>NC_084797.1:49059326-49371277 GCF_963169125.1 Humulus lupulus
TAGTCATGAATAGTACAATTTAATGCAAAAGATAAAAACATCATATACCACTTGAGGAATCAAATATCACTGTAGAAATAAAAATAAGATAAATAACCAGTAGAATAAATTGAAATGTAATCTCAAAAAAAGTTCTTTCTTAATTGAAATACAATTCAATTATAAAATATTAATACTAGATATGTCAACTAAATCAAACAACACTATGTTATTCTTCCTTATCTCGTCGCATCACACAAATATCTCAGATCCTACTTCACTAAAATACACAAGTTTTAAACCTTCCGTTATCACCGCAGCAGATAATAATGATCTCAGAACATACTTCACTATGAATGAATATTTAAGATATTCAAACCCCTCTAACATTTGCATAATATTAAAACAAAGGTAAACGACATACTTCTTGCAAAATGCAAACAAAAGTAAGAGTTTCCCGTGAGGCAGCTCAATTATCTGGACAAAGCATAAAATAAATATTGAAGTGTCAAATCTATCTTCTACTGCTATCTCATATATAAATTAATTTTATTAATTAAACATATCTCAATATATATATATTATTGATTGGAAAAAAATATAGTGGATGGCAAAATTGTAAAATTTCTTTCACTAACAATAAAGATAGATGCTATGATAAAATAATTTTACGTATGAAAGTTATATAAATATGAGAGAAATTTATTTTTTTATATATATATAATATTTTTTCCCAATATGTACATATGCAATTTATTAGTATTAATAAATTTTATAATATATATGGACCTGATCTTACCCCCACAAAAAAAAATTAAAAAAAATTAACAACATTCTTTGTGCTCTTGGTAGATCAATTTCAGAAGTTAACTTACAGTAAACTCAACTTCAGCGTGCTCCTTTTCCTTGAATACCCTAGTAATCTGTGCATACATTTGGGTTTGTTACTGAAATTATAAGGAATAATGTCCCTAGGTTGAGAACGCAAATCCAAACATGTTATCTAATCAATCCTACCCAATTATAGTTTGATATATCGAGTCTAAAACAACTGTATAATCTATTACAAGATATAGCAACACTATGGTGATTTGTTTCTTTTCTTCTTGATTCTTCATGTCTGAAAAATGGAGACTTTATGTCTCCCCTTCATTTTTATTTTTAACACAAATGACTGACAATAAACCGAAACATCAGAGATATTACAAAAAAGAAGAAAGAATATAAATAACATATTCATGAAGATTAAAGATAATATAAAGATCTTTCTCAAAGCTCCACGCACGAATCTTCTATAAGTTTTGAGACTCTGCTCATATCAGATGTCCAAGAAAAATGGATATGTAGTCAATTTATCATCTTTGTCCTCTCTGCTCTTACTCACACAATGAATTTTAATGATTCACTTAATGATTTAGCTCATAAGAATTACAAATTTTGGAGTTTATACTAATTTTTTTTTCCCTATGTATTCATGTTTTCTTATATTAAATTTTGCTCATGAAGTACTGTGTTCTAATATTAGCTAAATAATATATAGTTTAAGAACAAAAATTTATGAGGAGAGAGTAAGTATATATTAATAAGGAAATTCATTAAGCAACACTATAGGCCAGAGATGGCCATGATCAGACGAAACAAGAGAAATAAACATAAGTAGCAGGTACAATGATAAAGACTGAAGACACACACACATGCATATTATCTTCAGAAGAGACTCGGCAACAGACACAAGTTTCACATCTTAAAACACAATGTTATTTAACGATGACCATTATTACATGTTATTCATTCAAAAGACTCCCACAATTAACACACTTTAATTAAGCTATTTGACTGTGTTCGTTGTATTGTAATTGTTGGGCTTAATGACCACAAGTGCAGTTCGTGCTAGAGCAGCTAGCGCCGCACTTGCACTTTCCATCGTAATATCTTCATGATATATAACATCACCTCACATCTCATCTCCTATACACATAAATGATTGTCTTTCTAATCTCCTCTGTTTATAATAAAGAGTCCAATATGACACAATTAGCAATATGTTTTAATGCTTGTTTCTTTGTCACATATACATGATTTGGAGGATAGATTAGCAAAACAAAAACAAGTATAATATCTGCAATTTCAATAACTAGTTGGTCGATCAACTACAATAGCTCCTAAAAGAACAAGAGGATGCAAACTTTTGTAGGGAACCATAATATGGCTTTGAAAAATAAAGAAATGGTAATGCATAGAAGCAGAGGTGCATGACTAGAGTGGGTAGAAGGGATCATACATCAGCTTGATAATCTATACGCAACCCATAAAAAAAGTTGATTAAAAAAAAGCTATAAAAATAACTCAATTTACTCATATATCTCACTGAAGCATTCCATCAAACAGTTATTATGCATAGGTTAAGCAAAGCTTAGTTTCATATAACAAGACCAGTTTAAGCAGTCAAACTAAACAAAACTTACAAATAAATTGACACAAATATCAATTAACACAAATACACTTTACACATACGAGTTTAGCCTACATAAAAACATTCATTTATATTCCAAAACACGCCACATTTGAACATAGAAATGGAATTACAGGTTATTGAGGAATTTAATCAAACAGTTTATATGCACACCAAATTTTGAAAAGAAGCAAAAATTCATCCCCATTAAGATACAGATACATACAAAGAGAAGAAGGAATAAAAAGAATATCCTTACTGAACAAACAAATAAATTCATTTCCATAGACATACAGAAAAACAGAGAGTGAAAGCTTACTCCATTACGCCATTGTAGCTTCATATAAAGCTGTAAAAACTTAAATTAGTAAAGGGAAATTGGTTTTCTCGGCCACCCACATATCTGTCGGCCTATGCTTTATTTCAATTGGATTGAAACAATTTTTAAGCAGCTGAGTAAGAACATACCTATTTGTTGAGCATACGAAAGCGTTTCAGGTGGTTTAGACAATCAGAGAAATGGAAGAGAAATAGGGGAGGAGAAATGGGAGAGAGAAAGATTGAGAGAGTCCTACTGTATCTTTTTACTTTCTTTTTTTTTAATATTTATTGTTTTTGGGTTTATACCCTCTTTTTTTTTTTACATGATGTATTTTCACCGTGCGTCTTTTCACAAATTAATTTTTGTCTTTTATATTTTGTAAAATTGTTAAAATAGAATCTTAAATTTAATTTTGATAAAAAAAAATTGAATATAACAACACAGTTTTTTTTTAAGCAGAATGATTTTATTTTTGTTTTGAATTGTTAATTTGGTAAATTATTTGTTATTTTAGTTGATAAAACATTGACCAAAATCGGATTTAGGATTGTATTTTAACTATTTTACAAAACATATGATCCAAAAAGTAATTTGTCAAAATACAGAATCCAAAAAAATAATAAAAAAAAAATACAAGGTCCAAAAAAGTATAAACACTTATTTTTAATGTAATTTGGTAACGTTTTTTAAAACGTGTTATGGTCTAATGTAATTAAATAATAAAATTCTTGTAGTGGTTTTGATTAGCACGTAAGATTTGTAATATTTAACTTTTTTTTATTATGTATTGTTGATTAAAAAAGTATAAAATTATAAATTCCCAACACTTACCCTCATTTTTTTAGTATTTTATTACTCATAAATAACAAAGCAACTATGTTTTTTTCATTATTATTAATAATAACAACAACAACTATGACGGTTAAAATTAAACCAAAAAATATTAGTTGTTAATGAATATAATACTCTTTTTACAATCCTTATTTTCTCAACTCAAGCGTGTTGTTATTTTGTTTTTTTTTTCTTTTTCTTTTTCCCACAAATTCAAACGTATAAAAATGTACAAATTTTTCCCTTCAAAAAAAATATACAAGTTTTTCTTAATATAATCGTTAATTGACTCTATTATATATAAATTTATTAAATTTATTTCAACTCTAACTAAATATTTATAAGTACCACATTTATAACTCTAATATGTTTAAGTTGTTATTTCTTTTTATTATTACTTTTTTTAATATATATTATAAATAAATAAAAACATTTTTTTAATTAAATTATAGTTTTTTTGTTCACTTCTCAAAGGAAAGGAATGTGATAAGACTTGAAGTTATTTTCTTAAATATACATTTTATATATTTATATAATATTATTTTGTTTTTAGGACTATGTGATTTTTTTTAGAAGAGTTATGCACATTACTCTAAATTTAGTTATAACTAATTTATTTATTTATTTTCAAATTTTAATTGATTTGTCTTTCAAATTTTAATTTTTTTTATAAATATTAATTATTTTATAAATATATATTTAGTACTCTTGGAAGAAAAAATAAAACATATGTAAAATATTATTAAATTTTATATAATCCAATATCATATTTAAATCGTTATAAATTATATAGTTATTTTGATCCAGATTATTAACAATTAAATACAAAAAAATTGATTAATCTTAAGTCTTTAATGTATATTGTTGACGCCGTTTTTCGTCAACTTATAAATAAAGAACAATTAAATAAAATACCAGAGGAGACAACCAATAATAGACACGATTTTTACGTAGTTCAGTAGTTAAAATCTGCCTAGTTCACGAGTCGGTGTTATTCATTTTATGGAATTCTCTCAAAGCTTTCTGAAAGCAATTTTACAGAGTCTTCCCAATACAAATTTTTCCGTCCTTACAAATGAATTCTCCACACTATTTATAGAGTGGTTTACCGAATATCTACCCTCATATTTCGGGGAGTTATTATACAAATCAATTAAATAAATGCAATTAAATGCATATAGTTACTACGTACGCGTATAAATCCCATGATATTTGGGATTTTAACAACAAATTACAACCAATCCCTTAAACATAGGGATTTTATAACAATAAAGATGTTCACACTCAGCTCACGATCTTGAACATTCAATTCACACGCCTTCGAGACTGATCAACCATCACGAGCTCGCTACCCCAGTTCGTCGGACTTTTAAAAAGTAACATTGTTCAGATCATCTTTTTCGAGCTCACAATGCCCGAGCTCGAACCGTCTTGTCTGACGGCAGGAAAGGAATCAGGGAATTTATACAAGTGTTGAACCATTGTCATTGTAGCTTCGAGCTTGACATATATTCTCGGAACACCTTTGAGACCACGTAGTTTCCGAGCTCACCAATTCCGATGTTGTCGCACTTACTGCACAACGAGGTTGTTCTTGATATTTTCATTAAAGCCGATTATGACAAACCTGCTTATTCCGAGCTTACACTTTACAAGCCTAACTTTTGAGATCAAAATTTATATTCTTGAAATTTGGGTGTAACATTTTGCCCCCTCAAAAGTATCAATTCATATCCTATGACAAGGAAACTTTTGAACTGCTACCTCCAAATACCTAGCCACCTACCACACTCAAGTGTGGACACACGTCAGCCATTGATTGCACAGTCAGAGTACTCGAGTATTCTTTTCATCTGCCCACGTCTTTTCATATCTCAGCTTTTTGCCGCCATTGTCATATTTGCACCCTGTCAGTTAGATCTAGTACCAACTCCAACCAAAGGCCCTGATTTGTTCGACCTTTGACCTCCCTTTGGGACATATATATAGTCGCGTCATCTTCGTCTTCCTCACTTTTATATTCCAATTTTTAGAAAGAAGAAAACGAACCAGAGCTCTCTTCCTCTTTTTTACATGTTCTCCAAGCCGAAGAAACAAAATAATCTTGGCATTTTCGACTTCGTGAGACCATTCTTGTAACCGATCCTTCAATCGACGATTTCTCTATACCCACAAGTGTGTAAGTTTCAGCTCTTTAATTTCTCATGCATTTTTATGTTCTTCTCTGCTGTATGAATGTGCTTACTAGTTCCCATTTCTAGCTATTGCACAATAATTTATCTGATATTACACGAACTTTTGATTCAAAGATTTTGACATCACAGCTCTCAAACCAAGGTTTAGTGCAAAAAATGCAAAAATAGAGTTTTTTCAGATTAAGGGTAGTGTGTCGTGTAAGCTAAGAAATAGGGGTTTTGATTTAGGGTTTTTAATTGCACAAATCCCAAAATTATCACTTTTTTTGGTAACTGTCAGCTTTATCCCTGAAAATTTGGGATCCTTAAAATGAATCCAAACTTCCCCACTCTCGTGTAAAGTACACGCTCAAAGCCCGAACTTTACAATAGTTCGGGGTTCCATTTCAAATTCGATTTAAACTTTCGAGACCTCAGTCTTAATTGAGTTTACTCCGTGATCTTGTGCTTTCAAGATCGAATCACCAAAACTGTACTCTGATTTCTTACATGCCTAGCCCTCACCCTTTTCTTTCTTGTTAGATGTTGCAGAACTCTGAGATTCGGTGGGGGTCAGTGCTCGCGATTCCTTTCTCTTCCTCAACTCCCAGTCCGGGGTCTCCCTTCACTCAGAACCAACACTTGATATGCGAGCACCATGAGAGGTGCGAACAAGAGGACATTCGAGACTGTTTTCGACGTTAGATTGAAGAGGTCGAGGAAGGAAAAAGGAAGATACTCCGGGTCACGATTTATCCATATCCAGACCCCAAGATCAGACCTATCCCGCTCGATCCCAAACTCAAAGTCACCGTTGCTTACAAGGCTGGTGCACTTTCCTTCTCGCTGATGGAAGACCCTTTGAACCGTCCTTCCACTTCACGAGTTGCATCCATTCCCACCTTGCAAGAGGGTTTTTTCGAGGCTGAGCATTATTGGAGCTCAGTCACCTCAATGGGCCAAATTTCTAAGCTATTAGCTAGCCACGGCCTGAAAATTTCCGGTGCATTGATGTGCCGACCTGCGACTCCGAGCGAGCAAAGCTACTTCGCCCCTGGAGATGGCAATCCTAACAGCAAGATTAAGCTTGTGGTCTGGAGTCGCGAGTACATGAAGGCAGGGGCTCTGCTACCCCTGAAATCCTATTTTAAAGATTTTCTAGACTTTGTTGGGCTCGCTCCCTTCCAACTCCAGACCAATTCACATAAGGTTATTTCAGCCCTCATGTCCCTGTACCACAAACTGAAGTGGAAAGGACCCTCACCCCAAGAGATTCTGTATCTCTTCTGTCTCAAAAGCAACCCCTCTCGAGTTGGGGGAGGGGATGACTTCTACTATTTGTCGAGCTATTCGAAGGAGAAGAAACTTTTCAAGGATATGCCAAACCATCCTCCCAACTTCAAGCTCGCGTTCTTCTGGATGGATGGCCTCGCTCCTTCTAGATTCTATTCATTCCAATGCATCTGTAAGTACTCACACTTATCCCTTTCCTTTTCATTTAATGATTAGGCTCAGAATAATAACATGCAACCATCTCTTCAGCCAACTATCACCATCCCACCCCCTCAGATTCGATGGTGGAAGCTCTGCTCCAACTGCCCTATGGTCCAACTGCCCCATGGTTGACGTTCTTTATCTTAATATCTTCATGAAGAGCGGCTCCAAGCCTATGGCCTCTTGGAGCAAGACCAGTCGACAGACGACTCTGCCTACCACAAGTACTTCAAGTGGGAGCACGTGCCACTTCCCACTGAGAGAATTCCCTCGAGATAGAGGTCTTCGAGCTCACGGGCCCGTCCCTCTGTGGCTCACCGTCATGATCGGCCTGCCTCGGGAAATGAAGCCCAAGACGAGGCCTCGAGCTCGAGTGGCGGAGGTAAAGTAATACTTAGCTCTGCCATGTGCTCCCCTTCTCTTTATAAACACAAACCTGACGTACTTGTCCTTTTTGAGGAACCTAGCAATAATTTTCATGCTTGGTCCTGGGTAGATGAGAGGGTACGTAGGTTTGATAGCTGGTTAGGTCAATACCAAACCATGTATAGTTTAAACGAGGTTTGGGATGGGGTCACCATTCAATACGGGACCAACATTTATAGAGACCTTTCAAGGTTGTCTCCTACATATAGAGAAGGGACTCCCCCAGCATCCTTTGAAAATAGGGAAATTTCTTAGTCGTCGAGCACAAGCTCGGTAGAGAGTACCAGTTAGGTTTCTTTTGACCTTAGTCTTGCTTCTTTTTGTAGTTTAGGCTCGATCACTAATGTGTAAATTGTGTATCTGCAGGAGACATGGACTCTGACTTGGATAACGTACTGAGCCGTTCTATGGGGATGAAGGCAAGTAAGCGCCAGAGGGCGCCCCTCAAGGATCCCAAAAGAGCTGAGGTGACTCCTCCAGCCCCGGTGTAACGACCCAAATTCGCTAATAAGGCTTAAGGGCCTTGATTAGTGTGTCGGGAGGGCATAAATAGGATTAGAATGAATATTATTGACTTAAATGTATGAATATGTGATTAATGATGATTATATGATAATTAATGATATTATGTGTTAATATGAAATATTTATGTGATATATGTGAGAACCACATTATTATGTGGGCAGGTTCATAGAGCGCAACTCGAGACGATCCTAGGGTCAAATAGAGGGGAAAGTCACAACAGGACTTAAAATATGACTTTGGACAAGTCAGGGGTACTTTAGGTATCGGGTAGGGATTTGGACTATTGGGTTGTGAAAATAAATATAAGGAGATATATTTGAGGTTAGGATGTCTAGGCGGGAATATTGGGGGATTTTACCATTTTACCCTCGGGGACAGTTCCGGCACCCCGAGCCTTGGGATTAACTTAACGAGTAAGACAAACCTAGGAAGCCTTGAGAAATAATTAGACCGACATTATTTTCTACTCAGCTGGTTACTCTCTCTCTCATTCTCAAGGGAAGAAACATTCAAAGGAAAATTGGGAAATTAGAGCTGAAGAATTGCTGGAAATTTAGAGGAATTCAGGAGCAACTTTAAGGATTAGCTCAGTGGACAATCAAGGGTTAAACCAAGGCTAAGGTAAGCATGCATTTCTTTCTTTCTGTGGTTAGAACTTGAGTTTCAGCTGAGTTATTGAGGTGTGCTCAATTGATGGTTAGGCTGGATTTGAGCTTGGAAGATCTTTGGAATCAGCTGGGTTTTGGCTTGAGGAAGGGTTCTATCAATAAGGTAAGCTTTGTTTCATGAATTGGTGATTGGAGTTTGAGTTTTGACTGATTATAATTGGGTGTTTATGTTCTTAGAGTTTCAAGGATTGAAAGTGGGATTTCTATGGGTTATTGAGCTGAATTTCTGTTGAATGGTGTAGCATAAGTTGTGTAATAAGTTGTGGTAATGTTGGGTGTTGAATTAGGGAGCTTAAGGGTGGTTTTGGCTGAGGTTTTGAGCTTTAAATGGTGGGTTTTCTGGGTTCGAAAGGAAGAGTCGCAGCTCTGTTCTAGAGCGTTGCGACCCTAGGTTGAAAATGAGCCAAGGAGGCTCGGCCAGGGGTGAGCGCCGCGGCGCCCATGCAAGGGTCGCAGCGCGTGTTCTTGCCAGGGTGACCCTTGGTTCTGTTTTGAGGCTAGGGTCACGGCTAAGCTTCAAGGGCCGCAACCCTTGGTTGTCTATTTGATCTTTTGGGGTTTTTAAGGACTTAGATCAAGCCTAGGAAGCTCGGGAACCATTCCACCACCGTGTTGGGTGGGATTTGTTTTCCCAGAAGTTAGTTTTGTGACCGAAAACCTAACTTGAGTTTTAATGAGACCCTATACTTTGGTTGTGACTAGGTGACAAAGACTTAGGCTCAGGAACGGATCGTGCTTGAGGGGTGTTGCTCATAATTCAAAACCGTGGAGATTAAAGGTAAGAAAACTACACCCGGTTGAATATTTGAACGGGACTAAGGGCTCCCTAATATATATGATTGAAAGAATGGTATTATGCCATGTAAATTGCAAACCGACGGCCTAAGCGTGCCACGGTTAATTTGTGCAATTGGCACGGCTCGGACACTGGTATCCGAGGATAGCTTATTATGCACTGAGCTCGGTTTAAGCGGGCCGAAGTCAGTGGGTTAAACAGAGGGTGCGGCCTAAGGTGTCAACCCTAGTATTTGTGTAAATTGAATATTGTATTTGGTTATAGATGAGATGGTTGAATAATCTAAGTGTAGTTGGAGTATGCTTATATGTTATGGATTGAATAACTGAACATGCTTACTGGAATATCTGTTTGAGATTGCTGTATATGTTGTGTATGTTGTTTTCTTGCTGGGCCTCGGCTCATGGGTGCTGCGTGGTGCAGGTAAAGGCAAAGGCAAGATCGATCAGCCCTGACTGGAGAGCTATGCAGGGTGAATGTACATGGCAGGCCGCTCAGCCGCCACAGTTGAGGAGATTACAGGGACAAGAGGACTAGAACCTTGTATTTTGCCTTAGTATGGCCAATGCTTACTTTTAATTGTTGAGTTTTGCAAACCAGCTTTTAAACACCAATCTTTTGGGGATCCCTTCTGTAAACTGTTTATTAATTTATAGAATGTATCTTTTGAGACCAAAATGTCTTTTAACCCTAGAACACTTAAACTAATGACACGTTTTTAAATTAATGACTTGATTAGCAAGTCTTACACTTTACAAGTACACAGTGTAGCGGTCTTGGCTATCCAGGACATTACACCCGGACTCCCAAGGCCCGAGCCAAGTTGCTGCTGCAGACCTCGAGGTCAGGGGACCTGCTGAGGCCTCTCTGCATGTGCCTCCTCTTGAAGTCCATCCCCTTCTACTAGCTCCTACCCCGCAACCAAGACTGGCCCCAACAAGGGAGTGCTTCTTCACGGTCTCGCCCCATGTGCCTGAGTTTGTGGTTGATAGCGCGAACGGGCCACAGGGTGTTAACCTAGGGTCCGAGGTGCTGACCCAAGCTGGTCAAAGCCTAAGTAGCTTCACTGCTCCCCAATGGGAATTTCTAACCTCATGCAGCGATGCTAACTCCATTTTCAACAAAGGCATTGAGCTTATCATCTCGGTAAGCCACTTTTCCTTTAATCCTATACTGTGTTAATTCGAATATTTCCTCCGCTGACTTGGTTTTATTTTTGCATGCAGGCCTTTACCTCCTTTATTCAGCATAACTTCATGTTGAATAATGAGGTAACTAGGAGCAAGGCATTGGCCCAAGAGGCCAAGGATGCCCAGCTGAGGCTGGCAGACGAGTTTAAGGTCACCCAGCAAGAGATAGCGTCTCGGGACATAGCCTTCCTGAATATGTCAAAGCTCGAGGTAGGAGATAGCGTCTCGAGATGTAGCCCTCCTGAATATGTCAGAGCTTGAGGCGATGCTGGCGATGACCCTGAAAGAGGTTGAGAACAAGAATGTCGAGCTCAAGGCCCTCCAAGAACAGAATGCCAAGTTGGAGGAAGAAAAGGTAGCCACTTTCGATATCATCAAAGGTGAGAAGGCTCACCTCCTGGAGGAGTTCAAGGCTAAGAAGGATCATGCCATTGATATGGTGATGTATCGAATCTGGGTGAATAACCCTGAGCTCGATACAAGCTTCCTAGACACCTTGGAGGCCGAGTTCATCGATAGATGGCAGACTCGCCTTGATGAGGAAGATGCCAGGCTTGAGGCCGAAGAGACCACGAGAGCATCAGGAACGGCTAGGGAGAAGGTGCTGGCTCCATAAGTGTGGAATCACAGGCTGTGTCCCATTATTTTTTGTAACTCATTTTATATGTATGCCCTTGGGGCAAAGACAATACATAGCTCCCTTTAGAGGTATTTCATTATTATTTAGACAATAATTTTAATCTTTATGCACACGATTTTCTTGTTCAAAAACCTTCATGCATTCGATTTTACATTCAACTTTTGCTTTAATATTTTTGCTTTACATTTCCGGGTCGAAATATTTCAAGCATGTTATACTAAAGGTTTACCTTTATGTTTGTTTATTCTTACAAACACATTTGTTGGATTTAAGCTCGAGTTTCAATGCATTCATGCACAGTTTACTCGATATATCCATGTTCGACCTTGTTATTGTCAAGGTCGAAGCTTACTTTTACCATGTACTCGAAAGTACTTATATGGCATGTAATTTTTTGTAGTTTGGTTATATCTTGCTTTTCTAGTCACTTTTTCTCATCCTCGAGTAGGTCCTCGAGGTTGTGAGGTCAAAACTTATTTTTGCAAAATTTTCCAGCCTCAGAATCGACTTAATTCGCAGTTGGTTTATTTGCTATTCAAACTTTTTTATCGATTAGTTTCAGCTAGTTTGTTCCAAACTAATTTAGCTCGTGTTTGGTTTGTAATCCATACACTTTTAATTTTTTTCAATCTGGTTAAATCTAGACAGCTTTAACTCACGTGTCTGGTTATTAATCCATACACTTATAAATGTTTTCAGTCTAGTTAAATCCAGACAGCTTTAACTCGCGTGTCTGGTTATTAATCCATACACTTATAAATTTTTTCAGTCTTATGGTATGATTGTTTACCACTGATGCCCCCTTAATATCCTATGAGTGTGACCATAGGTTATTGAATTAAGAGAGTTTGCAAAAAATACAACATTTAATAAAGAAAACAACTTTTGAGCAGAATTTAACATTTTATTAACAAAAGTCTGAAAAATAAACAAGCTTGATTACAACATAAACACCCTTCCTACATTATTTATAATAAGGTCATAGATGTTCGCCATTCCAAGCTCATGGAACCAACTCTCCATTCAATCTCGCCAATTTATACACCCTAGGTTGGATGATAGACTCAATCTGGTAAGGTCCTTCCCAGTTAGGTCCGAGTACCCCAGTAGACGAGTCTCGTGTAGCTAGAAACACACTTCGTAGGACCAGGTCCCCCAATCCGAATTTTCTATCTTAAACCCTCTTATTGAAATACCTAGTAGCTCGCTGCTGGTATGCAGCATTTTTCAATTGAGCTTCATCTCGTCTTTCTTCAATGAGGTCTAGACTTTCTTCGAGCTGGGATTGGTTCGAGGCCTGATTGTACGCATGGCTCCGTATTGTAGGTATTTCGACTTCAATAAGCAACATGGCCTCGCACCCATATGCTAGGGAGAATGGAGTATGCCTTGTTGAAGTTCGAGCTGTGGTTCGATAAGCCCACAAGACCTGAGGTAACTCCTCAGGCCACCTTCCCTTAGCCTTTTCCAACCTTTTCTTTATGGAGCTTTTTAGGGTCTTGTTGACTACTTCGACCTAACCATTTGACTGGGGATGGGTGACAGAGGAGAAGCTTTTTACTATCCCATTTTTTCGCAGAAATGGGTAAACAAGTCACTATTGAACTGGGTATCATTGTCCGACACTATCTTTCTAGGCATGCCAAATCGACAGATGATATTTTTTACCCCAAAGTCTAAAACTTTTTTTGAGGTAACAGTGGCCAGGGGTTTAGCTTCGGTCCATTTCGTGAAATAATCGACGGTGACCACATCGTACCTTACTCCACCTTTGTCAGTTGGAAACGAGCCTATAAGATCGATTCCTGACACTGCAAATGGCCATGGGGAGGTCAACATGGTAAGCTCGGTAGGTGGAGCTCGTGGAATCGAAGCAAATCGCTGGCATTTATCACATCATTTGGCACACTCAAACGCGTCTGCCTTGACTGTGGGCCAGAAATATCCCTGTCTTATCACCTTTTTGGATAGAATATGCCCCCCGGTGTGATCTCCACAAAATCCTTCATGAATTTCTTCCAAAATTGTCTTCACCTCGGGTGGAGTTACACATCGAAGTAATGGCATTGAATACCCTCTTCGATACAACCTTCCTTCCACAATAGTGTACCTCGGGATCTGATACATCAGCTTTCGAGCCTCGTTCCGTTCTGCTGGGAGACTTCCGGGGTTAAGGTAATTAATTATTAGGGTCATCCAGGTAGGTTGAGAATCGATCATGCATACGTCCTCTTCGTCAGGCTCACTGATACTCGGGGTCGATAGAAACTCTACCGGGACCACGTTTGTAACGCCCTGGATAGCCAAGACCGTTACACTGTGTGTTTATAAAGTGCCAGACTTGCTAATCAAGTCATTTAATTAAAATTGTGTTACTAAAACTGTAAAGGAGCTAGGGTTTAAAAATGGTTTGGTCTCAAAAGCCACATTTTCATTAAGAAACATTATCCTTTACACGGGATCCCAAAAAGATACAAGTTTTAAGATCGTCTACAAAAGACACAAGGTTTATACACAATATCAGGCCATGCTAAGGCAAAACAGACAATTAGGTAATCCCTGTCCTGATCCACTCCTCGACCATGGCGATCGAACAGCTGGCTATGTACATTCCACCTCGGAGCTCTCCGTCTCAGGCTTGGTCCAGCTTGCCTTTGCCTTCACCAACACCACCTAGCACCCGTGAGCCAAGGCCCAGCAAGAAAACACAACAACAGAGCATAAGCAATAGACAGACAATCCCATATCTCACATTGTATCACAAGTTCTCAAACATATAATCATTCAGCATGACCAAGTATTCAACATACCAAGCATTTCAATTCATATCACATATCACTGCACAAATGATAACTAGGGCTAGCGCTCTCAGGCTGCTCCCTCCGTTATCCCACTGACTCTGGCCCGCTTAAGCCGAGCTCAGTGAATATTCTCGGCTACCAGTGGCCAAGCCGCACCCTGCACGCAAATACTATGTATGGCACTCTTAGGCCACTTTTACATGTCCCATGGCGTAATACCATCATTGACACGATACAAGTACCGGGAGCACTTAGTCCCATCACAAACATATAACCAGGTGCAGTTTTCTTACCTTTCAATTCACTAGCTTTGATCCCTCGACTCCTTGAGCACGATCCCCCTCGTGCCCTAGCGCTCACCTAAACACAATCATGGGCCAAATTCATTATCGATCCTCAAGTTCAAAACCTAACCTCGGGGCTAATCCCGAGCCCCCGGGAAGTCCTAGTTCCACCAAACAAGGTGGTGGAATCAAACCCCAAACCCTAGGTCAAAAGCCCTTGCAAATAACCCTAAAATCCCCTTCAGAAGGCAGGGTAGCGCTACAACGCTCATGGGAGGGCGCTACAGCGCTACAAACAGAAGCCAAAATCCCCTCAGCATTATGGCCTAGCGCTACAGCGTCCAAAGGCTAGCGCTGTAGCGCTAGTCACAGACAGTCCAGCACCAATTTTTCTCTTCTACGATTTTCTCGAACCAACCTCAACCAAAACTCTTCCAACTCCTTCCCAAACTCAAAAACAACCTTATGACCATACTCCACTCATCCCAAGCACCCCAAACACCTATAACTCAAGCACATGCATCCACATACTCAAAATTCACCATAGCCACTCCTAAGCTCTAAAACTCAGTAAAAACCAGTTGAACAACAAAGTTAGAGTTTAGAGTTTATACCTCTGGTGGAATTTCGACCTCAAGGTGCCTCTAGAATTCCTTGGCTTGCTTCTCCTCAACCCTTGGCTCCAACTTCCCTAGAATTACCATCAACACAGCTTAGACAACTTGGCTAGGAACCCAAAACTAGAGTTGAAGAAACTTACAGAATTTTACCTCAAGTGCTGATGGACTCTTGCTAAACCTCTGCCAATTTCTCAATCTTAGATTAGGATGCTTGATGCTTAGTTTATCTCAGCTCTCCTCTGAGCTTTTCTCCAGAAATCCTCAAGAAACAGGTGAAGGAAATATAAACCGACTTAGAGAACTCTCTCTGTTTTTCTCTCTTTCTTTTCCCTTCCTTTTCCTTCTTTTTCAGACTTCTACATTCCTCTACACTTCCCACTAACATAAAGCCTCAGTATATCTATTCCTTACATGCCAAATGACCCTAATGCCCTCCCCTTTATTTCTAATCCTTTGGTCCACTTAAGGGCATTTTAGTCATTTTACTCAATTCCCGCTAACTCCTCGAATGTCTCTAATGTTACCCGCTTAATTCCCGATACCTATTTAATCACCAGTAATATTTCTCAATGTCAAGATAGACTCCAGTATATTCCCTAAATTCCCATTTATACCCCTAGGCTCACCCCGAGCCGGGTATAAATCCCCGCCATGACTTTTTCGCTACTTTGCTCGCTAGGATCGTCTCGAGTCACAGATCACAGATATATCCACATAATAATGTGGTCTCAACAATTATCACATATATCAATAGTGTTATGCCCATAATAGCCAAAATTATGATTATGCCATTCTAACCTAATTAGGGCCTACATGCTTACTGATACACATAGTCATGCATCTCAAATACTCAAATAGTCATATAACATGCTTTAACTCATAATCATGCATCTTAATAATTAAAATCACACACATAATTCCCATTATGCCCTCCAAGCACACTAATCAAGGCCCTTAAGCCTCATTAGCGAATTTGGGTCGTTACAACGTTCAATGTATCGGCCTCGCTGGTTGTAGCGAGCCTGGCCAACGCGTCTGCATTTGAATTTTGTTCTTAGGGGACTTGCTCTATAGCATAGAATTGAAACTGACCGAGCGCAGTTTTTGCTTTCTCTAGGTACGCGACCATTCTTATGCCCCGAGCCTAATATTCCCCAACAACTTGGTTGACCACCAACTGTGAGTCACTATAGCAGTGTATAGCCTTTGCTTTGAGTTCTTTGGCTATTAGAAGTCCTGCTAGTAATGCTTCGTACTCAGCCTCATTATTCGATGCCTCAAAGTTGAACCTTAAGGCTGAGTGGAATCGATTTCCTATTGGGGTAATCAATATAATGCCTGCCCCGATCCATTTGCATTGGAGGTTCCGTCGACATAAAGTTTCCACAGCTCGCGGGCTGGGGTTACAACTTCATCATTCGAAATTCCCGTACACTCGACAACAAAATCCGTCAGGGCCTGTCCCTTGATGGTCGTTCCCAGGTGGTATGTGATCTCTAATTGTCTGAGTTCAACAACCCATTTTAACAATCTTCTGGATGCCTCTGGTTTGAACAAAACTTGTCGTACTGGATGGTTAGTTAGCACATGAATATGATGTGCTTGGAAGTAGGGTCAGAGCTTTCGAGATGAATGTATCAGGCTAAGAGCCAGTTTTTCCATTAACAGGTATCTCAATTCTGCCCCCAGTAACCTTTTGCTGACATAGTACACAGGCTTTTGTACTTTTTTCTCTTCTCGGACTAGCACCACACTAATGGCGTGTTCGGTTATCGCGAGGTATAAATACAAAACCTCTCCCGTGATAGGTTTCGATAGGATTGGTGGTTCGGCGAGGTGCTTCTTAAGGTTCTGAAACGCGAGCTCACACTCCTCTGACCACTCAAATTTTTTGCCCCCTCTCAAAAGGTTGAAAAAAGGAAGACAACAGTCTGTAGATTTCGAGATAAACCTACTCAATGTCGCCATTCGTCCAGTTAAGCTTTGGACATCCTTGGGATTTTAATTTTTAACGTACTGTCCGAAATATCCCCACGAGATCAAACCTTCGATCTCATCTTTCAATTGTCAACATTCATGGATTGTGTTCTAATATCTCTATGGAATCTACAATATTTATTTGAGTCCCTTTTTTCCTTTTGATTCCTCATGGGATCAGGTCGTCTGAATGAGACTTGGTTTTCATTGGCCAGGTAAATATTCTCCTGAGACTCATTGAGCTCGGTATACACCTTGTATACAGAGAAGTATTTATCCCCTTTCTTCTTTTTACCTCCATCAGCCTTAGGGTTATTTCGTTCTTCTTCCTTTTAGAAGGGTTATCCCTGGAGGGTTTTGAAGTTGATGGGGCCGCTGAGGTCGAGGCAGAGTTCACATTTGTCATTATAGTTATGGGCTGGGAGGTCATGTTCAGCGCTAACCTTGCCTCTTCTACATTGACAAACCTCTGGGCCCTCTGATTGAACTCGGTTAGCGACCTGGTAGGTTTCCTTTGTAAATCTTCCCAAAGGGGACTTCCTGGCAGAATACCCACTCTAACAGCCATCAGGTGACCGCTTTCAACAACATCCCGAGCTCGGGCCACTTCTAGGTTAAACCTCATGAGGTAACTCTTTAATGACTCATTTTGTTGTTGTCGGACATTGGTTAAGGACGAGGCCGCGGGCCTGATGCCAATCATAACCTTAAATTGCTTCTTAAAGTCTCTAGATAATTGATCCCAGGACGAGATCGAATGTCTTCTAAACTTCTCAAACCAGTTTTTTGTTGGTCCTGTAAGTGTGGCTGGAAACAACATACATCTGAGCTCGTAGCCAACATTGTTGGCTCGCATGATTGTGTTGAAGGTACTCAGATGACTATACGGATCTGAGTTTCCATAAAATGGTGGGACATGGGGTATTCAAAATCCCTGAGGAAACGGAGTGCTGGAGATATGCAGGGCAAAGGGCTCGAGTTCCTCATCAGACTCTTCAGCTTTGTTCCTGTTACGCTCGTCTTACAGGAGCTTAAATGCTTTTTCTAACTGGGCAATCCTTTCCTGGACTAAATCCACTGGGGGTCGAGCCTGGAACTGAGGGGGCTAGTTATCATTAATAAAAACTCCAGCTCCATGTCTTGGTATAGGGTTATATGCTGGCTGTTCTCAACCATTCAGATGGTCGCGCAGATCAGGGTTCGGGGGATTATCTCGCCCTCGATTATGGTTTAGATGATCCCATAGATCAGGGTGATTCCCTTGATTCCTTGTATGACTTGGCTCGGTGTTATAAATGCTTACGGACCAAGTGTAGTCCGAGCTTTCGCTTAGGTAACTTGTAGCCCTCTCTGGATGTGTGGCTTAGTAATTACGAGGTGGGTCCCTTGCTGGCCTTCTTGTTCCAGTAGTTTATGATCTTGACATTTGGCTTCCCGATGGCTGAGGAGCCCTGCGATCTCGGGTAGCCTATCTTTCATTCCCCTATTCAGGCCGAGCCTGTAGGTTTCCATCTCGACTGTCGCTGCGAGATGGCCTCTGTGGTGCAGTTTGTGGGACCTCTGGGACTGGCGAGGGGTGCCTTATTGGTGATGGTGGATGCCTTATGGGCGACGGGGGTTGTCTCCCATTGTTGGGCCTGGATGGCCCAGAGTTTTCCCGGACAGGCTCCGGGTTGTTTCTTGCAGTATCAGGATTCAGGTTCAGAGCCACTGAAGGGGCTCAGTTATTACCCATTCTTGTAGGAAAGTCTGCAGTAAGGTTGGCAGTGGCCTCAGCCCGGGTACACCTCCCGGGCCTTGGCTAATTCGCCTGTGATGCTAGTTCCGCCCTCCTGGCAGCCGTGCTTCCATGAGGGCGTCCTCTAGGCCTCCGGGGAGGTGCCTGGGCGTTAGCTGCCTGTCTGGCTAATTCCTCATTGCATTTTGTCGCCTCTGCCAACTGTTTGCGCAGTTGGCGATTTTCAAGTTCCATAATAAGAACATACCTCTCAGGATTATAATACAAATCCTAGTCAGGCCTAGGGGCAGGCGGCCCCTGAGAGTTGGATGAATCACTCCTCTCCTTAGGGTCTAGATCCACCATAGGTTGCTTTCCAGGTCGTCGGCGATATTCCTCGGTACGAGGGGTCTGTTCCTCGGGTATTTGGGGAAATGGTCACCCACCAATACTGGGGTTGCTTGCAGCGGCCATTGATGATTCACGAGGTTTTCTAATCAAACAGGCTCACGTCTTGTTTAATGGCTCTCAACGAAAGCACCAAACTGTTGACGCCATTTTTCATCAACTTAGAAATGAAGAGCAATTAAACAAAATAACAAAGGAAACAACCAATAATAGACACAGTTTTTACGTGGTTCAACAGTTAAAATCTGCCTAGTCCACGAGTTGGTGTTATTCACTTTATGGAATTTTCTCAAAGCTTTCTGGAAGCAATTTTATAGTCTTCCCAATACAAATTTCTCCGTCCTTACAAATGAATTGCTCCACACTATTTATAGAGTGGTTTGCCGAATATCTCCCCTTATATTTCGGGTAGTTATTATACAAAGAAATTAAATAAATGCAATTAAATGCATATAGTTACTACGTACGGGTAAAAATCCCATGAT
This sequence comes from Humulus lupulus, assembly GCF_963169125.1. NCBI lineage: Eukaryota > Viridiplantae > Streptophyta > Magnoliopsida > Rosales > Cannabaceae > Humulus > Humulus lupulus. Next base: position 49,079,116 of record NC_084797.1, read on the forward strand.
ATTTGGGATTTTAACAACAAATTACAACTGTTGACCGCGGTTTTGGCCAACGACGTGAGAACGTAAAAAACGATAAAACCTTCAAGAGAAAATAAACGACACAGACAATTTTATAATGGTTCAGCCCCAATGTGATGGTAATAGCCTAATCCACTTAGAGTTATGATTATATATCTACACTCAAGATCAGATGAACCTGAGTCAACTGAGTTTCTTCAGTGTAGATTACCAGAATACAAGAATTCTCTCAAATACAAGTACTCTCTCTCTAGAAAATTTGGATTAGAAGTTCAAAAGCCCAAAAAGTCATTTTTATGATGCCATAAGCCTTGTATTTATAGGCTTAGGATAGTACAGATGATATCCCCATAATCGGGATATTTTATTATTCTCATTATATTTAAATTACATTAATATTCAAAATGTAACAGTACACTATATTCGTGGGATAAATGAGAGATTCCCGTGTATGCCAAGACCGATTCTTGTTGAAGCCGTTTCTAGGAATCTTGACATAGTCCTGCTCTATCTAGTCGATCCATATCACATTCAGTTTGGTCGGCCAAACCTTCACTGGGTAGACACGCACTTAACTGGGCAGACATGCACTTGGTTGGGCAGACATGCACTTGACTGGGCAGACATGCACTTGGCTGGGCAGACAGGTCATGACTGGTCGGACAGGTCATGACTGGTCGGACATGGTCATGACTGGTCGGACATGGTCATGATTGGGCAGACAAGGTCATGCCTGGGCAGACAATCATATGACTGGTCGGACAAGGTCATGACTAGGCAGACAAGGTCATGCCTGGGCAGACAATCATATGACTGGTCGGACAAGGTCATGCCTGGTCGGTCATGACATTTGACTGGCCAGTCAAAAACTCTTCATTGGTATACCGGGTCACTCCTAAGCCAGATCACTTTATCACAACTCTGAGGAGCCAATATATATTGACTATTAATGTGTCATTTACGGACCATGCACTGCCACTTGTCACCTTTATTGCCACGTCATCGATCTCCAATTTTTGGGGATAACATTTGCCCCCCAAGTTTATTATACGATTTTCTCATATGATAAACTTTTATTCTAGCAAAATGTTCTTGAGGTCATTCAAAAGCTCCTATCCGGTCGATAACTTTCACGTAAACCCACGACTGAACTTGCCTTTTGATTTCTTCAAATTATATTTTTTTGATCTTGTTGCAGTATGTGTTTTGGATGAGAAATGGTGTTTGTGCTAGATGGAATTTAGGGCTTTGCTTTTTTCGGCTTAGGATTTGGGTTGTGGTAAGGGACATGGCTGATTGGCCATTGCTATTTCTTTTGTAAAAATTATGGTCCGATCGGACCACACAACAACCCCTCGGACCCAAGATGCATCCGACCGAATGTTGGTTATGGCACGAACTAGGTCCTTCGAATGCTTGAGCTGCTCAGACTAGACCCCACGGAACCCTCGGACACGCCTCCTCGGACACCAGGTGTCCGGTCGGACACCACACCACTCCTCGAGTGTCCTGGCATTTCTTGGCTCCTCGGACCAAGCATGGCATGCCTTAGGCACTTGGCGCGCCACTTGGACCAAAAAAATTTCTTGGCTCCTCGGACCAAGCATGGCATGCCTTAGGCACTTGGCGCGCCACTTGGACCAAAAATTTTTCTTGTCCAAAACTTTTAATCCACGCTCACCCTAGGGACCTTAAGCACTTTTTAGGCACAAAATTTATTTTTTCTCCATACATACTATATTTTCACTACTTAGATAAATTTTTTCTAAGTAGAAAAATAAATTTTGCTCTTGTTGAATTTTATCTGTATGGTTACTCACCTCCCCATTTTTTATTTTTTGTAGATGAATCGCTTTGACTGTAGGGGAGGTGACAACCACACGAATTATGGTACGTCCATCCCGCAATCGAGCGATACTCCTCCATGTAGCGCCTCTTCGTTGTTAGTCATGTTCAACAATAGAGTTTCCTACTCGACCAGTGATACATGCTCAGCTGACCAGGGAAGTTGTATCCCTCCCGACTGGGAAAACGTTGCACCTGATCAACTAGACTTTGTACCTTGCCAGTAGTTTACTCTTTTTTGTTGTGAAGACAATTGTTGCTTAGCAGCTTTGATATTTTTCTCGTACAACCAAGCTATTGGCATTTATACTTTACTTTTCTTTGTTAACATAAAACATTCTAAGTCTTTTTAGACTTAAAAAGTTATAAGTTTTTTTTTTATGAATAGTAAAGTCACTCTGATGTATGCCTTATATTTTCGCATGAGTACTTAGTTTTCTAACTTAGAAATTCTAGACATTTCATAAGTCCATACTAAGTATACTTTCTCACACTCTTATTGCTCTAACATTTTATAAGCATAATGTTTATTGTCACAAGAATATCTGCTCCTAACTTGAAATTTTAAAAAAATCCAAGTTACTTAAGCTTTGTCAAACAAGTTAGCTTAATGGCCTTTTTGGACTTCGAAAATTTACAAGTCAGCCTAAAAACAGATATATTAACTCGTGCTCTTATTGCATGTGTTAAATTATATACCAGTATACCCCATGTGCCCCCCAGGTGATCGAGGGTTGAAAGATCCTTAGTCACTTGCTACTTGACCGAATCTGTTCGAGCAGTTAGTTAATTACTCGTGAAACACATAGAATATATGGAAAATATTCGAGCAGTTGAACACTGCTTGAACGTATCAACCAGTTGAACACTGTCCGATTTTACCGACCAGTTGAACACTACTTGGATAACTAACACACATGCATATTTGTAGCAAGAATCAACCACGCTGCGCGCAGTCTCTTTTATTACTCGTAAATTAAAAAGAACAAAACATGTCTAATAACGAGTCTTAAACAACCAAAATTGTTCAAAAATAAAATGACTGGTTAGCAAATAACCAACACATAAACCAAACTTAAATAACAAGTCAAACAACTCGAAATCAAGCTACCACTCTGAAAGCGGTATTTAGAAATAATATATCCTTCGATGCTCGCCGCTCTAGTGGCTCCTGATCCTAACACTCTCGCTCAGCATGCTTCTCCCTTGCTTTGTTGCTTTCCTCAGCCAAGTGTGGACCTCCACATATAGTGTCTAAGGTAAAGTCCACAGGTCCGGGCTGCAAGGGTGGAGATCTTTGTCGTTTGAAACCAGGATTGCTGCTGCCTCCTTCTCCTTGGGGTGGCTCTGCCCGGTACTTCCTCAACTTGCCCGACCAGAGAAGAAATTCTATCTCGTCCTTGAGGTGATTGCATTCATTCGTGTCATGACCATAATCTCCATGGAAACGACAAAACTTATTCATGTCTCTCTTCCTCATCTCTTTCCTGATGGGTGGAGGTTTCTTGTAGGGAACCTCTTCATGACTAGCAAGATATATCTCTGCTCGGCTGGTCGAGAGAGTGGTGTAGTTAGTGAATTAAGGCTCATACTTGGTTGGATTTTCATTTGAACTCAACTTTACTTTCTTTTCCTCATGGTGGTCAGACCCGTTATTTCCACGTTTCCTTCCACCAGAGTCAATTGATCCGCCCGGATTATTTATGCCATTCTCCTATTTCTCTATTGCATCATCCAATTTCATATACTTGTCCACCTGGTCAAGAAATTGTTGAAGTGTTGAAATTGGATTTCTATGTATACTATCCCACAAAGGGCTCCGATAAGTTATCCCAGCAGATATGGCAACCATCTTCCCCTCGTCTCCTACAGCAGTTGCTCTATTGGCTTCTCTCATGATTCTTTGTATATAGTTCTTTAGAGACTCATCTTTTCCTTGTTTGATATCTGCCAAGTGGTTGGCATAAACTGGTGGAGTCCAGGCAGTGTTGAATTGACTACAAAACTCCTTCCTGAATGCTTCCCAAGAGGTAATGGAGTTTGGCTTAAACTTCCAATACCATTCCTGGGCAATATTCGACAATGTAGTCGGGAAAACTCTACACCGATAATCGTCACTTACTCCAAGCAATTCCATCTGATCCTCAAATTTCCCAACATGTCTGATGGGATCTGCCTTTTCTGTATATATTGGCAGAACTGGTGCTTTATATTTTGCCGGCGGCTGGGCTGATCTAATCCGGGCACAAAATGGGCTGCCACTTCAGTGGTCTATTGCATATATCTCGGAAGGTCGTTTTGAAAAACCTTGCACTGTAGTTGTTAGCATGTCAAGCTGGGCTTGGATGGCTGGTGCAACTGATGAAGTTCCAAGATCTTGACCGCCTGGTCGGGCATTACCATCTGGCGCGCCATCGTCAAGTATTTCTACTTGACTTGCAGGGCGGTTCAGATTTTGCCCTTCGACCGGGACGGTCCTCCTCTTGTTGGTGATAACGTCCCTCAGATCCTTCCGGGAAGCATGCTCTCCTGCCCGATCAAACACCGTACTTTTTGATATTTTAGAGGGCTTACTACGCGGGACTTGCTCTCTCCTACTATGCTGCTGGTCGGGGTGTAGTAGAGGCCTTTCGGTACGCCCCAGGCAGTCTTTCCTTCCTTGTTGGTCGTTGCCCTCCTTTTCCTTTGACTGATTGGTGTGATGACTATCGGCCTCATCACGACCATGCCCATCTTTGAATTGAGAAGTCCTCTTCTCTCGAGGAGTCTTGGTCTGATCCTGCCTAGGTAGAGTCTTTTTACTGCCCGACCGGTGACTTCCTGATCTAGAAGTCTCTGATCGGTGGCTCCTGGAGGGGGTTCTAGAGTGCTCCCTTTGCGTCGAGGCAGTTCTGGATTGGTCCCCATCATCTTCCCGACCAGGGGGGTTACTCCTGCTTCTGCCCGATCCTCGAGAATCGGCTCTATCAGTGGTCCTCCAACCAGCGTCATTATTTCTTGCTCCCTGGGTGGCTGCTTGTGCTGCGGCTTGAGCATTGGCTTGGGCCAATTGGGTAGCCGCTTCTAGAGCAAGTGCTGCTTCACGATGTCTCCGGTTGACCTCCTCTTGTTGTTGTCTGAGCTCTTCGCTTCTAGCCTCCATATCGCGCCTTTGCTGCTCTAACGCGGCTTTCTGCCTGGCCATCTCTTCAGCGAACGCCTCCTGTCTAGCGTGGAATTGTGCCATCTCCTCCTGGAAGGCACCCATGGCTTCCTGGAGCTCTTCAACTTCTGGAGTCACGTCCTCGAGCACGACTCTAGGCTCAATCTCACGGTCTTGAGGGCCAGGACCTTCTGATCTGTCAGGCTCTTTAGAGGAACCTGTCTTCTTGGAATCCGCATTGGTGTTCTTAGGCGCCATAATACTTCAGGGACCGTCTGTCTTTCTCTTCAGGCTCTCAATGAAAGCACCAAAATGTTGACCGCGTTTTTGGCCAACGACGTGAGAACGTAAAAAATGATAAAACCTTCAAGAGAAAATAAACGACACAGACGATTTTATAGTGGTTCAGCCCCAATGTGATGGTAATAGCCTAATCCACTTAGAGTTATGATTATATATCTACACTCAAGATCAGATGAACCTGAGTCAACTGAGTTTCTTCAGTGTAGATTACCAGAATACAAGAATTCTCTCAAATACAAGTACTCTCTCTCTAGAAAATTCGGATCAGAAGTTCAAAAGCCCAAAAAGTCCTTTTTATGATGCCATAAGCCTTGTATTTATAGGCTTAGGATCGTACAGATGATATCCCCATAATCGAGATATTTTATTATTCTCATTATATTTAAATTACATTAATATTCAAAATGTAACAGTACACTATATTCGTGAGATAAATGAGAGATTCCCGTGTATGCCAAGAACGATTCTTGTTGAAGCCGTTTCTGGGAATCTTGACATAGTCCTGCTCTATCTAGTCGATCAATATCACATTCAGTCTGGTCGGCCAAACCTTCACTGGGCAGACACGCACTTAACTGGGCAGACGTGGACTTGGCTGGGCAGACATGCACTTGACTGGGCAGACATGCATTTAACTGGGCAGACATGCACTTGGCTGGGCAGACAGGTCATGACTGGTCGGACATGGTCATGACTGAGCAGACAAGGTCATGCCTGGGCAGACAATCATATGACTGGTCGGACAAGGTCATGATTGGGCAGACAAGGTCATTCCTGGGCAGACAAGGTCATGCCTGGGCAGACAAGGTCATGCCTGGGCAGACAATCATATGACTGGTCGGACAAGGTCATGCCTGGTCAGTGATGACATTTGACTGGCCAGTCAAAAACTCTTCATTGGTCTACCGGGTCACTCCTAAGCCAGATCACTTTATCACAACTCTGAGGAGCCAATATATTTATTGACTATTAATGTGTCGTTTAAGGATCATGCACTACCACTTGTCACCTCTATTGCCACGTCATCGATCTCCAATTTTTGGGGATAACAACAACCAATCCCTTAAACATAGGAATTTTATAACAATAAAGATGTTCACACTCAGCTTGCGACCTTGAACATTCAATTCACACGCCTTCGAGACCGATCAACCATCACGAGCTCGCTACCTCGGTTCGCCTTGACTTTTAACAAGTAACATTGTTTAGATAATCCTTTTCGAGCTGACAATGCCCGAGATCGAACCGTCTTGTCTGATGGGAGGAAAGGAATCAAGGAATTTATACAAGTGTTGAACCACTGTCATTGTAGCTTCGAGCTTGACATATATTCTCATAACACCTTTGAGACCACGTAGTTTCTGAGCTCACCAATTCCGATGTTGTCGCACTTACTACACAACGAGGTTGTTCTTGATATTTTCATTAAAGCCGATTATGACAAACTTGCTTATTCCGAACTTACACTTTACGAGCATAACTTTCGAGATCAAAATTTATATTCTCAAAATTTGGGTGTAACATATATTTAATATAAAATATCTATGTTATGTTGTTATTTTAAATATATATATCATTAACTAATATATAACAATTCTAAATGTTAACACATTAATTTTAAGTCTTTAATGTTATTTTTAAAATAATAATTTGATGATATATTTTTTAGTTTATTTAAACTATTTTAAAATTTAAAAAAAAAATTAACAATTCCTTTAACTATTACAATAATTACATATATTATAAACTTAGCATGAAAAAACTTAAAAATGACTAAAGAAAGAATGAGATAGCCTTATTTATAAAAACACATGGAAACATATATATATATATATATATATGAAAGAATTGGTTATTATCTTGACTACTAACAATTATGATGTTGTGATATATATATATATATTATATGTGTTAGTACTTAATGATTACGTCAATTTATACTCATTAATGATTGCATTTTTTTCATTTATTAGATCATTATTGCATAGTTGTGATCAATTTAATAATTAACTAGAAAAATAATAGTATTTATTCAAAATATATTATTTTCTCAAAAAGGAATGTTAATTAAATTTTATCTTATATTAAAAAAATAATTTTTATTATAATTATTAATTGATTTCTAAAAATTATATGATCAAACAATTTTTAGTGTTTTCAATTACGATTCATAATAGTTTTATTTTTATTTTTTATATTTGAGTTCTTAACATATAGGAAATTTCCTTGGTAGGGCCTTCAAAAAAAGCCCTACCGTAGGGCTCTTTTGTGTTCTCAACCTTTGAACAGTTTTCGGCGTGATTTTTTTTTATGACCGTGTATATTGTAGTTATTTAGAGCATCCTGCAAATTTTCAGAAAATTCTGAATAATTTATAGTGCCGAAAACTAAGTTCAAACATGCTATTTTCCACGCGCATAAAAAAATTAGTCACGCGTGCAATAATCTGTTTTCGGCACTGTAAATTATTCAGAATTTTCTGAAAATTTGCAGGATGCTCTAAATAACTACAATATACATGGTTATAAAAAAAATCGTGCCGAAAACTATTCACGGGTTGAGAACACAAAAGAGCCCTATGGTAGAGCTCTTTTTGAAGGCCCTACCATAGAATTATCATAACATATAAATCTTTCACAAGTTATTTGCATGTTATTGTTCATTTAAATTTTAATATTTAGAAACACAATAATTAATAATTTATGCAGCCAAAAAAATTGTTATTTTTTCAAAGTAAAATAGTATATTCGTACATAGATTTCAAGTTGGTGGTGGTATTAGAAGTTATTATATAAAAATTGTTATATCATAATTGAATATATCACCATTAACGATTACTATTGATTAATGTGATTGTTTTTTGTAAAATAATATATCCAAAAGTTTTTACAAATAATAAGAGATTTTTGAATTCTTAATAAAAAAAAAATTATAGAGCATATACACGAACATATGTTTTTTTTAGAGATAATGGCGACAAAACTACTTAAGTAGTGCAGCGCACTAATTTTTTTTTTTAATTTTAATAATTTTGTGTTTTTTTTATTTAATTGTTAAGTGTTATGAATTATTTTTTTTTAATTGTTAGAATTGTTTGGTAGAAATTGTGTGAATTTAATTATTAATTGTTTTATTTATTTTATTAATTTAATTTGTGAATAAAATGAGCTTTGATTGAATGTACCAAGATGCATGGTAAGTAGAGATGCACCTTAGTGCACATGTGCATGGTTGCGTGGTATACATGTAATAGAATTTTCCTACACATTTTTTCCATTTATTTGAATTATTTTATTTAATTAGAAGAAAAAAATAGAAAATAAAGAAAGGGAAAGGGGATATAGGCGTGTGGCAGAGTGGGAAGGGGAAGAAATTGTTTTCCTATTTCATGTGGCAATTTGATGATGTAAATTGATGACGACTAGACAAATTAGAATTTTTCTTCTTTTAGTTTAATTGAAAAATCCCTTTATTTAAGAAATTAGATTAAACAAAATTAATGGAAAATTAGAAAGAGGAAACTTACCCATTCCCATTAGGACTAGTGTGGCTAGGTTAGATTAAAAGGAAGGAAAGAAAAGAAAAGAGAGCATTATGCTCTTGGTGCCATCAGCTAGGAGGAGAGAGAGAGAGAGAAAGGCTACGTGAAAGGCTAGAGAGGGAGAGACAGAGAGGGCATGAAGGCTAGGGAGAAAAGAAGAAAGAGAAGAAGGTGACTTCAATTAGGTTTGTGTTCTTGTTCCTCTTTGTGATTTGACTCTCTACCCCTATTGTTTTTCTTTTCTTGATACTAAGACTTTTGTTTTCTTGGATTGTTGTTGTTTTCTCTCTTGTGTGGGTTCAAAAAACTCTAGGGTGCCCAAGGCCATTGTGCTCTTGTGTTCTTGAACACAACCAAGGAAGGTAATAGAAATTTTACCCAATATTTTGTTGTTTGGGTGATTGTAATTCTCTTGGGTCATGTTTGAGTTTTATTTTGTAAATATGATTTGTAATCTATGGAATCTCAATGTATGGTCATTTTGATGAGGTGTTTATGTTTCCATATTTATCTTAATCAATGATTTGTGATCATGATTATTTTGATAAAAAAAAGAAAAGAAATGTATGATTAAGTTTGACAAAGGTTCTGGTTTTGATCTACTAAAATATGATGGTTTGGGTGTCTTTATGTTTATGGTCATGTGGGTTCGGCCAAGGCATATGTAAAGATTTCATGTTAGGGTTTTGTTGTACCCTAATTTTATCTCGAGTCATTCACTCAGTTCGGGTACAGCTGGCAAATAAATATACGGAGAAATAACCAAGGGAATGATATCTGCTTATTATCCACGTAAGCAACTCCAGTTTCACATGGGCACGTGTGGTGTTAGGCGTCTTGGGTTTAACCCAAGCTACAGACACGAAGGTTGTGAAGTGTGAGCTCATAATGTTCAAACGGCATTCAAAATACGAGCTTGGAAGAGATGTTCAACTCGTGCTAATTCGAATGTAATGCATACTCAAGGATCCTTAGAGACTCGGAATCCCATTATATAGTTATAAATGACCAGCCTGTCATTTTTAATGCTCCACATGTTAGGAGAACATTTACTGTATGATCAAATCATATCCCATTATAAATGAGAAATATACGTATTAAATGTAATAAATATGTATATGCGTGATTGCTCATGCGGTTACCCAAACCTGTCCATGGAAGTTCTCTATAAATACTGAGAATATTGGACACGAAAAAGGGCCATTATTCTGTAATACTGGAACTCTACCGAAATAGAGAGTGAAACAACAATAATATAGACTCGTTGACTATGTGGATTTTAACCACTGAACCACGTAAAAGATTTGTGTTCATGTGAATTCATTTTATGTTTCATTACAGTTTATTCCTAAGCACTAATCTACCTTACTATTTCTTAATACACTGTTGGTGAAAAACTGCGTCAATAGTTTGGTGCTTTCATTGAGAGGGAAATTAGTGCTTCATCAACATCTTAGTTAAATCTCATCATGGTGCTCACTCGCTCAATGCACGACAATGAGATAAAACAACTTGGTGGACAGGAGGCCCATCATACCGCTATTTCGAACAAGCATGGCCCTGAAGTCCAACAACGTCCGGGAAAACAACCGGCTGGTCATGGTGACACTGGGAGTTCGGCGTCATTGCCACCAAATCCAAACCCAGACTACTTAACTGCCGTTGAGATGGACACTATGCAATTAAGAAGCCATCTCGCTAGGGAAAACAGACAAATTGAGGAGGTTTTGGCTCAGTTACCCCCTCTCGCAACCGACGTTAATGTTGGAAAGAGGCAAAGTGGGTCTCACAAGTTCCACAAGAATAACCGATCCAAACCAAGTCGATTAGTCAGAACTGCCACCCCAAGTTCGGTGCCACCTTCACAAGCGCCCTCATAGGGGTCGTCAGCATATCAGTAGATCGGTTAGAACCGCAACCCCAAGTTCGATGCCACCTTCACAAATGCGTAGGAATGCCCATGGCAACCCACGAGGAGGGGTTGGGATAGGTTCATAGAGACAAAATGTTCTATCAAACCCCCCTACATCACGATCGGATCACCAGGCGCAGAGAGCTAGAAATAATGGGGCAGAACAAAGGCGGGCTAATCTAGTTCGCCCTGATGGGACAAGGATTGCTTCGCTAGTAAGGCATCGTCCGTCACCCATAAGACATCCAATGCCACCTCGTCGTACACGGAACATTCCTGCTTATGGGGACAGCAGGAGAAACCCTCCTCCATCTGCCCATACCTACGTCCCATGGACACGTGTTGAAGATCCATATCCTCGATGCCAACCGTGAGCTGTAAGCTTCGCAAATGGGAGTTATTGGACCGAAATTCGTTGTAGTGGTAGGTCCGAGGGTGACCTAAGAAATTAATTGAGTTCAGCACCAAGCCATCGGTATGAGTCGCAACCTGATTTGCGTGATCGCCTGAATTCGCAGAGAAGGAATCCAGCTCGGATTGAAGATGTTAATTACACTTGAAAAGAGGGAGGTCCATCCATAGTATGCGATAATGGGAATGCCCCACCAAACCAAGCTTGGGCTTGGAGGGACAATAACCCATCAAATGCATACGATAGGATGGGAGTTGTTGAATAGCCCCCAAATAACCTAGGGACCAAAGACCAAACCCTCGAGAGGCTAGCACTGATGGAAGAGCAAATGAAGAGGCTTTTATCTAGAAAAGCTAAAGACAATTGTGACTCAGAGGATGAGCACGAGCCTTTCGCTCCAAATATTATGGCAACCACGTATCCGATAGGCTTTAGAATGCCACACTTTTCAAAGTTTGATGGAGATGGGGATCCGTCCGACCACCTTGGGCTGTGTGGGGCTCGACCTAAGGTGCATTTTGTTCCCTTCAACTCTGATCAGATCAGCCAGGCAGTGGTTTAAACAATACAAGAGGCATTCTATAAGTTTGTGGAAGAAGTTTTCTTCTGACTTCAAAAAAGAATTTTGGGCTTCCCAGATAGCTCGGGTTAAGGCTGATTCATTAGCCAATGTAAAGGAGCAACCTGGTGAAATGTTGAAGGCATATCTGAGTAGATTTGCCAATGTCGCTGCACGAGCTAAGGATGTCGCTGACAGCTCCAAGCTCATGGCAATGAGGACGAGAATCCTTGTTGGAGGCGACCTATGGCAAGAATTACAGAGAAAATGAGTTAATAGTGTGGACGAGTTCTTGGCACGAGCTCAAATATGGGTTAACCTGGAAGAGGTGCAAGCTTCCGTCGTAGGAACCAGCCAGATCCCTGTCCAGCCAGTTGGAGCGATAACGGACGTTGCAGCTACGACTTAAACTGTTACCTAGAATAACCAAGGGGGGAGTAACAAAAGGAAGGGAAATGGTGAGGGCGACCAGAGCGGAACAAAGAAAAAAAAATCTGGGGAGAATTTCAAGCCTATTTACGCCACTTACACCGACCTCATGGATACTAGGGAGCGCATCTTCTTGGAAAATTCTACTTGCCTTCCATGGAAAAAGCTAGAACCGTTGAAAAATCAAAGAGAGATCCTTCAAATTTATGCTGATTTCATAATGATATTGATCATAACACTGATGACTATAGACAGCTAAAGGATGAGATTGAAACTCTTATTAGAGCAGGTCCTTTGGCCCAGTATGCTCGAAATCGGGTGGTCCTTAATCAGCCCGCTGGACCAAACCCTCTGTTAGCTCCAGAAGCTCTAGTAAATCAAACTAGAGCTCAACCGAATTAGGAAGATCCTCCTCCGATAATAGGAGGAGATATAGCCACTATTTCGGGAGGACCTCATTTGACAGCCATGAGCAGAGGGGCCCAGAAGAGATACATTAACGAACTGAAATCCCATAACAGAGTGGAGTTCATCTCGAAACAACGGTTATCGAAACAACAGCATTTGGAAAAACAACCAATCATTTTTACAGAAGAGGATGCTAGCTACGTCCAATTCCCATATAGCGATCCCTTGGTCATAACCGTTTAGCTCGCCAACCGGAGGGTACGAAGGACACTAGTAGATAACAGGAGTTCTTTGAATCTACTTTTTAGGTCCACCTTGGAAAAAATGGGGTTGTCTATCACATAATTGAAGGCGACCTCAATGACTTTGTACGGATTTTCTGGCGAAGGGTCAGCAGCCATCGGAACGATCAAATTAGTGGTAACATTGGGAGGAGGCTCATGAACTGTCTCCAAGTTACTTGAGTTCATGGTAATCGACTGTCCAGTCGCATACAATGCAATTTGAGCTTAATTGAATCACTTTCTTTCTTTACCACATGCTAGCCTAGCTATATACACTTCCATTGACCATACCCTTTAAGCACTTTGGTTTTTCTTGGATATATGTTGAGTGTTGCATCATAAGGGAGGATAAGAGGAGTGTACCTTCGTTGAGTGGTATTTTGGTCAGTGCTTACATTGTTTTCCTTTAGATGTATTGGTCCAGTGGGAGAAAGGCACCTACCTTTAGATGCTCATCACGCTGGGCCCTGAAGTCGTCCTGCAACAGGGTGCATCTCTGCTCTCCGAAAAAATGAGGCTGAGCATAAAATTTGGAACTCATCTATATCCCGTGACTCATCATTATCTTGTTGACTTTGTCTTGAGTCATTATTCGAGACACGATCCTCTCGACCTCAAAGAAATTATCAGGTCCTACCTCAACCTCCCTCTCCACCACTGGCCCAAAGTGGGGAATGGGGGTTTCGGGGGCGACCTGCTTATCTTTTTCTAGAGAATAGGAGCCTGTCACAGTCTTTTTTGGAGTGGCCATGACCAGGATTTTAGTTTGCCTAATTACAAAATGACCCATTAGAGGTGACCTGGGAATATAACCTAACTCTAAAAATGGAAGAAATGGCGACCTAAAATCATAAGGCTTTATCACTCTACCTAAGGCATCTATGAGTCAATAGTAGGCTTAATACCCCGAAGCATGGTCCCACGCACGTCTCTAGTTCACGCACCCGAATCTCGGGAAGGTGTTGAAATTTTGGGATTCGTGTGTCAGACATAGTGGTTTCGAGAGGCGGTTTAATGCAAAACTGCTCCCATACCAAAACCCTTAAGCTACCCAAAACTGAACCTAAAGCCCTTGAATCTTCAAACTCAGAAATTCAAGCATTTATCCTTTAAACCAAGAAAATAACCCATTTTTTGCGCATTATTTTTAATCATTTCTTGTGTTATTGTTTTTAGCCTAGTAAAAACCTACACTAAACCCGTACAGAGCCAAAATAAGGCAAAAGCACTAGAAAATTTCATAAAACTTATTGAAAAATGAGAGAATGAAATTTAAACCAAGGGTGAGTATACTAATAGATTGGTTTCTTGATCGAAAAGTGAAGGAAGAGCAGAAAATGCTTGAAAAATCCAAGCGTGAGGACCTAAAAAATTATGGGAACCAAAGGATTTCAAACGTTTTGAGAGGAAGAGAGACAAAAGGAAAGTTTTGAATGCAAATGTGGCTAGGCATAAATTCTTCTCTTTTACTTATACGTAAACTTCGAGGTAAAATCTGAGCCACACGATTAAAGCAGGAAGAGATCTGAAGGTCAAAGTTAAATAAACCAAACGAGGGAAAAAAGTTGACAAGACAACTGTCACAGTACTCGAAACTCGAACAAACACCTATAATAAGCAGACACATGTCCCATACTCGAGTGAGTGGGTGTGCACATTTTCTCATGATAGAAGCCAAAAAGCCCCTACTGTGCATGTCAAAAGTGATGTCATGCGCGAGCAGGAGCTTGGGGGGCAAATGTTGTACCCTAAAAACACGAGCTCAACTATCTAGCTCGGGGTATAGCTGACGCAAAAATAAATAAAGGAGGCAAGACTTCAGAGATGTTCCTTTAACTTTGAACCTATCAGCCCGAGGTTGTGTCACTGAGTCCGGAACAGTCTAGGAACTTCCAGATCGTCAAAGATGCGAATGACGAAGATCGAGGTACCCAACATCCAAATTGTATGCCTCAAGCTCGAGCATTATCTAAGTCAAATCATCTTGTTCCAGTCATATCCAGCTCAAGAATGACATCTAGCTCGGATGGGAGAATCCCTACAGACTCGGAAGCCCAATGTGTGCAATAAATGCATATTATCGTTATATACATTTATAGATTGGTGTAAAATGACAATAGACTTTATTAGGATATTTAAATGTCCATTAACTTGGGAAGTTACCCAATATTGTATGTTACCATTTATATTACGATTATTACCTAATAATGTCCACCATAATTTCCTATAAATACTAGGAGAAGAGGGACCAACACTCTGTATGCAAAAATTCTGCCAAAATTATCATAAACAATTTTTCCTTGAATTCCTAAACAGATTAATAAGAGTGACTTGTGGACTAGGTGAATTTTAACTACTGAATCACATAAATTGTGAGTGTTTTTATATTAGATTTACAATAAGCCTAATCTCTCTATTTCGGATTCCCTACTTGACAAAAAACCACTTCAACAATTTTATATTTGAAAATTCATTTTGAATTCTAAAATTAAAATTTAAAAATGGAAATTAATATATTGATGATTTATAAATATTTTATATAAAAGGCAACTAAAAATATAATCTGTAACCATTAAAAATTATTCCATATATTATATTTAATATATACCATTAACTATTAAATAATAGTATTAGTAGTAAAACAAATATTTAAATCTTTTCAGTCTCTTGATAGTAAGGGAACATTAATTAGCTTTTAAATTGAAACATAAAAAAAATTATGACTGGTAAGTTTCTTTGATTTTTTTATATTATTAACTCTAAATGAAATTTATTAGAAGAAAAAAATGAGTGTAAAAATCATTATAAATATATAGAGAGAGTGTAATATTTAAAAGGTCTTATTCTATTGGCTAGATATTAATAACTATTGATATTTGGTTAATTTTTTTTTTTAAATAAAGCTAAATATTATAAGTGTGATACTATAATTGGTTAGACCCTCTTTCAAGACAAAAAGAAAATTTGACAGTCAATTTGAGTCCAAAATAATTAGGTCCTAAGGTTAAAAAAATGGAAGCTTCTCAATATTTTAATGAAAAAAATATACATCTTCCAAAAAACAAATTCAGCAGTTCCCCATTTTGAACAAAAGTCACCCTGAATACTTTCAACCATAAGATTTAACTTTTTATTTTTACAAAAAAAGTCAAATGGCTAAAAATATATAGAGATCACCTGACTTAAAATAAAACAAAAAAGGGGGAAGCGGTTGGTTCACATGGCAATATTGAAGTAAAGAAAAGATAGTGTTTTTTGTTTTACGCAAAGTACATGTGTCGATCACTCCTTCGGCTTCCACTCTGTATATATGTTCAACTTCTCACTGATTTTCTCTCTCCCTCGTCAATCAATAATGGCGCTCTCGCTGAGGTTACACAATCTTCTCTCTTCAAACTTGACACCCAAAACGCCACAACTTTCATTGTCGTTTTCATCTTCATCGTCGTCGTATGTCACTGTGCTTCCACTCCTCACTGCTTCTTCACTCCATCTCAGGACATCTCCGTGTGAAACCATCAAAGCATCGTCGTCTCCATCTTCTTCTTCGTTTCCTACCACCATTGTAGAACCAAAGGGCATCAAAGTGGATTTTCTTACATTGTATTTATTTGTTTTTCTTAGAAAGTTTGATTTGATTTGATTTTTATAAAATATGGGATTTAATATCTTATTGCAGATTAATTCTATACCCACTAAGCCGATCGAAGGTCAGAAAACCGGAACCAGCGGTCTCCGAAAGAAAGTAGGTTTCTTTTTCATTTTGTCTGTTTTTCATATCTTAGATTTCTTCATGTCTTTTGTACTGTTCCTTTGATTTTATGGATTTTACTTGTTTGCTTGTTTAGAAAGTGAAATATGATTCTGGGTCTGATAGAGAGAATTGAAAGGAATGGTGAATATAAGCAAAGCCATATTGAGTATTTTTTGCTTCTTTAACTAGAATCAATCACTGTATCGGATTTCCTCTATTGGGACTTGATTTAATGATCCACATGTTATGCAGGTGAAAGTTTTTATGCAAGAAAATTACCTTGCCAATTGGATTCAGGTATGAACTCTTCTCACATTTATTTCATTCTGTGGCTGTCATAAATTAATGCTTAGATAATTATGGCGTTTGGGCTTTCAAAATAATCTTCAATTTCGTATTGTGTAGGCATTATTTAATTCATTGCCCTTGGAGGATTACAAAAATGGGGCGTTGGTGTTAGGTGGTGATGGCCGATACTTTAATCGTGAAGCTGCACAGGTTAATTATTCTCGTTTATTAATTGCTTTAATTTTGGTCTATGTGGTTTGATTTTAATTTGTATCTTTAATTTTAGGTTGGACAGTATTTTTATCTGACTAGTTATGTGGACTTAAATGCAGATTATTATTAAAATTGCTGCTGGCAATGGTGTTGGAAAAATTTTGGTTGGCAAGTAAGTGTTACAGGTGGATGAGAACTCATAAGACAGTACAAGTGTCTTTATGAAGTTTGAATGGAAAGTCATCGTTTGGACTCTGCCCAATTTTTATCCATTTTTAATATAAATCTTTTAGATCTCAATGAATTAATCAGGATTTATTATGAATATAGGGAAGGTATTTTGTCGACTCCAGCAGTGTCTGCCGTAATCCGGAAGAGAAAGGCAAGCTTGCTATTCTTTCATTCTCTTTTTTATTTTATTTTTTATTCTAGCATCTTGACACATCATAAGATGTTATCACTTGTTTTTGTTGCACAGGCTAATGGTGGCTTTATAATGAGTGCAAGCCACAATCCTGGTGGACCTGAATATGACTGGGGAATTAAGGTAAGCTCACTATTCTTTAATGGATACTGGGAATAATTTAGTATCATTTAGTTATAGAATTGTATCGAGGTGATAGTTCTCTTATCAATCTAGAATTTTATTTTGCAAACTGCATAATGTCAAAAGTGTATTATTTTTTAAGTGAAGGGTTTTTGTTTATTTAAATTTCAAGAAAATCGTATGAGGAAACTCTACCCTGTTGCTACAGTCTCCTAAAAATTATGTTTTCTTTCCAGTTCAACTACAGCAGTGGTCAACCTGCACCTGAATCCATCACTGACAAAATTTATGGAAACACGCTTTCTGTGAGTATCTGGTTTTACATGAATTCCTTTTACCAATTATGCATTACAAGAGTTACATAACTCACTGTAGTGCCTTTAGGTTTCAGTTTATACAAGCATCGCGATGCATTCCTTAGAACCTCTTCTTTTGCGTTCTACCCTCATAAATGTTCACTTTTAACTTCGATCTATTTGATAATGTCTAAGATAAAGAAGTTTATTGCAGATCTCTGAAATAAAGATTGCTGACATTGCTGATATAGATCTGACTCGACTTGGGGTTACAAAGTTTGGAGACTTCACAGTTGAAGTGATAGACCCAGTTTCTGATTACTTGGAGCTTATGGAGGTATGAAACAAAACGCTTGCATCTTTAGAATGTTCACTTGAGTCACTTAACAATTCCGATTGGATTAAGTATCTTATGTGATTTTGTGCAGAGTGTATTTGATTTCCAGCTTATTAAAAGTCTTGTATCAAGGTCTGATTACAGGTATGATTTTTAACTCCATCATGCAGAGCATTTTCATTCCTTTATGTTTGTGTGTTTGAATTTGGTTGCATTGCTTGAATCTTAAGTGTCCAATAAGATTGAGCGTTAGCTAGGTTTCATGGTTTTAAAGTGCTTCATTTTCAGGTTTATATTTGATGCCATGCATGCTGTCCATCATGCAGAACATTTTCATTCCTTTATGTTTGTGTGTTTGAATTTGGTTGCATTGCTTGAATCTAAGGTGTCCAATAAGATTGAGCGTTAGCTAGGTTTCATGGTTTTAAATTGCTTCATTTTCAGGTTTATATTTGATGCTATGCATGCTGTTACCGGTGCATATGCACAGCCCATTTTTGTTGATAAGCTCGGAGCTAGTCTGGTCAGTAATTGGTTTGATGGAATAAATTAGTTTTTTTTTTATAAGCTAGATGGAATTTAAGTTCCTGATGTTAGATGTTAGGCATGTCTTGTAGGATTCAATTTTAAATGGATTGCCTCTGGAGGACTTTGGACATGGTCATCCAGACCCTAATCTGACGTAAGCTTTACATTTCTTGTGAAATTATTAGTTTGTAATTTTAAGGACATTGTTAATTTTAACTGTTAACTGTCAAACAGCTATGCTAAGGATTTGGTTAACATTATGTATGGTGATAATGGACCTGATTTTGGAGCGGCAAGTGATGGTATGTAAAATTTCATAAATATAAATTAGATATTGCAATAAAGTGATCTAGTGTGTCTTTGTGTATTGATATTCTCTCTGATATCATCCGTACTCTTTATTGTACGGGTTTTGGTAATTTAAAACATGGCTATTTATTTTCTATATGAAGCCTGACATTTCCATCTATAATCAGGTGACGGTGATAGAAACATGATTCTGGGTAAAGGTTTTTTTATTACACCCTCAGATTCTGTTGCGATTATTGCAGCCAATGCACAAAAGGCAATTCCATATTTCCAAAGTGGTCCAAAGGTATGCAATTGTTCTGTCCTTTTTACATATCTTGTGTCCGCTCATCCAACTTTTTTGTCATAAAACTAGAAGAAAGTGATTTCCTTTTTGTTTTTCAAAATTTCCTAGGGTTTGGCCCGATCTATGCCAACGAGTGGAGCACTTGATCGAGTTGCTGAAAAATTGAGTCTTCCATTTTTTGAGGTTTGGCAATCTCGAGCTTTTGTATAGCATTCTAAGAGTAGTAATGGAAATAAATTATGCTCCATTTGATTGGGAGTGGTGAAAGTAGAAGAATGAGAATGGCAATGAGAAAGGAATGAAATTTATATTAACCAAACAGTGAAATAAAATCTTTTCCATTCCATCATTTTCTTCCCCCCAACCCAATGGGGCCTATGGTTTTTTTTTACTTACACAGTTCTTTCTCAAACAAAAAACTGTCTTGGGCCAGGTCCCCACTGGTTGGAAGTTCTTTGGGAATCTTATGGATGCAGGGAAATTATCGATTTGTGGAGAGGAGAGTTTTGGAACAGGTTCAGACCACATTCGTGAGAAGGATGGAATTTGGTAATTATCTCCATCTTTTTAAAATCAAGCTTAATCCCTGGAATTTTAATTTAGCATTATTTTATCTTCCTTTTTGCATTTAGCTATGGATGATTTTGTGATCAACTTACTTGTGATTACATGATGGAGTACCGGGTCATAATTAACCTTTGTATAGTTAGGTGCTGAACCCAGCATAATGATTACATATTCAAACAAGAAATTTAGTATTTTTATTTGTTCTTACAATAGTTTTCATTGGTTTTGCAAAAATACAGAAACATGAAAGAAAGGAAAAACTCCCACTTTACTGTTCTTTCTTCGATACAGTGATTTGTCAATTTCCTTCTAAAACATAAATATTTTGAATTTCAGGGCAGTATTAGCTTGGCTATCAATTATTGCTTACAGAAATAAAGACAAAAAATCTGGGGAAAACTTGGTCTCTGTCGCTGATATTGCAAAGGAACACTGGGCAACCTATGGAAGAAATTTCTTTTCTCGTTATGACTATGAAGTAATTATGGCCATGACTTGAATGAGTTGATTATTATTCTACACTAGTACAAGCTTCTAGTTTTTGATTTACGACTTACTGTGTTTTGGGGCCATATTAAATTGTACTCTTTGGGAGAAAACAAAGCGTTTTAATCATTCCAAGTCTTTTTCCAGGAATGTGAATCAGAGGGTGCCAACAAGATGGTAGATTACCTCAGAGATTTGATCTCAAAAAGCAAGGCTGGCGACAAGTACGGTAAGTTTGTATTATATCTCCTTGATACTGTCACAACCTCCAGACATGATTTGGGTACTAACTAAAAATTTATTGCTTCTCAGGAAACTACACACTCCAATTCGCCGATGACTTTACATACACCGATCCTGTAAGTTCAAGTGATGCTGCGCATCATTACCTGGTTGCAAGTTAAACCCAAAAGAGACATTTGAGACTTGTTGGATGCTGTATATCTTTTAACTGATATATCTTTTGAAAAATTATCCAGGTTGATGGCAGTGTGGCATCCAAGCAAGGTGTTCGATTTGTTTTTACTGATGGATCAAGAATCATATATCGTTTATCAGTATGTGTCAATCTTTTGCTTTCTTAATTCCATTTCCTTTGACATAGATTGCATGTTCATTAGTTTCATGGCTTATTTGTACAGGGGACTGGTTCAGCCGGTGCAACTGTCCGAGTATACATTGAACAGTTTGAGCCAGATGTCTCTAAACATGACGTGGATGCCCAAACAGCATTGAAACCGTTAATCGGTTAGTTCATTCTCACTTTTCTCCAGTCAAGTCCTTAAGTAGCTTTTATTCTTCTTCATATCTTCTTTGTTTATGGTTTTAGATTTGGCTCTGTCCATATCAAAGCTGAAGGACTTCACAGGAAGGGAGAAGCCAACAGTCATCACTTGAAGCAAAAATAGCTGAAGGTGATCAAATATTATCTTAAGATATGCCGAGGCAAAAATGGCCAGCCACCCCCCTTTGTTTTTTTTTTCTTTTCTGTCTAGAGTTATTATTATTCATATTAGTCCAGTTCAATTTTGGTTGCATTTCGGTAATAAAATTAATAATCTGGTTGAGAAATGAGAAGCACATCTGCGTAAAACACGTGAATATATAAATAAAAATGCTAATTTCTCCCTTCAAAAAGACGATTCCTTTCTTGCGTTGTTTCTATTATTTACTTATTTAAAGAATCGAACTGGTCATGAGTGAGCTCAAACTTCAAAACTTGCTACGTTACTAAAGTAGGCTTTACGGAAAAGTGAGGTCCAACTTTGAATAATTGAAATGTAGATAACTGAAAGTTTGTGTGTATTACCTCTGCATTTTATAATAATTCTTGCATTGGAGCATCGATGTCCTGAGCGACGGAGCCAGCTTTTGTTCCGAGGTGGAGCTTATGTGCTATTTTTCTGAGTGAGGGCTTATATGTTTATTATTTTTTGTCAATATTTTAAATAATTAAAAATTTGAAGTGGAGCTTTAGCGTCCGAGTAAGCTCCCACGTCACTCCTATTTGAATAAGAAATTGACTTTAAGATTGGTGTTGTAAAATTGAATATGATATAGTACAAAATAAAAGTGATTAATAATTTTGTTATAAATTAATGAATGATTCAGAACCTTTGTGCTTCAGATAGAACAGTTGGTTTCACTAAACTTGTCAACCCACTTCAATGGCTTTATTTATTCAGTTCATCTCTGTTTTTTTTGCCCCTTAATAGTAATTTTTCGTGCGGATTTTGTATTGGAATCTCTTTATTGCTATTTGTTTTTTGGGATTTTTTAAGGAATATCTTTATTGATGATAATGACTTTGTTAGAGTAAGTTGAATCTTATACATTTAGAATCAAATCCAAGAATGTTAATAGATATTGTTTTGTTTTTTTCTTTTTGGACAATGATATAATTATTTGCAAAGAATTTTGATACTTTAGTAATCTTATCTTCCTTTATTTTAATACATAATTTTATAGGGCCCGTTTGGTAAAATTTTTGTTTTTGAATTTTTTAAACACAAAAATAGAATTATAATTTTATTTTTGCTTCTTTATTTTTAAAAAATAAAAATATGTTTGGTAGCTATTTTTGTTTTTTGTTTTTATAAACAAAAAATAATAAACGCGTTTGATAACTTTTATTTTTATTTTTTGTTTAACAATATAAGGTGTTGATTTGAAGAAGAGAAGAAAAAAAGGAAAGGAAAAATTGAAAACTGTTTAAAAAAAATTTGAAAGTGAAAAAATTCTATTTTCAAAATTTAATAAATTTTAATTAAAATTTTAAATATAATAAATAAAAATAGAGTTACCAAACACATTTTATGTTTAATTTTCAAATTTTTAATTAATTAAATAAAAAACTATTTTTTTAAATATTACCAAACAACACCATAATAAATAAGATTTTTGGCTCCTGAATTATTGCCACTATCTTATTGTGCCCCTTGAATTTTTCACGTTGTTTAAAATTCTCCCAGAACTATTACCGCTGTTAGTTTTCATCCTATGTGACTAATAGTATGCTAATTTGGCATTTTAGGCAGTGGCGTGTCATTGTCACGTCTATAATTTAATTAAAAAAATAATATAAAATATAAAAGATTAAAAAAAATTTAAATTTTTAAGTGTCATATTTATTTTTAAAAATAAATTTATAATAAAAATTAAAATTAAAAAAAAAAACTAAAACTAAAACTAAAATGAGTAAGAAAGTAGACATGTAACCCTATTTTTATTTTTAATTTTAAAGTCATTATTAAAAAAATAACAAATCTAAATCAGATCTAAAACCCAAACCTGATTATTCCCTCTTTCCCAAACCCTATACTTTTGGATCAACCTCCTCTTTCCCCGTTCATCCAAACCATCCACCATCAACTGCACCATAATAGCTACAGTCTGAACACCTTACCACGCCACTATCTGCATGAGTTTAGCGTCATTCCAAGTGAAGTCATACTTGCACCATCACCTTCAGTCGTTCCCAGCTACGTTGACCGTCGTCCTCAGCCACCCTAATTGTCATTTTAGATCCACCACCATTGTCGTTTTGGACCCATACCATGAGACAACCACTCTTATTGATCACATTGTCGTTTCAGATCCACCACCCTTGCGAGTCAACCACCCTCAACGCAGGCACGCTGCCCCTTCCTTCTTATCGCCGCCATCAAGAACTACAATTATGGTTTAGGTTCTGTTGACGCAGTTTTTCGCCAATAGTAAATAAATAAATATGAATAAGAGAGATTAGGCTTTCGTAAATTGTAAAATAAGAACACAAGAAATTTTACGTGATTCAATGGTTCAAATCCACTTAGTCTACGAGTCTATATTACTCTGTTTATGAACTCTTGGAGAAGTTGTTTAAGACAATTTCTACAAAGTTTTTGCATACAATATTTGGTCCCTTTTACTATCAATTCCCTCTGTATATATAAGAAATTTCGGTGGATAATATTGGGTAACCATACAATATATGGTAACTTACAAGAATGTGTAACTTCCCAAATACATAAATATCTTAAATATGCTAATAACCGTGATATCAGACATTTATTATATAACGATTACAAGTATTAATTGCATTTAAAGAATCTCTGAGTCTATGGGGATTCACCCTTATGTACGTCATAGAATGGCGCGATCTGAATGTATTCCTCGAACTAGAGGTTATATGTCAGGGCGATCTGACCCGAGTAATGCTTGAAGACTAACAGGGGTGATTTGGACGTTCTGTTATTCGATCTCTATCACATACATTTAGGGTGATCTGAAGCATCTGATGATAGCCCAACTCGATGAAATAATCTTGAGCTATTTAATGTGGAGTTAGTGAAATGTCTTCAAAGTCTTGTAACCTTCATTTATTACTTGACAGCTGTACATTGAACAAGACGATTTAACTCGTATTTTTAGGGTGCAACATGTTCTAGGTTTTAGTTAAGGGTTAGTTTGAAACTCTGTATTTTTAGGGTGTCACAATAAGAAAGTGGTAATAGTTCTAGGACAAAAAACCTATTTATTCTTAATTTTAATAAGAATATTTATTTATTGATTAATATTTTATTTCTTTCAATTAGTCCAAAGCTCATTAAACATGTTACTTGCCCATATTTTATCTTTACATATACAGAAGAGAAGAAAATCTAGGGAAACTTATTTCTAATCAACACCAAAAAAATAAAATAAAAATAAATCTCTTACTCCTAGACTCCCCACTTTTTTATTTTTTCGGGAAAATAGACTCCTCACTTTTCACTTTACCTTTTTATGTTCCATTAAAAAGTAATAATGAAAAAAAATTTAAAATGAAAAAAAGAAAGAAATAACTCATGTTAGTTTATAAACACAGGAAAATTATTCTACAGGGGCTTCATTTTAAGTCCTACTGGTAGGGCTCTCAGTGTTCTCAACCCGTAAACAGTTTTCGACGCGATTTTTTTTTTTATGACCGTATATATTGTAGCTCTTTAGAGCATCCTGCAAATTTTCAGAAAATTCCGAATAGTTTACAGTACCGAAAATTAGGTTCAAACATGTTGTTGCACTCGTGACTAATTTTTTTTATGCGCGTGGAAAACAACATGTTTGAACTTAGTTTTCAGTATTGTAAACTATTCGAAATTTTCTGAAAATTTGTAGGATGCTCTAAATAGCTACAATATATACGGTCATAAAAAAAAGTCGCGCCGAAAACTGTTCACAGGTCGAGAAACACTGAGGGCCTTACCGGTAGGGCTTAAAGTGAAGCCCCTATAGAAAAATTGTCCAAATGTGCTTATACTTATTGCACTACTATTGAGCAACTATGGTGCCAAACACCACCATAAATATAGGTTTTATCCAAAATAACAAATAACATGGAAGAAACCAAAAGATGTGTAACTTTGTCTTAAAGAAAAAGGATGTACTTCTATTGTCCAAAATTACAAAATTATGTTCGAAAATCTATTTCCGATCCCCTCTCTCTTTCTTCTCTTTCTCTCTCAAACACCACACCAGGAAAAACATCTAAAATAAGTTCTCCACCTGAGAACTCAAAGTTTTGGCCCATTAAACCCACAAAAATACCATATACGGTGATCTTAGAATAGAAAAATTATGGATAAGTATTTCGTGACCCTATATATGATTTTTCAATAGAATTTCTTAAATTTGTCTACAAGATTTAAAATTGGTAAAACCATTGAAAAAACACTGAAAATAGCTTAAATTTGTCTACAAAATTTAAAACTATTAAAACCATCAAAAGTTCATCGAAATTCCATTAAATTGCGTATTATTTTTCTTTGTAACTAAACCATCGAACTAGGGGTGTTCTTGGATTAGATGCACTTTCAATGTTAAAAGTAACCAATCAAATCCGCACTTTTTTATATAAATAATTTCTTTTTAAATATATAAAATAATAAGTAAATTTTTATATATTTGATACAAACAACAATAGTGCTATAATAACAATTATTTCAAAATATAAATAAAAATATCTTAAGTAATACTTAAAATTTTAATTTGTAAACTTTAGGTTTAGTTCTTGTATCAAATTCAAAAGTGGATGCTAGATTTAATTTTATTATTTGAGTTTTTTACATGTAAATTTTAAATGATTTGCTATATAATTTGATGTTGATTACCAATTTTGTTTTACAAAATGTGAAATTATAAATATTAGGTAGAAAGTATCAAAATTAATAAATAGTCTTTAATTTTTTTACCAAAAAAAGTAAAAAATCTAAAGTAACCAATCCAATTCGTACTTTTGCAGATTGGATTTCATTGGTTTTGAACTAGAGTGCAAATTAGATTGGATCCAAAATATGAAATTTGCACTTAGTATTGATTGGACTGGTTATGACCAAAATAATGC
This sequence comes from Humulus lupulus, assembly GCF_963169125.1. NCBI lineage: Eukaryota > Viridiplantae > Streptophyta > Magnoliopsida > Rosales > Cannabaceae > Humulus > Humulus lupulus. Next base: position 49,105,443 of record NC_084797.1, read on the forward strand.
ATATTGGATTGGATAAACACCCCTACATCAAACTATAATCGATTTTTCATTTAAATTGCAACAAATTTAAGTAAAAAGTCACATTTGGAAACAAGAACAATGATAAAGAGGAGTGGGATTTTAGTGTCTTGACCTTGCTCGTGTTGGTCGGGGTAGGTTACAGTGGTCTGTTGGAGGTGGGCGACAATGTTCGGTTAAGAGCTAGAGAGAAGGGAATATAGAGAAATTTTGTGAATGGGGTAACTTTTTCTAAGGTTTGTTTTTCAAGTATATTTTTAAAATTTGTGTTATATGCTTCAAATATAGGTATTAAGCGTAATTAGTCAAATTTTCCTTTTCAAATAGGAGTTCCCAATTAGCCCGTTAACAAGGTAAACCAAATTAAGAAAAAAAAATCTCAATTAAGCATAACAAAATTATCATTAAATTTGGAGTTGCATAATTACTTCTCACAAACTTGTATCAAAGTGTTGAAGATCAACTGAATGACAATTTCCAGGGTTTGTGATTGATAGTTGTTCAATGACATGATTAATAATTCATATATGAATATTAATTTAGATTATTAGGTGAAAAATGAGAATAAAATTTCAACTAATTAAGTTCTAGATTCAACAAATATCATGTTTATCAAGGAATATTAATTGGAAATTATAAAAGGCAATCCTTAGTCTAATAGGTTCTAATATAGCACAAAAATAAATAAACAAATAAATGGAAACACTTTCTCATTGAAAAATTTACAAATCCTCGTGCCATTCAACGTTAGTGCTAATGGAATTTATATATCTTATTATTTATCTACAAAACTCTCAGTGCTAATTTTATCTACAAAAATAGTGTCGTCTTTATGCGACGATAAAAAAAAATTACTAACCAATTAATGGCTTTTGTCTCCACCTTTTTTCGAGTTTGGGTTGTTTCTCTCTCTCCCTATCTATTACTTTTCCTCTCCTTCACCAAGCTACTGTGATGTTCCAAACACCGACCACCAAACCACTACTAGTAACATGTAGTGGCTTTCATGAAGGAGGATTCATCAACAACCTCGCTGCCAAGAGCCATAAGAGGACACCGCGCGTGCTAGTCAAAGTTTTAGAGGCATTGCTTTGACTACATTTTTTGGCCAACTTCAGCCACTCTAAGGTTGGAGGGTAGTACCATTGAAGCTCAGCCACCCATTCCTTCTATGTCGTCGTTGTTTTCGATGACATCGTGGGTAAATCTGCCACTTAAGACACATTTTTTGGTGACACTACCAACATTTTCGGCTCAAAAGTTGTACTATTGCGACCTACTCTTTGAGAGAATTGTTTTGGTATATGGCAAGCATAGGTTTCTTGTGGTCACCGAAGAAGATGATTAGAACGAGTTGAGTTTGTTCTATGATTCAAAAGTAACTTTTTATTTGTTTTTTTAATTTGGTTAAGCAAATATTGATTTTATTAGTCACCAAAATGTGTATTGCTATTATGATTAAAAAGTAACTATAACAATTATTTTTTGCTTGGTTAATGAAAACCCTACTATAACTTAAATGTAAATTTCATGAGTTACCAAAAGGTAATATTTCATACTATATGACAACTCATTAATTCCTTAAATAGGCTTGAAGGTCTCTTATCATAAGATACCATAATATAGCCTAAAAGCAAAATCATTTTTTGAAAAGGTAACTAATCGCTATATTAAAGTAACCAAAATGTATCATAAATAATAAGATACGATAATATAGCTAAAAATTCATGCCATTTTGAAAAGTTAACCAATCGGTATGTCAAGCAACAAAAAAAAATAGTTAAAAAAAAAACAAAAGCATTTGGGCAGTAAGCAAAGGTTGCTTCCTCCCTGTCAAATCCCACATTTTGCGGGATTTAGCACCCAAAAGTAATTGTATGAAAAGTTTCTTACCATATCAAAAGTTTGCTTGGTTAATGAAAACCCTACTATAACTTAAATGTAAATTTCACAAGTTACCAAAAAGTGCATTTTTATTTTATATTTAAAAGTTATCATATGGTATCCTAAATAGTAACATTGCTAATAAACTATATGGTAATATTTTATACTATATGACAACTCATTAATTCCTTAAATAGGCTTGAAGGTCTCTTATCAGAAGATACCATTATATAGCCTAAAAGCAAAATCATTTTTTGAAAAGGTAACTAATCGCTATATTAAAGTAACCAAAATGTATCATAAATAATAAAATACGATAATATAGCTTAAAATTCATGCCATTTTGAAAAGTTAACCAATCGGTATGTCAAGCAACCAAAAAAAAGTTAAAAAAAAAAAAGCATTTGGGCAGTAAGCAAAGTTTCTTACCATATCAAAAGTTTGCTTGGTTAATGAAAACCCTACTATAACTTACATGTAAATTTCACAAGTTACCAAAAAGTGCATTTTTATTTTATATTTAAAAGTTATCATATGGTATCCTAAATAGTAATATTGCTAATAAACTATATGGTAATATTTTATACTATATGACAACTCATTAATTCCTTAAATAGGCTTGAAGGTCTCTGATCAGAAGATACCATTATGTAGCCTAAAAGCAAAATCATTTTTTGAAAAGGTAACTAATCGCTATATTAAAGTAACCAAAATGTATCATAAATAATAAAATACGATAATATAGCTTAAAATTCATGCCATTTTGAAAAGTTAACCAATCGGTATGTCAAACAAAAAAAAAATAGTTAAAAAAAAGAAAAGAAGCATTTGGGCAGTAAGCAAAGGTTGCTTCCTCCCTCACAAATCCCACATTTTGCGGGATTTAGCACCCAAAAGTAATTGTATGAAAAGTTTCTTACAATAGGTAATTCTTTTGAATCCGGTATACGGATGGTGAGGTGGCACGATATTATCGTAATTATTTCTTATATTATTTGTACACATAAAAAAATTCTTTTGATTCTCTATTTCATTTGACAATGCAAAAATATCATCGCTTTATATAGAAATATGTTATGAAACTAATATTTTTCATAAAAATGATATTATGAAAACAGCTCACATAATTAAGTTAGAAAAATTATAACAAATGATATTTTTAGGTTGGTAAGTAATAAATGTCTCTTATTTTTAAGTTAGAGAAAATAGCCATTTTTTCAATTATTCTATTTTAATAAATGTAAACTTTTTTTGCATGAATGAATATTTCATTGGAAATAATAAAAATGAAGTACATCCAAATGGAAGGAAGGAAACTCCTCCAACCATACAACTTCCTCATCTAATCTAAGAGCATGCACCACTAACTTATAAATAGATGAACACATTATGACACTCTAGGAAAATTGGACAATAGACTTACAAAATTCACTAAATATAAAAAATCTTAACTCACAAGTATAAGCGAAGGGAGACCAATCAAAATCCAAAGCGACCAACAAAGCAAGATAAAATAACACCATAAAATAAAATAAGAACATATTTAACTTCCAAAAAGCAAGATAAGTGAATCAATAAAGAAATACGTATCTAAAAATAAAATATTGAAAAGAAAAAGGTTAGCAAATCGAAGGGATAACTTATCCCTTTGGTTGAGAAAGATCTAGTAATAGTTAGTTTTGGTAACTCCCTGTAACTGTTTTATAACCTCCTTATTTTGATAAGATTGTAAAATCTTGATTTCAAACTAGCCATTAGATTATAGCAAAAACCTAACTTCCTAAACCTAAAATAACATTTTGTAAAGAAGTCCTAACCTCAAAAATATTAATCAAAGAATTTGTATTTTTGTTGTTGCAGTGAACCATAATTCCCACTACGCAAAACTAATGGCCCTCCAATCCTTGTACATTTGGTGTTGAAATTCTTTTAAGACTATCATCAAATCTAAACAACAAACTATTCTAGCCGTGACCAATTCTAAAATCGATTCCAATAATGATGCTCCTTATCTATTGTGTGCAAAATTATTGTAGATTGAGGCTACCCTGAATCCTTGATTATTAGGACAAAGCCGCTTCCTTGTATTTTATTATATTATTGAATGTCCAATTTACCCTTCTCTCTATTTTAAAAGCATATGATTTTAATATCCAAGTATATCTACATTATTTTTGTTCAATTAATTTATTTTGAAAGTTATATTGATTTTTTTTTTCATTTTTTAAGTGTTGTGGGTATATTCTTTTTCAACTCACTATAGATAATTCTTGTGGTATTGTATATCAAAATTGTATGTTTCATATTATTTAAACATTACATAATTTTTTTTATTATTATTAACACGTCATATATGTATTGTATGCTATAGTCAAAATTTATTATTTTTATTTCATATAAATTGATTTTGTTAATTTTTTTACGGTATATAAGTTTACTAGCATAGTATATTAATTTTTTATCCTGTAGTATATCAGTGTTGGCTCTCACACCCTATGTTGGTAACAAGTATACCATGTGCGCAGCGAAATGTATGAAATGGGTCTGAGAAATTTTAAACAATCTTTAAATAATGGATCCATTAATATACATACAATAATAAAAACAAATACAAAGAAGAAGGACATACCAGTTGATGTTTATCAAGAGTCCTCGCAATCTCTTAGTATTTAATTAACGAACATCCAATCTAAGCAATCAACAGGTACTCAGACCATGACCTTCCAAAGTGTTCTCTACACCTCAAGACGTGTGTGAGCACGTACAGTAATGATGAGAATATTTAGTGATTCGCAAGATGTACTCAACACATGAGATTTTGGAATTAGGTTTGAGATTGGTTTTCAGGCTTAGAGAAAAGATTCGATATATTTTATCTCTCTGTGAAAAACTTTTTCAAACTTAATCACTAAGTCTCTTTTTAAAACTATAGAAAACTCTTTTCTTTTAAATTATTTTAATAATTGAATTAAATTCAAAATTAAAAATTAAAAAATTAATCTGTTTTAATTATTATATTAATTAAATTAATAAAATATCCCAGGCTAATTCTTGGGTATGTGTTACACTCATGTCACAGTGCAAGCACTATGTGTTGCGTGTGACACATGCCCTTGTCAAAGCATGTGTATTAACCATTTTATTTATTTAATAATATATTTATTCAAAAATGATAAAATATCTAAAAAACTGACAACCAACATATTACAACCAAATTTTGATCTCGAAAGTCAGGCTCGTAAGGTGTAAGCTCGAAATAAGCATATTCGTCATATAATCAGCATTAATGAGAAAGTCAATGACAGTCTCGCTAAGTATTAAAACAACGACGTCGGAATTGGCGAGCTCGGAGCTGCGTGGTCTTGAAGGTGTTCCGAGGTTACAAGTCGAGCTCGAAGTTACAATGACAGGGGTTCAACACTTGTATAAATCTTATAGTTTAACTTTTTCCATCAGACAAGATGGCTCGAGCCCAGGCATTGTGAGCTCGGGAAGGGATGATCTCGACAAAGTCTCTTATTAAGACTGAGGTAAACCAAGGTAGCGAGCTCATGATGGTCGGCCAATCTCGGAGGCATTCGATTATTCGAGGTCAATAGCCCAGTGTGAACATAGTTATTGTTTGAAAATCCCTATATATAAGGGATTTGTTCTAATCTGTTGTAAAATCCCGAATATCATGGGATTTATACATGTATTGTATAATTATATAAATTTAATTATATTTAATTTGTGATTTGAATAATAACTCTTCGAAATGTGAGGGGAGATATTCTGTAGATTAATCTATAAATAGATTGGTTTTATTCATTTGTAGAGGACAGAGAAATTTGTATTGGGGAATACTCAGTTAAATTGATTCCAAGAAGCTTTGAGAGAATTCCATAGTTGAATAACATCGACTCGTGGACTAGGAAGATTTTGACTATTGAACCATGTAAAAATCTTGTCTTTTATTGTTTGTCTTTTCTGGTATTTTGTTTAATTGCTCTTCATTTCTAAGTTGAAGAAAAACGACATCAATAGTTTGGTGCTTTCATTGAGAGCCATTAAACAAGACGTGAGTTTTAATCAGAAAACCTCCTGAATCATCAATGGCCACTAAAAAAAACCCTAGTAATGGTGGGCACCTCTTCGTAGGCCTAGAGGATGTTCTCGTGGGAGCACGACTGCCAAGAAGGTGGAACAAGCACCTCAGCCGAGGCCCCGGAGAAGCACCCGGGTTGAGGCCACTATCAACCCGGCTGCAGAATTATCAACAGGAATGGGTAATAACCGAGCCCCTCAGTGGCTCGGAACCTGAATCCTGATGTGACAAGAAACAACCCGGAGCCAGTCCGGGAAAACTCTGGGCCATCCAGGTTTGAAAATGGGAGACAACCACTGTCACCCATAAGGCATCCACCATCACCAATAAGGCCCCCTCGTCAGTCCGAGAGGTCCCATGACTTGCACCATGGAGGCCATCTTGCAGCGGCAGTCAAGATGGAAACTGACATGCTAGGTCGGGACAGGGGAGCGAGAGGGAGGCTACCTGAGATCACAGAGCTCCTCAACCCTCGGGAAGCCAAATGTCAGGATCACAAACTGCTGGAACAAGGAGACCAGTAGGGGACCTACCTCGTAATCATCGAGCCACGCATCCAGAGAGGGCTACAAGTTACGCAAGCGGAAGCTCAGACGACACTCGGTCCGTAAGAATTTATAATACTGAGCCAAGGTATACGGGGAATGGAGGGAATCACCCTGATTTGCAGGATCATCTAAACCATAACTGAGGGCGAGATAATCCCCCAAACCCTGATCTAAGAGACCATCTGAATGGTCATAATCAACCATCATATAACCTTGTGCCAAGACAGGGAGCTGGAGTTGTTATTAACGATAACCAGCCCCCTCAAGTCCAGGCTCGACCCCCAGTGGATCTGGTCCAAGAAAGGATTGATCAGTTAGAAAGAGCATTCAAGCTCCTGCAAGACGAGCAGAATAGGGTTAAGCCTGAAGAGTCCGACGAGGAGCTCGAGCCTTTTGCCCCACATATTTCTAACACTCCGTTTCCCCAAGGATTCAGAATACCCCATGTAGCACCATTTGATGGAAACTCAGACCCGTATAGTCATCTGAGTACTTTTAACACCATCATGCGAGCCAACAATGTTGGTTACGAGCTTAGATGTATGGTGTTTCTAGCCACTCTTATAGGACCAGCAAAAAACTAGTTTGAGAAGTTTCAAAGACATTCAATCACGTCCTGGGATCAATCAGCTAGAGAATTTAAGAAGAAATTTAAAGCTATGGTTGGTATCAGGCCTGAAGCTTCAGCCTTAACCAATGTCCGACAACAACAAGACGAGTCGCTACAGAGTTACCTTACGAGGTTTAACCTAGAAGTGGCCCGAGCTCGAAATGTCGATGATAATGGCTATCTGATGGCCGTTAGAGCTGGTATTTTGCATGGAAGTCCCCTTTGGGAAGATTTACAAAGGAAACATATTAGGTCACTAACCGAGTTCAATTGGAGGGCCCAGATGTTTGTCAATGTAGAAGAGGCGAGGTCAGCGTTAAACCTAACCTCTCAGCCCATAACTACAACGAAAAATGTGAACTCTACCTCGACCTCAGCGGTCCCATCCACTTCAAAACCCTCCAGGGATAACCCTTCTAAAAGGAAGAAGAATGAAGGGAATAACCCCGAGGCTGATGGAGGAAAAAAGAAGAAAGGGAATAAATATTTCTTTGTATACAAAGTGTATACCTAGCTCAACGAGACTTAGGAGAATATTTACCTGGCCAATGAGAACCAGGTTCTGTTTAGACATCCTGACCCCATGTAGAATCAGAAGGCAAAAATGGACTCAAACAACTACTGTAGATTCCATAGAGACATCAGACATACGACCAATGAATGTCGACAATTGAAGGATGAGATCGAAAGTTTGATCTCGAGGGGATATTTCGGCCAGTACATAAAAAACTGAAATCCCAATCAAGCCTCAACAAATCAGAGGGCAGCAGCTGCACAACCTGCCCAACACAATAACTCCCGAGCCTGGGAGGACGAGAGACCCCCTCCGATTGATGGAGAGGATGTAGTAACCATCTCGGGGGACCTCATATTGCAGGCTTGGGTAGGAACGCCCAGAAATATACGTAAATGAGCTCAAAACTAGAGAAGATTCACCTTACAAACCCGAACCACGAGCTCAAAAACAACAGAAGGTTGAGACTCAGCCCATAACATTTACCGAAGAGGACGCATTACACGTCCAATTTCCTCATAACGACCCCCTGGTCATTACTCTCCAGCTCGCGAACAAGAGGGTACGCTGAGTCTTGATTGATAACGGGAGCTCGGTTAATATCCTTTATAAGGTCACTCTAGAAAAGATGGGACTCGCGCTTCGTGATTTGAAAGCATGTGCAACAACGTTGTACATTTTTTCAGGAGAAGGGATTGCCTATATGGGATCCATTGAACTCCCTGTAACCTTGGGAGACTATCCAGTCTCAGTAACCAAGATGATGGAGTTTGTAGTGGTGAACCTCCCGTCGGCCTACATCATATTGCTTGGGAGACCCGCCCTGATTGGGCTGGGGGAAGTATCGTCTGTTAGGCTCTTGGACATCAAGTTCCTGACTTCTAATGGCATCGGAATGCTGAAGGGAGACTAGCTCACAGGAAGGGAGTGCTACAACATTTCCATACGAGGAAAAAGTCTTACAAGTGCGCAAGCATTGGTGGTTATTCAAGAAATAAATGAAGTTGTTTTCGAGATTAATGAGGAGATCGATCCCAGAGTAGATGAGAGGGTCGATCTCGAACCTATGGAAGAGCTCGAGGAAGTTGAGCTCGATGCAGTAGATGTCACGAAGGTGGTGAAGGTGGGTAAGAATATTTCTGAGAAGGCAAGATAACAATTAATTTTCTTCTTAAAAGAGAACAAGGATGTGTTCGAATGGTTACACTCGGACAAGGTAGGAATCAATTCGAATGTCATGAGCCATGCACTCAATATTGACAAGAGCTTCCCCCCGAAGCATCAAAAGCGAAGACTCCTCGATGATGATAGAAAGAAGACCTTCAACGAAGAGGTTGATAGGTTAAGAGCAAATCGAATCATACAAGATGCCTTTTATCCTGATTGGATCACCAATCCGGTGTTGGTCCCTGATCGTGAAAATATGATACGCAAGTGCACGCAATCGATTCAAGTAATATAGATGATAAATAGAGTATCGTTCCCACGAAGACTATTTTCCAATTACCAATAATTGTTCTTTTAATTTCTATTTGGAAAACAAAGTTTAGATGAATGGATTTTAATTTTAAAATTATAAATAATGATGAACAAAATTAACTAAAGATGGAAATCAATATTAAAAAGACCTAGGGTGTTAATTTCATCAACTTTTCATTCTACTAATTTTATTAATAAATTCTAGATTTATTTCTTCATATTATAATAGCAGGTTAACATAAACTGATTCTTATTCTTTTTCAAGATATAAGATCTCAACCTATATGCAAGTTTTCTACATCTCTGTGATAAACTTAAACATATAGAAGGCGTTAAGCATGGAAACCTAATTACTACACAAGTCATATAGGTACTTTCGTCCAATATGCAACCTATGTCTATACAATGATAGCATATTCAATTCTCATCTTTCAAATTTTGAATCAAAATCATAAATCAAGCAAATATTGATCAAGTATTTACTAGCATTAAACACACATTATATAGATTAGAATAAAGAAGAAAAATCAATAGAACATCATAATTAAATTAAATAGAAATCCAAGTGACTACATTAAACCCTGGATAAGAAAATTAGTTCATGGAAAATAATAAAAAAAGAAGTAAGAGAAGAAATAGAGAAAATAGAGAGATGTCAAGAAGAAAGAGAGAGGGGAGCCCTAAAATAGTCTAAAACATTTTTTTTATAGTGATAAGGTTGTGAAGAAATTTTTCTAGATATTTCTATTTGTTTCTTGATAATGCTCCAAAATATCTTTATTTGATTTTCAAATCCCGTAACTCTAGCTTGCGTAATCTTGTAGGTCAAATATCATCATGTAAACTTCCGAATTTGACTTTTCTTGTGAAACAAGACTTTGTAGGTCTTTGAATAAGCTTTCCAACGCCACCAAGAACACGTAAATCGGATAAGTGAGTCGGGAGATATTGTCAAAATACCGAAACTGTCTCAAATTCAAAATATCTCAAATTTTTCCAACAATTTAAGTTTGAATTCTCCTTTACTTCTCCAATCAATTCAAATAAATATTGTTTTTCTCTTGATTGAAGATAATATTTCAAATAAATTTTGAAATATTTCTCAAATATCCATTTAACAAATGACAACCTGAAAAATACAACAACCACACATAAAAAGAACTAAAAATATAAAATAATAATAATAAAACTAAATAAAACTAAGACTAAAAAGTATTAAAAATCTATCCTATCAAATCCCCCAAACTAAACATTTACTCGCCCTCGAGTAAAGAACACAAAACAATCCTAAAAACCCTAAACAACCAAACAAAAACAAATCAAGTTGACAACAACAAATTAATCTTCCAAATTATGTCTGTCTTGCTCGTATAGTTTTCAGAAAAAGAACACAACCATAATGCTAATCTAGAATTTTGATCAAAATATTTCTTCAACTCACTCAAATCACAACAAATATATGCTCTCCTAATCATGATAAATAAATAACATGCATTTGAATCCATTTAAACTCATCAAATTACTCACCACAAATCATAAAATCTTATTATCTCATATGCTTGCTTCACTTACTACTCTCCACTAATATAGACAACACATGCCCAAGAATCAATAGGACTTTTATAGCTTATAACGATAGGCTTAGGCATAGGTAGATGAAATGTCATTTAAGCTCAAAATTACCATAAGCATACAAACCATACGAACCAAACTTGATATCCACATTACAACCCCATGACAATCCCAATGTTTTTTCTTTTTTTTTTTTTAGATTGAGAAAATTCACACTTACATTTATTTTCTTTCAAAATTACACTCCCCCAAACTTTTTATTTTTTTTCACTGAATGTTCAAAAAGAGTGTAATCTACTTTCAATATATATTTTTTTAGAATATTTCTCAATCTATTTTTCTTCAATTTTTTTTCTATTGATAACACCCAATCCAAAATACATACCATTACAAAACCACTCCCCAATCATCATTCACTTATATGCTCATGGTAATTATTCATGGAAAAGAAACATTGTAACGTCTTTCAAGTAGGCTCAAAATAGGTGCACAACAAAGAATTTAACGTAAGGCTCAAAAAGAAGGAAACTAGGGATTAAATTAATCAAGGTTGGCTTGAAAGGCTCAATCGTTCCAAAAATGGCCTAAATCACCTTCCTAAACATGCATTATCTAGGATTTCGTCTCAAGTAGCAAGCAAGCAAGTTCTAAGCATAATCATCCATCTTTCCTTGAACCAAAATTTAGCAAGCATAAATTTCATCAAATGCACAAAATTTATCTAAAAATCATGATCAAGCTCTCACATAATTACATGGACCCAAGCAACTCAAAGAAATATTCAACCAAGCACACAGATTTGGTTCAATTTTTATGGCTTTCATTTCATCAAACTATATGAGCAATTCATTCATTCATTATCATCAGCTAATAATTATCAACTTGACTGATCGAACATTCTAAACACCCTAGACACAACACATCCTAAAAAAAAAACTACATAATAAAGAAAACAAGACTATTACAGAAAACCTACGCAATATAAACGCAACAAAGCTCTTCCCCCAAACTTTTGTAATAAATTGTCCCCAATGTATAAATAAAAGAACAGGAAAAGAAAACTTCCCTGTAATCCAATGCGTTGCTCAATTGTAGTGACATTCATTGCTATCCTCCTTAGGTTGCAAATATAAAATTATTCGTCGAGGCATCAATAAGTGGTTGACGCCCATAATAAGCATCATACAAGACAACTTGAAGGTTGTTATTGTGAATGCCCTCAAGCTTGGCTAGATTTGGAATTGATGAGCTCCAATGTTCAACTTGACTTTCTTTGGAAATATAACCAGGATGGATGCAAATGAATGATTCTAATGGCGGTGGAGATGGTGGTGGCCTATAAGGATCATCATATGTGTACTCTTTCATTACCATTAGCTCACTATATTGAGGATCAAGTACTTGTTGCACGGAGTGTGATGGTGGATTTGGCCTTTCTTCACTACTTTGCTCAAACAATTTATTCACATTTTGGATAGCGATAACATTCGACATTACTATTTTCTTTCCCTTTTCTTCGTTACTTTGGATTGAAGAGGGCTCCATTTGATGTTCAAATTTTTCCATTGGTAGCTCCATCTCCTCACCACTCCCCAAATTGACCTCCTCACTTTGTTCTTTCCTCTTTGAATTTTCCAAATTCCTCAAGGATGAATCTTGGCTTTGAATTAAGGCGTCATTTTTAGCCATATACTCCATCATCAATACCTCCAATGAATTTGATTGAGCCGCTTGGTGAGGTTTCTCTTCTATAATTACTTCTTGAAAATTATCCCAAGTTTCCTCATTTGATCCTTGAGTGCAATTGTTAAAAGTTGGCTCCATATTGTTATAATTGCTCTCCCACCCTTGGTTGGTCATTGAACAATTCCAATACCACCATTCATTGTATTCTGCCATGTCTTCCAACATCCAATAGGCTTCATCCACAGATACTTGGTAGAAATTGGTGGTACCATCTCCTTTTTCTACCCATTCTCTTGCTTCGACATTCAACCCATTGAGGAAGACCTCTAATTGACACTCTTTGGACAAATCATGGTATGGGAACCGCATTAGCAAAGCTTTGTATCTCCACCACGCCTTGTATAAAGGCTCAAATTCAAGTTGAACAAAATTCTTGAGGACTTGCATATGAGTCATCTCAAGTTCCTCACAAGACAAACAACAAAGAAAGAAAAAAAAATAATAAAAGGAAAAAGAAAAAAAATTAAAATAAAAAAAAATATATATATACCAAATTAGAATCAAGAATCAATTATATTTGATATTGATTAAATAGTCCCCGGCAACGGCGCCAAAAACTTGTTGCGATAATTTTTGCTATGCAAGTGCACACAGTCGCAGTTCGTAATAAAAATGGTAAATACCAAGTATCGTCCTCAAGGACTGATTTATCAATTACCAATCAATTAATCCTTTAATTCTATTTGATTAAACAATTATCAGAGATTTTAAACTAAGAAAAATACTAACGAAGCGCAAAGAAGAATTAAACAAATTAACAAAGAAAATACAATTAGGACAATTATGATCCTCTATTTTCCACCCTGTTATTTCCTAATGCAAGCGTCTATATTCCCTTCTCCCTATTCAAGAATAAGTTGCAACAACAATTCATAATCTGGTTAAGACTTATGAAATTCAATCTAAATGACAACTTCCTATATTTCTATGGTAAGTTGAATCATGTAGAGGGCATTAGCCACGCAACTCAGAAAATACGCAAATAATCTAGATACCTTCGTTCTAAATTAAATTTGCATCCAAACAATCAAAGTATATCAAATTTCACTTTTCAGATTTCAATTTGATTCATAAAATAGCAATTAGAGGTGATCAATCAATAATCGCACAATTAACATAGATTGCAAGGAATTGAAAGAGATGAAGAAGAATATCAACTTTGCATTAAACCATAACAAGGGTTTCCAAAAGATTCACATAAAAGCCCTAAAAGAGAATTTAGCCTATGATCTTCATTCTAGCAATAAGATAATTCAATTACAAACATGAAAATTGACAGAAAAAGATGATGAAAACTCAGGGACGAATCCTCCAATATGGTGTTCTTACTCCAGCCGTCGTCGTCTCCCCCTCAGACCTCCTTTCAGTCGCATTATATGTTTCTCAAAAATCCCTACCAAAGTTCCCAAGTGAAAGGACCAAATTGCCATTCAAAAAGTGGTAAAAAATGTGAAAATCGCGTCTCTAGCACTGTAGCGCTACTTCTGGAGCGCTATAGCGCTATTAACAGTGCCAAAATGCTTCAAAATCTGGTGCACTAGCGCTGTAGCGCTCTTATTATGGCGCTGTAGCGCTAAAGTCAGAACCGACAAAACTCGGTTCGAACAGCCTGCAGCGTCATCTCATCGTATTTTGATCATAACTCCTTAGATATAACTCCGAATTGAATGATTCAAAAAGATATGGAAAGCTAAGAGAAATATCTACAACTTCTATTTCTAGAAGTGTTTCCAGAAAGTGAATAAATCATGGTAAAAATGCGGCTTGAAGTTTCAGACTTGCGTTATAGAGCATAAACGACGTGTGTTGAGCATCTTCAATGTAGTATTTTCCACACATAATGTCTTGAAACTCCACAATCAACACGAAATCCATCTTATTTATCATATTTAACATGTTTCTTCTCATTTCACTCCATATTATGTAATTGACCATTAAAACCTGAAACAAAAAGAAAACAAGCATAAATCTGCACTAAACAATCCTAAATAACTAAAAACACAACCTAAAACGATCTCTAAAACAAACCTAAAATGAACCTAACAGTCCCAAAGCCCAACGACAAATGGCGAACCTGTATCAACTACTCAGATCTTAACAAGGCATGCCCTAAGGACTGTTTCCCCTTACCTCGGATAGATTAGCTTGTAGATGCCACTGCAGGTCATGGCATAATGTCATTCATGGATGCTTATTCTGGATATAACCAGATCGCCATGCATGCACCGGATCAGGAACACACAAGCTTCGTGAATGACAAAGGGTTATACTGCTACAATGTCATGCCTTTCGGGCTCAAAAACATTGGAGCCACGTACTAAAGGTTGGAGAACATGATGTTCGCTAAGCAGATAGGAAATAACATGGAAGTTTATGTTGACGATATGTTAGTCATATCAAAACATAATGATAACCATGTGGATGATCTCGCAGAGTGCTTTACTGTACTTCGAAAGTACAATATGAAACTTAACCCACAAAAGTGCTCGTTCGGAGTGTCTTCAGGAAAGTTCCTTGGATTTATAGTAAATGCACGGGGGATAGAGGTTAATTTTTGACAAGATTAAGGAAATGATAGATATGCCCTCACCTTGGAAGCACAAGGATGTCCAGAGCTTAACTGGACGGATGGTGGCATTAAGTAGGTTTATCTCAAAATCTGCAGACCGATATCTTCCATTGTTCAACCTTTTGAGGGGGGGGGGGGGGAAATCGAGTGGACGGAAGAGTGCAAGCTCGCATTAAGAATCTTAAGAAGCACCTTCCCGAGTCACCAATTTTGTTGAAACCTATCACGAGAGAAATTTTGTATCTATACCTCGCTACAACCGAGCACGCCATTAGTGCAGTGCTGATATGTGAGGAGAAGAAGGTACAAAAGCCTGTATACTATGTCAGCAAAAGGTTATTGAGGGCAGAATCGAGATACCCGTTAATGCAAAAAATGCTCTGAGTCTGATACATTCATCTTGAAAGCTCCAACCCTATTTCCAAGCACACCCTATTCATGTGCTAACTAACCAGCCGCTACGACAAGTTTTGTCTAAACCAGAGGCTTCCGGAAGATTGTTAAAGTGGGCTGTTGAACTCGGGAAATTCGAGATCACATACCACCCAAGAACGACCATCAAAGGACAAGCCCTGGTGGATTTCATTGTTGAATGTACTGGAATCTTGAATGATGAAGTTGTAACCCCAACCCGCGAGCTGTGGAAACTTTATGTCGACTGATCCTCTAATGAAAATGGATCGGGGTAGGTATTATACTAATTACCCTAGTGGGAAATCGATTCCACTCAGCGTTAAGATTCAACTTCGAAGCATCAAACAATGAGGCTGAATACAATGTGTTATTAGCAGGACTCCGAATAGCCAGAGAGCTCAAAGCAAGGGCTATACACTGCTATAACGACTCACAACTGGTGGTCAACCAAGTTTTAGGGGAATATCAGGCTAGTGGAATAAGAATGGCCGTGTTCCTAGAGAAATCAAAAGCTGCACTCGAACATTTTGAATTCTATGCTATAGAGCAAGTCCCCCAAGAACAAAATTCAGGCTCACTACAACCAGCGAGGCCGATACACTGAACGCGGTCCCGGTAGAGTTTCTATCAACCCTGAGTATCAGCGAGCCTGATGAGGAGGACATATGCATGATCAACTCACAACCAACCTGGATGACCCCAATAATTGACTACCTCAAAATCGGGAGTCTCCCAGCTGACTGGAACGAGGCTTGAATGTTGATGTATTAGATCCCGAGATACACTATTGTGGAAGGAAGGTTGTATTGAAGAGGGTATTCTATGCCATTACTATGATGTGTAACTCCACCTGAGGCGAAGAAAATTTTGGAAGAAATTCATGAAGGATTTGTGGAGATCACACTGGGGGGCATAGTCTTTCCAAAAAGGTGATAAGACAGGGGTATTTCGGCCCACAGTCAAGGCAGACACTGTTGGAAATGTGCCCTGAAAACATATGTAGTAGACATTGTTTTAATGAAATAAATAAATAAATTGAATTTGTTATGCATATATTTTATGGATTATATTATTCTGTGATAATATTATGTAAATATTAGGAAAATTCCTAAGTTCATATATGTGATCTCAAACACATATTGGTACGGGAGGATTGTGTTTGAGATAAATGAACTTGAATAGTTCGCAGTAAAATAAAGTTATGGAATCTTTAGATTAATTACTGCAAGTACGGTCCACTAGTATTATGAATACATGTGATCTAGATCCGGATCATTGGTGTGGTAGGACACTTTAGTGGAGGTGCTTTATATATCAGAGAATATATAGAACTGGACCAGATATGCTTATTAATACTTAGTTAAATACCGTTTCGAAGTATTAATTAAATATATCAACTGATGATCATATACAAATAGATCTTAATCTGAAGTTACTATGAACTCCTATTTATGTTATATGAGTTCTTTGATTCACTTGTTAGGGTCTGTCAGAATGATCAGGCTAGAAACTTTTGTTTTGGGAACTCATTAATGTAGATGGCTGGGGACATAGTATACAGATATGGAATCTATGCCTTCTCGCAAGAGATTGAATGATGGTTCTCTTAAGGGTTGACTTTTGGGACTGAAAGGTTATTGAACTCAAATTCATAATTTAGTTGTGAGTTAACCTTCACTAGTAAAGTCAATGGTACTTAAGGAAACAAGAGATAATTAAAAGGGTAAAACGGTAATTTTATTCCCGATTAATTATGAACCATTATTGGAGGATCAAGTTGTATGCAATGATTATATCAATGGACGCTTTATGATTATAAAGTACTCAGTAAATGAAATGTCTATAATTACAAGAGTGCAGTCTCATATTTATAGTGGAATAATCATGAGATTAATAAATTATGATTATTTAATTAAAGAGTTTAATTAATAATCTCAAATTTATTGGAGCTTGGAATTATAGGTCCATAGGTCCCCATAGCGGCTCTATCAACACTATTCAAGGTAAGAATTGATGTGAAGGGAAAAATAGTTTAAAGACATATTTAAGAAGAAATTTATTCTTCAGACCAAATATGCAATTATATGATAATATTGATTAATTAATTAATTACAAATTAGTTGTAGTTAATAAAATTAATTAATATTTAATTATTGTATAATTTTCGAAATTAAATTAATTTCGAAATTGAATTAAATAATTAATTAATTATAATTTTTGAAATTATAATAAATTAAATATTTATTTTCAAAAATATTGTATTTAATTAATTGGTAGAATTAATTAAATATCTTTATTTGAGTGGGAGATAATAATCTGATAAGTTCAAATTGGATTTGAATTTAAAAGATTAATATTTATTCAAATAATTAATTATATTTGATAATTAATTTAAATTTGGATTAGTTATCAGGTTGTTAGATCTTATTTGACAAAGAAGTTTGAATAAATAAATAAATAAAAAATTGAAAAACCAACATCCCTAAAAATAGGGAGGCTACACGTGCACACAGAGTCCATGGACTGTGTGTGGCGTGTAGGGCAATTTTCAGGGAGAGGATTTTCATTTTCATTTAATTAATTAATTAATTAATTAATGGATAATTCAAAAATTGGTTTTTGGATTTTTTCATTAATAGAATAATTAATTAATTAAAAAGTAAATTGTAAAATGGTTACAATTTTTTTTATTTTTAAAATTTGAATATTTTCTTTTAAGTATGACTAATCAGAAAAATATTCAGATAAGTGAGACAACTCAGTGTATTCGCTCTGTGTGAAAAATAGAACGATAGTTTTCTCTCCCTGAAAAATAAAGAACCAATTCTCAAGCCTGTTCTCTTGATCTTATGTGTTGAGTACATCAAGTAGAATCACAAATAAATTATCCTTCATTCTATAAGTGCCCACACATTTCTTGAGGTGTAGAGAACGCTTTGGAAGATCTTGGTGTGAGTATGTGGGAGAGGCTTGGATAGGAAGATCGTTCTAAATACGAAAATATAGCAAGGACACTTGATAGGCTTCAAGAGGTATGAATTCTATCCTTAACTTGCTTATGATTAATGTATGTATATTAATAGAACTGCATATTTAAAGGTAGTTTAAATATGTTACAAAATTTTTGTTGTACACTGGGCCAACCCCACCACCATTCCACTGCGTATTAGGAAACTTGTTCCTAACAGACACGTTCGAATATGTCAAACGATGTGATAAATTATAGTGATTTGCATCAATTCTGCGAGCTCCACCTACCGAGCTCACCATGTTGAGCTCCCCATGGCCATTGGCAGTATGGGGGATCGACCTCACAGGCTCATTGCCAACAGGCAAAGGTGGAGTAAGGTACGCAATGGTCGCGGTCGATTATTTCACGAAATGGACCGAAGCTGAACCCTTTGCCACTATCACCTCGAAAAAAGTCTTAGACTTTGTTGTAAAAAATATCATCTGCTGATATGGGATGCCTAGAAAGATAGTGTCGGAAAATGGAACCCAGTTTGATAGTGACCTACTTACTCATTTCTGCGAAAAAAATGGGATAATAAAAAGCTTTTCCTCCGTCACCCATCCCCAATCAAATGGCCAGGTCGATGCAGTCAACAAGACCCTAAAGAGCTCCATAAAGGAAAGGTTAGAAGAGGCAAACAGAAGGTGGCCCGAGGAATTACCTCAACTTTTGTGGGCTTATCGAACCATAGCTCAGACTTCAATGCGACATACTCCTTTCTCTTTAGCTTATGGGTGGGAAGCCATGTTACCTATTGAAGTCGAAATTCCTACAATACAGAGCCATGCATACGACCAGGCCTTGAACCAATCCCAGCTCGAAGAAAGTCTAGACCTCATTGAAGAGAGATGAGATGAAGCTCAATTGAAAAATGTTGCATACCAGCAACGAGCTACTAGGTACTTCAATAAAAGGATTCGAGATAGAATATTCGGATTGTGAGACCTGGTACTAAGATGGGTATTCTTAGCTACATGAGACCCGTCTGCCGGGGTACTCGGGCCTAATTGGGAAGGACCTTACCAAATCGAGTCTATCATCCGACCTGGGGTGTATAAACTGGAAAGATGAAACAAAGAGTTGATTCCGCGATCTTGGAATGGTGAACATCTACGACCTTATTATCAATAATGTTTGATGTTTTCATTGTAACCAAGCATGCTTATTTTTTTTGCTTTTTGTCAGTAAAATGTCAAGTTTTGTTCGAAAGATGTTTTCTTTTTTCAATGTTATATTTTTTGCAAACTCTCTTAATTCAATAACCTATTGTCACACTTATAGGATATTAAGGGGGCATCAGTGGTATACAATCATACCATAAGTTTCAAAAAAATAAATAACATAGAATAAAAATGTCTGGATCATTAACCCGACATAAAAGTTTACGTGTATTCGCGAGCTAAATCTATATGGACTTAACCAGATTGTAAAAATTCTTAAGTGTATGGATTACAAGCCAAACACGCGAACTAAAAGTGTATGGAGTAATAACCAAACATGCGAGCTAAAGTTATCTGGACTTAACCAGATTGTAAAAATTCTTAAGTGTATGGATTACAAACTAAACAAGAGCTAAATTAGTTTGGAACAAACCAGCTAAAACTAATCGACAAATAAGAGAGTTGGAACAAAAAATAAACCAACTACAAATTAAGTTGATTCCGAGGCTAGAAAATTTTGCAAAAATTAGTTTCGACCTCACAACCTCGAGGAACTACTCAAGGATGAGACAAAAAGAGACTAGAAAAGCAAGATATAACTATACTACTAAAATTACATGCCAATTAAGTATTTTCGAGTACATGGTGAAAGTAAGGTTCGACCTTGACATTAACGAAGTCGAACATGGATATTTCGGATAAACTGTGCATGAATGCATTGAAATTCGAGCATAAATCCAATAGATGTATTTGTACGGATAAAAAAAATATAAAAGCAAGTCTTTAATATTATAACATGCCCACAATATTTCGACCTCGAAATGTAAAGTGTAAGTCCTGAAATTCAGCATGAGTCTTTTAGACAGCTCGGATACAGTTGGCTAGCCAAGAACTGTAATAAATGATCCATAAGTTCATATTTCCTCTGTAAAGACAACACGATTCCCCAGGTAAATAGCACGAGCTGATGAATACAAAGCAATAGGCACGAGCTGGAAACACTTATGAAGCATAGCATCCGAGACACGAGCTGACGCTGCACTCAGCTCGGGGGACGCTAAAGATCTACCATTTCCCTGGATCTCTATAAACCTGGATACGTTATATAAATATGCGTGGATAGACATTACATGTCAACAAATCCCTGAATCCCCAGACACGTAAGATAATCGTGCATGATCAAACATCACATGTCCATTCATCCCCGACGACCCATGATCAGTTTTACCTAATGACTAGACCATACCTTAATATAAATTGTAATATTTATCATTAGTGTGAGATAGGTCACACGAGGGACTTGGATTCACGTGATGACCCCAATGCCTATCCAAGGATTTTCTCTATAAATACTAAGACCTTGGATAGGGGGAGGGGAGTTGTTTTTCTGTAATGCAGAAACTCTGTCAAAATAGAGAGAGAGATAAACAGTAATAATACAGACTTGTGGACTAGGGAGATTTTAACCTCCGAACCACGTAAAAAGGGACAAGTGTTCTTGATATTTCATTTCTAGTATTTTTTAAGTATCATTTTCTTATTGCGGTTTACCATTAAGGACTAATCCATCCCAACTATTTTCATAATTCACTGTTGGCGAAAAACTGCGTCAACAGTTTGGTGCTTTCATTGAGAGCTGCAGATTAGTGCTATTGTAAAATATTTGGATCAAAGTTCATCATGGTGGTTACTCGCTCGAGACACGACAATGAAACGAATCATCATGGTGGGCAGGAGGCTCACCATACTGCTATTTCCAATGAACAAAACCCTGAGATCCAGCGACAGTCGGGAAAACAACTGATGGGCCACGACGACACTGGGAGTTCAACGTCATTACCGCCAAATCCGATTCCGGATTACTGGACTGCGGTAGAGTTGGAAAACATGCAGTTCAGGAGCCATCTGGCCAAAGCAAACAAACAAATCGAGGAGGTTTTGGCTTGACTACCCCCTTTTGCAACTGGCGTTAATGTCGGAAAGAGGCAAGGTGGGACTCATATGTCCAGTCGGGATAGTCGATTGGTTAGAACCTCGACCCTGAGTTCTACGCCCATGGCGCAAGATCACCAAGAAATTCCATTTGATGGCCCTCCCAGGGGCCATCGGCAAGTCAGTCGATCGGTTAGGACCTCGACTCCGAGTTCAGTACCACCGTCGAATACGCCTAGAAGCGCCCATGGAAACCCACATAGAAGGTCAAGGGCAAACTTGCAAAGACGTAATGTTCTAGGCGACTAGCCTATGTCACGATCAGATCGCCTGACATAGAGAGTTAGAAATGGCGGAGCAGAGCGACCGTGGGCTAACTTGGTACGTCCTGACGGGACAAGAATTGCCTCGGCGATTAGGCATCCCCCGTCGCCTATAAGGCATCCAACACCACCTTGTTCCGCTCAAAACGTTCCTACTTATGGGGACATCAGGAGGAATCCTCCTCTCATTGCCCCTACTTATGCCCCATGAGCACATGGAAATATCCCAGATCCTCATCCTCATCCTCAACCGCAAGCTCTAAGTTTCTCTAATGGAAGTTATTGGACTGAGGGCCTTCGAAGTGGTAGGATCGGCGTAGATTTGAGAAATCAGCTGAGTTCGGCTCAGAGCTCTCAAGTTGATCCGCAGACCGATCTACAAGATCGCCTAAATTCACAAAGGAGAAATCCAGCTTGTGATGGGGTCAGTAACACTCACCATGAGGGGGGCCCTTCTGAAGTACGTGACAATGGGAATGTCCCACCAAACCAAGCTCGAGCTTGGAGGGACAATAACCTGCCGAACGCGTACAACTGGATGGGAGCTGTTGAGCAGCCCCATAACAACCAGGGAACCAAGGACCAAACCCTCGAGAGGTTAGCCCAGATGGAGGAGCTAATGAAAAAACTCCTATCAGAGAAGGAAAAAGAAGAATATGATTCAGGGGATGAGCTCAAACTTTTCGCCCCAAACATCGCAACAACAACATACCCGCCGGGTTTCAGAATGCCCCATCTGTCAAAATTCGATGGAGATGGAGATCCATCTGACCACTTGGGAATGTTCAACACCCTGATGATGGCCCAAAATATTAGACCCGAGCTAAGGTGCCTAGTATTCCCCTCGACTCTGGTCGAGCCTGCTAGACAATGGTTCAAGCAATACAAGAAACATTCTATCAGCTTGTGGAAAAGTTTATCCGCTGATTTCAAGAAGGCATTCCGGGCTTCTCAGATGGCTTGAATTAAGGCGGACTCCCTCGTAAATGTAAAGCAGCAGGCCGAAGAGCCTCTAAAAGCATATCTGAGTAGGTTTGCCAATGTTGCTGCGCGAGCAAGAGACGCGAATGAAAGTTCTAGGCTCATGGCGATGAGAACGAGAATTCTTGTTGGGGGCGACCTATGGAAAGAACTCCAAAGAAAGGGAGTGAACACCGTGGATGAGTTCCTAAACAAGGCTCAAAGGTGGATCAACTTAGAAGAAGCATGAGCTTCGATCGCAAGAACCAGCCAAGTCCCTACCCAGCTTGTTGGAGCGGTAACGGATGTTGTAGCCATGACCCAAACCATTACCCAGAATAACCAAGGGGGAAACAACAAGAGGAAGGGAAATGGTGAAGGCAACCAAAGCGGTTTAAAAAAAAGCCCATGGAGAAGTTATGCCGATCTCACGGATACTAGAGAGCGTATCTTCTTGGCGAATTCTGCCCGCCTTCCGTGGAAAAAGCCAGAGCCATTAAAGAATCAAAGGGCGAAGAGAGATCCCTCGAAATTTTGTCGATTCCACAATGATATCGATCACAACACTTATGATTGCAGACACTTGAAGGATGAGATCGAGACGCTCATCAGGTCCGGACCATTGGCTCAGTATCCTCAGAATCGAGTAACTCCTGGTCAGCTCACTGGACAAAATATTCCATTAGCTCCTGAGGCCCCAGCGAATCAGATCAGAGCTAAGGTGAATCAGGATACCCCTCCTCTGATAATAGGGGGAGAAATAACAACCATCACCGGAGGCCCTCATCTGGCAGGCACGAGTAGAGGTGCACATAAGAGGTATATCAATGAGTTGAGATCTTACATTGGAGTTGAGTTTGTCCCGGAGCAGTGTTTACCTAAGAAACATCGATTGGAGAAACAACCAGTCAGCTTTACTAAAGAAGATGCTAGCCCTGTCCAATTCCCGCATAACGATCCTCTGGTCATAACCATCCAGCTCGCCATCCGGACGGAGGGTTAGAATGACACTAGTGGATAATGGAAGTTTTGTGAACCTAATATTCAGGTCCACACTAGAAAAGATGGGGTTGTCTATGACCGAGCAAAAAGGCCACCTCCATGATGCTGTATGGGTTTTTCGGTGAGGGATCGGCAGCTATCGGAACAATTGAGTTAATGATAACCTTGGGTGAAGGACCACAAACTGTTTCCAAGCTTCTCGAGTTTGTGGTCGTCGATTGTCCGACCGCGTACAATGCAATCTTGGGTCGACCTACGTTAATGGCGTTCAAAGCATAACATCTGTCCGCCACCTTGTGATCAAGTTCCCCTCATCTATGGGAATATGTATTGTCCAAGGCGATCAACTTGCTACCAGGGAATGCTACAACATTTCTATGAAGGGAAAATCACAACCCGGGAAGCAAACGATGGACATACACGACGAAGGTGAGGGATCCCAGGAAGTAAGGACTGCTCCTGGAGTGGAAGAACCTCAGCAAGCCAGAGGCCGGGAAACTGCCCCGAGTGATGATATCGATCCATGAGTAGGTTAAGATAGATCTGATCTCTGAGCTATTGAAGAGCTCAAAGAAGTAAACATCTATCCCAGATATGCTTCAAGAGTTGTTAAGGTCGGGAAAAATCTTGGTGATGAGAGGAAGGCGGAGCTGATAAATTTTTTACAAGGGAATCTAGATGTTTTCGCCTGGTCTCATGAAGACATGGTAGGGATAAGCCCGAGAATGATCATGCATACCTTGAACTTGGATAAAAGCATGCCTGCAAAATCCCAGAAACAGAGGCGTCTGGGTACAACCCAAGCTGAGGCCCTGGAAGAAGAAGTATCTCAGCTATTAAAATGCGGGTTTATTTGCGAGGCTAAATATCCGATCTGGGTCGCAAATCCTGTCCTGGTCCCGAAGCCAAATGGAAAATGGCGGACCTGCATCAATTTCTCCGACCTAAACATAGCTTGTCCCAAGGATTGCTTCCCATTGCCAAGGATTGATCAGTTGGTGGATGCCACTGTGGGGCACGAGCTCATGCCTTTCATGGATGTGTATTCTGGATATAACCAGATCGCGATGAACCCCGTGGACCAGGAGCATACTAGCTTCATGACTCCAACAAATGTTTACTATTATAAAGTTATGCCCTTCGGGCTAAAGAACGCTGGGGCTACGTACCAGCGATTGGTCAACACAATGTTCGTTGATCAGATCGGGAAAAACATGGAAGTGTATGTTGATGATATGCTGGTCAAATCTAAGGCTACTGATAACCATGTTCCCGATCTGAAGGAATGTTTTGAGATCTTAAGGAGATATAGCATGAGGTTAAATCCCCAAAAGTGTACTTTCGGAGTGGCATCAGGAAAATTTATGGGATTCATAGTCAATACTAGAGGGATAGAGGCGAACTCCGACAAGATCAGATCGTTACTAGAAATGCCTTTGCCCAGGTCGCGTAAAGATGTCCAGAGTCTGGCTGGAAGAGTGGTAGCCCTTAATCGGTTCATTTCTAAATCCATGGACAAGTGTTTGCCATTCTATAACTTGCTCCGATGAAATAAAAAGTTTGAATGGACTGAGGAGTGTGAGCAGGCATTTCTTGATCTAAAAACACATTTGGCTGAACCACCAATATTGTCTAAACCAACGGTGGGGGAGCCCCTTTTTCTTTATTTGGCTGTTACGGAAAATGCAGCCAGTGTCGTGCTGGTCCAGGAAGAAGACCGGGTTCAAAGACTGGTATATTATATAAGCAAAAGACTTCTCGGAGCTGATACGCAGTATCCCTTAATGGAAAAGATGGCGTTCTACCTTATTATAGCCTCCAGGAAGCTTAGGCCATATTTCCAATCCCATTCAATCCACGTCATGACCGACCAACCTTTAAGGCAGGTATTGTAAGAACCTAAAGCATGGGGTCTGGAGCTGGGATCATTTTGATCTCTCTAGAAGGGCATCGATTCCACTCTGCGCTATGGTTTAGGTTCGAGGCCTCCAACAACGAAGCCGAATACAAAGGTCTGTTGGCTGGGCTTAGAGTGGCAAAGGAATTGAAGGCCAAGGCCGTCCAATGCTATAGCGATTCCCAGCTTGTGGCAAACCAAGTGTTAGGGGAATACCAAGCGCGGGGGGCCAAGATGGCGAATTACCTAGCCAAAGTGAAGAAAGAGCTATCAGAGTTTGAATATGGCCTCGTTGAGCAGATACCTCGCGAGTAGAACGCCAACGCTGATGCTTTGGCGAAACTCGCTACCTCCAAATAAGCCGAGACTCTAAGCATAATACCGGTGGAATTCTTGGAAAGCCCAAGTGTGGCTGGAAATGCGATGAAGGTTGAGATGATCGACACCAGGCCGACCTGGATGACTCCCATAATAGAGTATCTTACAATAGTAAAGTTTCCTGATGAACAAAAAGATGCGAGGAGGATACTCTACCAGGCTCCAAGGTATACAATCGTGGATAGGGCGCTGTACAGACATGGCCATTCCTTGCCTCTTATACGATGTGTTCTGCCAGAGGAGGCCAAAACTATTTTGCAGGAGGTGCATGAAGGCTTCTGTGGGGATCATGCTGGGGTGCAAAACTTGGCCTTAAAAATATTAAGGCAGGGATATTATTGGCCCACTTTATCAAAGGATTCCATTTCCTATGTTCAAAAGTGCGAAAAATGCCAGTGGTTCGCCACAGTTGCCCGAGCTTCACCAGTCGAGCTAAAAATGATCTCATCCTCATGGCCATTTGCGGTATGGGGGATTGATTTAATAGGAGCTTTACCCACGGGAAAAGGAGGAGTTCGCTATGCGGTGGTAGCCGTTGATTATTTCACGAAGTGGGCAGAAGCTGAGCCCCTGGCAACAATCACCTCAAAAAGAGTCCTCGACTTTGTGGTCAAGAGTATTGTGTGTCGATTCAGATTGCCCAAGAAGATTGTATCGGATAATGGAACTTAGTTTGATAGTGATCTCTTCACCGAGTTCAGTGAGAGGCATGGCATAATTAAAAGTTTCTCTTTGGTGGCCTACCCACAAGCGAATGGGCAGGTCGAGGTCGTGAATTAGGCCCTCAAAGCGAGCCTTAAGAAGAGATTGGACGAGGTCAAGGGAGTCTGGCCTGAGCATCTCCTGCAGGTGCTATGGGCATACCGGACCTCCCACCAAACTTCTATGGGACACACCCCTTTCTCCTTGACCTTCGAAAGTGAGGCCGTCCTTCCTGTCGAGACGAAGATAACCACGCACAGTATCCAAACATTCAACCAGGTCCGGAATGATGAGTTGCTTAGTGCGTCTCTTGACCTAATTGATGAAAAACGAGAGGATTCCCAGCTACAGCCCGCACATTATCAGCAAAAGATCACTTGTTATTTTAATTCCAAGGTTAGGAGGCGTGTCTTTGGTTTAGGCGACCTGGTACTCCGAAGGGTCTTTTTAGCAAGCAAGGACCCCAAAGACGGTGCTTTAGGTCTGAGCTGGGAAGGACCCTATCAAATAGTGGAGGTATTACATGAGAGAACCTTTAAGTTAGCTCGACTTAATGGAGCAACAATCCCACAGACCTGGAATGCTATATACCTAAAGAAGTATTATCAATGATGATACCACCCGTCTATGTGAGGCTTAATTATAAAAGCTGTTTGATTAAGAAATAAAGGAATCATTATGTACTTGCTGTCTTTCATATAATTCATTTATGTATTAGTTCATGTGATAACATTTGTCCAAGCAACCAAGAAAGTTCACTTTCTGATTACTTGGGGGGCATACAACCCGAGAAGGATTAAAACTTGGAAGTTAGGCAAATTGATAAACTAATGTTTTCTTTTAAGAAAACACGAGGTGTCAATAAGTCTAGAACGAACTAAGTTTTAATTAAAAACTTGGACGTAACTAGGTCCAAAACTTGGAAGTTAGGAAAATTGATAAACCGATGTTTTCTTTTAAGAAAACACTAGGTGTCAATAAGTCTAGCACGAACTAAGTTTTAATTAAAAATCCTGGACGTAACCAGGTCCAAAACATGGAAGTTAGTAAAATTGATAAACTGATGTTTTCTTTTAAGAAAACACGAGGTGTCAATAAGTCTAGCACGAACAAAGTTTTAATTAAATATCCTAGACGTAACCAGGTCCGAAACTTGGAAGTTAGTAAAATTGATAAACTGATGTTTTCTTTTAAGAAAATATGAGGTGTCAATATGTAACGCCCTGGATAGCCAAGACCGCTACACTGTGTACTTATAAAGGTGCAAGACTTGCTAATCAAGTCATTAATTTAAAAACGTGTCACTAAACATATATGAGCTAGGGTTAAAATGGTTTTGGTCCCAAAAGTTACATTTTATATAATTAAACAATTATATACATGGGATCCCAAAAGAAACAGGGTATAAAAGTTGGATTATAGACTCTCCAAAATACAGACAGTTAGTAGCCATACTAAGGAAAAATGAACATCTCTGGGTCTCACGTTCCTGCCTAAACCTCAATCGTGGCGCCTGAGTAGCTGGTCATGTACATTCAGCTCGGAGAGCTCTCCAAATCAGGACTGATCGAGCTTGCCCTTGCCTTTACTTGCACCATGCAGCACTCGTGAGCCAAGGCCCAGCAAGAATACTCAATACACATCATATACAATATTAGCAAACAAGTAACCTTTTAAGCATGTTCAATCACTCAATATTCATATCAACTCTATAGCATGTAATCATAATCCAAGATACAAGTAAGCACCATTAATAATCAAAGTACTCAATAGCCACAATAATAATCTTTATTAGAAAAAATACACAATAACCAGGGCCGAAGACTTAGGCCGCACCCTCTGTTTAACCCATTGACTCCGGCCCGCTTAAACCGAGCTCAGTGCATAATAAGCTGTCCTCAGCTACCAGTGGCCAAGCCGCGCCCTGTGCGCTAGTTTAACCTTGGCACACTTAGGCCTTTGGTTTACTATTTACATGACATAATACCATTCTTTCAAACATACATATTAGGGAGCCCTTAGTCCTGTTTCAAATATACAATCGGGTGTAGTTTTCTTACCTTTAACTTCTTCGTTTATTAACTACAAGCGACGTCCCTCGAGCACGATCCTTTCCCGAGCCCTAGCTTTAGCACCTAATCACAACCAAGGTATTGGGTTCCATTAATATCCAAATATAGGTTTTCGGGTACAAAACTAACCTTCGGGAAATAAAATCCCACCAAGCATGGTGGTGAAATTGATCCCGAGCACACTAGGCTCGATTCCTGCGCTTAAAAACCCTAAACGTTCAAGTATGCAACTAAGGGCTGCGACCCTTGAAGCCTAGCCGTGGCCCTGCCCTAAAATTGAACCTAAGGCCTCCATGGAAGAAGACACGCTCTGCAGCCCTTGCTTTGGGCGCCGCGACGCTCACCCCTGGCCGAGCCTCCTTGGCTCCTTTGCATCCTAGGGCCGCAGCGCTCTAGAACAAAGCCGCGACCCTTCCCTTCCTGCCCAGAAATTCCACCATTTTCAACACCTAAACCTTACCCAAAATCATCCCAAAGCTTCCTAGTTCAAAACCAATTAATCCCAACACTTTTAGAATGATTCAAACAACATAATTCAACTGAAAACTCAACCTAAAACTCATGGAAATCCCATCTTCAATTTCTGAAACTCAAGAACCTCAAACACTAAAACCAGCCATGCAAAACTCGAATTTAAACCTCTAATTCACAAATTGAAGCTTACCTCTTCTGCTGAATCACTTCTCCAAGCAAAATCCAAGTTAATTCCCAAGCTTTCCACCTTAATTCTGCCCTTAAACATTAAAATCACAATTATCTCAATACCCAGCCATAACTCAGAATTTCTAACCACAAAGAAGGGAAT
Source organism: Humulus lupulus (assembly GCF_963169125.1). Taxonomy (NCBI): domain Eukaryota; kingdom Viridiplantae; phylum Streptophyta; class Magnoliopsida; order Rosales; family Cannabaceae; genus Humulus; species Humulus lupulus. The sequence goes on from NC_084797.1 coordinate 49,135,128, forward strand.
TCAATGCTTACCTTAGTCTTGATTAAGTTCCTTGGATAATCCTTGAGTTAATTAGCTAAATCCCACTTTCAATTCTCAGAAATCCCAACTCAAATCCTCCAAATTTCCTCTGTTTCCTTGTGTTTTTTTCCTAGTTCCCTTGAGAGAGAGTAGAGAGAAAAGGCTGAGAATAAAAGGGTCGGTCTAATTTTTGTTCTACTGTTTTCCTTTAACTTTAGTCTATCCTTATCCCGTTAAGTCAATCACGAGGCTCGGGGTGCCGGAAACGTCCCCAAGGGCGAAACAGTAAAATTCTCCAATATTCCCGCCTAGACTTACTAACCTCAAATATTTCTCCATATATTTATTTTCATAACTCGATAGTCTAAATAACTACCCGATAAATAAAATACCCCTGACTTATCCAAAGTCAACTATTAAGCCCCGTTGTGACTTTTCCCGCTATCTAGCCCTAGGATCGCCTCGAGTCGCACGCTGCAGGTTTGCCCACATAATAATGTGGTTCTCACAATTATAACATTTAATCTCAATTTGACATTCATATAATCAAACAGGCATTCTTAACATATAATCATGTATTTAATCAATTAATCCACACATGGACCAAATATGCCCTCCCGGCACACTAATCAAGGCCCTTAAGCCATATTAGTGATTTTGGGTCGTGACAACTATCCCCTCCTACAGAGAATTTCATCCTCGAAATTTACCTGAATAGCTTGGGATACTGACCGCGCATCGCTGTCTCTAACTCCCAGGTCGCTTCTTCGACCTTTCTATTTCTCCACAACACTTTCACTAACGGAATTGTCTTATTCCGTAAGACTTTGTCCTTTCGATCCAAAATCTGAACTGGTCGCTCTTCATAGGACAAGTCTGTCTGTAACTCTAAATCCTCATACTTCAGCACATGTATCGTATCTGAAACATACTTCCGCAACATGGAGACACGGAAAACATCATGAACTCCTGACAGTGACGGTGGCAAGGCCAACTTGTAAGCCACCTGTCCAATCCTCTCCAGGATCTCAAAAGGTCCAACAAACCGAGGGCTCAGCTTGCCCTTTATTCCAAATCTCCTTACCCCTCTCAATGGTGAGACTCGCAGAAACACATGGTCTTGAACCCGGAACTCCACATTCCTACACTTAGAATCAGCGTAGCTTTTTTGTCTACTTTGCGAAGCAAGCATTCTGGCTCGAATCTTCTCAATAGCCTCATTAGTCTTCTGAACCATATCTGGTCCTAAGTACCTCCTCTTACCCATCTCATCCCAATGTATGGGTGACTTACACTTTCTCCCATATAACATCTCATAAGGGGCCACCTCAATCGTGGACTGATAGCTGTTATTATACGAGAATTCAATCAATGGTAAGTACTTACTCCAAGACCCCTCGAAATCAATCACACATGCCCTAAGCATGTCCTCTAACACCTGAATCGTCCTCTCAGACTGCCCATCAGTTTGAGGATGAAAAGCTGTGCTAAACTTCAACTGAGTCCCCATAGCTCTCTGTAGAGCTCCCAAAAACTTGGAGGTAAAGATGGGATCTCGATCTGACACAATAGACTTTGGAACCCCGTGGAGGCAAACTATCTCCCTCACATACAACTCTGCATACTGTTCCACTGTATAGGTCGACCTCACTGGCAGAAAATGAGCTGACTTGGTGTATCTGTCCACTATCACCCACACCGAGTCACAAAGTCCCACTGTCCTGGGTAATCCTCCCACAAAATCCATTGTGATGTCCTCCCACTTCCACTCTGGGATACCCAAAGGCTGAAGCAATCCCGCTGGTCGCTGATGTTCAGCCTTTACCTCCTGACATGTCAAGCATCTAGACACATATTCTACCACACCCTTCTTCATTCCGGGCCACCAATATAATGTCCGTAGATCCTGATACATCTTCATGGTACCCGGATGAAGCGAGTACGGTGTAGTGTGAGACTCATCCAGTATCTCTCGTCTGGTCCCCTCATCTGCTGGAACTCAAATTCGCCCCTGATATCGAAGTATACCAGTCTCAAAGACGGAATAATCCTTAGCTGTCCCCGCTAAAACAAGCCACCTGACTTCCTGCAACTGCGCATCCACCAATTGTCCCTCCTTATTCCTCTCCAGCAGGGTCGATTGTAGGGTAATATTAGGTAACTGGCCTACCACCAGTTCTATCTTTGCTCTGGGCATTTCATCAGCTAACTCCCTCGAGATCTGGGTGGAACTATACAACTGTCCTGGGCCCCTCCGGCTCAACGCATCTGCCACCACATTGGCTTTCCCAGGGTGGTAAAGGATATCACAATCATAATCCTTAACCAGCTCCAACCAATGTCTCTGCCTCATGTTCAGATCCTTCTGAGTGAAGAAATATTTCAAACTCTTGTGGTCAGTATATATCTCGCACTTCTCCCCATACAGATAATGCCACCAAACCTTTAGTGCGAATACTACTACCGCCAGTTCCAAGTCATGAGTAGGATACCGTTGCTCATACTCCTTCAGCTGCCGAGATGCATAGGCTATAACTTTCTCATTCTGCATCAACACACAGCCTAAACCCATCCTTGATGCATCACAGTAAACCACAAAATTTCCTTCCTCCGAAGAAAGACTCAGCACAGGTGCAGAAATAAGCCGTCGCTTCAATTCTTGGAAACTGTTCTCACACTTCTCTGTCCAAAAAAACTTATGATTCTTCCTCATCAACTCTGTCATTGGTGAAGAAATCTTTGAAAATCCCTCTACGAACCATCTGTAATAACTTGCCAACCCAAGGAAACTTCGCACCTCCGAGGCGTTCCTTGGCCTCGGGCAATCTCTTATTGCTTCAACCTTGGACGGATCCACCTTAATCCCTTTTGCACCAACTATATGCCCAAGAAAAGTCACCTCTGGCAACCAAAACTCACACTTCTTAAACTTGGCATACAACTGATGCTCCCTCAACCTCTGTAAGACCTGTCGGAGATGCTGCTCATGCTCTGCCTCTGAACAGGAATATACCAAAATGTCGTCGATGAAGACAATGAAAAACTGATCCAAAAAGCCCTTGAATACCCTGTTCATCAAATCCATAAAAGCTGCTGGGGTGTTGGTCAAACCAAAAGACATGACCAAGAACACATAATGTCCATACCATGTCCAGAAGGCCGTCTTAGGTATATCCTCATCTTTGATCCTCAGCTGGTGGTAACTAGATCGAAGATCAATCTTTGAGAACACCGTCTTTTCCTACAGCTGATCGAACAAGTCATCAATCCTCGGTAGAGGGAACTTATTCGTGATAGTCAACTTGTTCAATTCCCTATAGTCTATACACATCCTCAAAGTCCCATCCTTCTTCTTAACAAACAACACTGGAGCGCCCCATGGAGAATAACTAGGCCTGATGAATCCCAAATCCAGAAGTTCTTGTAACTGTATCTTCAATTCCTTCAACTCTGCTGGAGCCATCCTATATGGTGCCCGTGATACTGGTTCTGTCCCCAGTGCTAACTCAATCTCAAACTGAATCTCCCTGCACGGCGGCAACCCTGGTAGATCCTTAGGAAATACATCCAAAAACTCACGTACCAATCTGGTCTCTCCCGGCCCTGCCGGCATAACCCTAGTAGTGTCCACTACACTGGCCAAAAAACCTATGCATCCTCCCTGCAATAAGTCTCTGGCTCTCAATGCTGAAATCATGGGTACGCAGGGTCCACATACCGTACCCACAAAAACAAAAGGATCTTCACCCTCAGGCTCAAAAGTCACCATCTTCTTCCTGCAGTCAATAATAACCCCATATCTGACCAACCAGTCCATCCCCAGAATCATGTCAAAATCCTCCATGTCTAACTCAATCAAATCCACCGAAAGTTCCCTACTATTAACTATAACTGGCAGTGCCCTAATTCATCTCCTAGAAACTACCAATTCCCCTGTGGACAATAAAGTCCCAAACCCTGCAGTCCGATACTCACTAGGTCTACACAATCTATCAATCACTCTACTAGAAACAAAGGAATGTGTAGCACTAGAATCAATCAATACAGTAAAAGGAGAGCCAGCGCTAGAAAGCTGATCTGTCACTACCGAGGGACTAGCCTCAGACTCTGCCTGAGTCAAGGTGAATACTCGCTCTGGAGTCAAGCTATCCGCCTTCCCTGCTTCACCTTTCTTCACTGTTGGGCAGTCTTTCCTAAGATGCCCTACTGTTCCGCACACAAAGCAAGCCTTTGCCTGACACTCGCCCAGATGGTGTCTTCTACACCTCGGGCACTCCAGATAGGTCCGCCATGCCTCACCGCCACCCTGACCACCTCGACCCCTCCTATTAGGTCCAGCAGCGGTTGAAGTGTCAGGAGCCTTTCTCTTGAAATCACTCGGGCCTCCGCCCCTACCTGTCCTTGAATAAGGAGGCACCACCCTGCGGCCCTCACGCCTCACCGCACTTTCCCTCCATATCTTGTTCTCTGCTTCCTCAGCGGTAAGAGCCTTCTCAACGGCTAGGGCATAAGTTATTCCTCCAGGTACCATTGTGATCCTGACATCTCAGGCTATCATAGCATTAAGCCCCCTGATAAATTGATCTTTCCTAGCAGCATCAGTAGGCACAAGATCTAGTGCAAACTTCGCAAGCCTATCAAATTTTAGGGCATATTCAGTAACAGTCATATTGCCCTGCACCAGACTCACGAACTCATTGACTTTTGCTGCCCTGACGGCAACATTGTAATATTTCTGGCTGAAAAAATCTATGAAACCTTCCCAACTCAAAGCAGTAACATCCCTGGTCTGCGATGCCACTTCCCACCAGATGCGGGCATCCTCTCTCAACATATAAGTGGCACAAGCCACTCTATCATGCCCCTTTATCCTCATGAAATCCAGAATTGTAGTAATCATGGTTAGCCATTGCTCGGATTTCAATGGATCCACTCCCCCTTCAATGATTGGAGGTTGCTGCTTCCTGAACCGCTCATATAACGGCTCCCACCTGTTTCCAACCTCCCCAGACTGAACAACCGATACCACTGCAGGTGGTACAATGGGGGCAGCGCTCTCTGATGGAGCATGCTGTCGCAATAGGTGAATTTGTTCATCCTTGGTCATCACCCCCGGTCCCAGACCTAGTGCCGGCTAGCCGTGTAGATTTTCTTGGACGCATAGCTATCCAAGTCAATCTGCAATCAACGACTCGACAGTCAGACCATGATGACAGGGTAAGAACTTCTCCAAAATCCACCAATGGAACATAACCAACCACAAATAATCAACAAAATAAGCATTCATCCACATGCATCAGCTGCTAATAAGCATGCTCCAACATTATCATACCCAAGCTAGGATAAAAGCATTCACTAGTAGGCAATATACAATTAATCATTCAGATATTCATTTACATGCAATGCGATGCTGATAAGCATGCCTTAATATTCTCATACAACAGTCAAGGGCCAGGCCCTATCAGTATCTCAGGCTCCCTATTAATCCAACAGATAACAACAATCATAGTTCATACCAGGCATATAAGCATATAAGCACATATACACATTACCAAACCCTGAATCGAGCTTGTCTCTAGCAGTGAATGTACACGTCCAGTCGGTCTTCAGGAACCCTTAAACCTAAGACGCTCTGATACCAAGTTGTAATGCCTTGGATAGCCAAGACCGCTACACTGTGTACTTATAAAGGTGAAAGACTTGCTAATCAAGTAATTAATTTAAAAACATGTCACTAAACATGTATGAGCTAGGGTTAAAAAGGTTTTGGTCCCAAAAGTTACATTTTATATAATTAAACAGTTATATACATGGGATCCCAAAAGAAACAGGGTATAAAAGTTGGATTACAGACTCTCCAAAATACAGAAAGTTAGCATCCATACTAAGGAAAAATGAACATCTATGGGTCTCGTTCCTGCCTAAACCTCAACCGTGGCGGCTGAGCATCTGGTCATGTACATTCAGCTCGCAGAGCTCTCCAAATTAGGGTTGATCGAGTTTGCCCTTGCCTTTACCTGCACCACGCAGCACCCGTGAGCCAAGGCCCAGCAAGAATACTCAATACACATCATATACAATATTAGCAAACAAGTAACCTTTTAAGCATGTTCAATCACTCAATATTCATATCAACTCTATAGCATGTAATCATAATCCAAGATACAAGTAAGCACCATTAATAATCAAAGTACTCAATAGCCACAATAATAATCTTTATTAGAAAAAATACACAATAACCAGGGCCGAAGACTTAGGCCGCACCCTCTGTTTAACCCATTGACTCCGGCCCGCTTAAACCGAGCTCAGTGCATAATAAGCTGTCCTCAGCTACCAGTGGCCAAGCCGCGCCCTGTGCGCTAGTTTAACCTTGGCACACTTAGGCCTTTGGTTTACTATTTACATGACATAATACCATTCTTTCAAACATACATATTAGGGAGCCCTTAGTCCTGTTTCAAATATACAATCGGGTGTAGTTTTCTTACCTTTAACTTCTTCGTTTATTAACTACAAGCGACGTCCCTCGAGCACGATCCTTTCCCGAGCCCTAGCTTTAGCACCTAATCACAACCAAGGTATTGGGTTCCATTAATATCCAAATATAGGTTTTCGGGTACAAAACTAACCTTCGGGAAATAAAATCCCACCAAGCATGGTGGTGAAATTGATCCCGAGCACACTAGGCTCGATTCCTGCGCTTAAAAACCCTAAACGTTCAAGTATGCAACTAAGGGCTGCGACCCTTGAAGCCTAGCCGTGGCCCTGCCCTAAAATTGAACCTAAGGCCTCCATGGAAGAAGACACGCTCTGCAGCCCTTGCTTTGGGCGCCGCGACGCTCACCCCTGGCCGAGCCTCCTTGGCTCCTTTGCATCCTAGGGCCGCAGCGCTCTAGAACAAAGCCGCGACCCTTCCCTTCCTGCCCAGAAATTCCACCATTTTCAACACCTAAACCTTACCCAAAATCATCCCAAATCTTCCTAGTTCAAAACCAATTAATCCCAACACTTTTAGAATGATTCAAACAACATAATTCAACTGAAAACTCAACCTAAAACTCATGGAAATCCCATCTTCAATTTCTGAAACTCAAGAACCTCAAACACTAAAACCAGCCATGCAAAACTCGAATTTAAACCTCTAATTCACAAATTGAAGCTTACCTCTTCTGCTGAATCACTTCTCCAAGCAAAATCCAAGTTAATTCCCAAGCTTTCCACCTTAATTCTGCCCTTAAACATTAAAATCACAATTATCTCAATACCCAGCCATAACTCAGAATTTCTAACCACAAAGAAGGGAATTCAATGCTTACCTTAGTCTTGATTAAGTTCCTTGGATAATCCTTGAGTTAATTAGCTAAATCCCACTTTCAATTCTCAGAAATCCCAACTCAAATCCTCCAAATTTCCTCTGTTTCCTTGTGTTTTTTTCCTAGTTCCCTTGAGAGAGAGTAGAGAGAAAAGGCTGAGAATAAAAGGGTCGGTCTAATTTTTGTTCTACTGTTTTCCTTTAACTTTAGTCTATCCTTATCCCGTTAAGTCAATCACGAGGCTCGGGGTGCCGGAAACGTCCCCAAGGGCGAAACAGTAAAATTCTCCAATATTCCCGCCTAGACTTACTAACCTCAAATATTTCTCCATATATTTATTTTCATAACTCGATAGTCTAAATAACTACCCGATAAATAAAATACCCCTGACTTATCCAAAGTCAACTATTAAGCCCCGTTGTGACTTTTCCCGCTATCTAGCCCTAGGATCGCCTCGAGTCGCACGCTGCAGGTTTGCCCACATAATAATGTGGTTCTCACAATTATAACATTTAATCTCAATTTGACATTCATATAATCAAACAGGCATTCTTAACATATAATCATGTATTTAATCAATTAATCCACACATGGACCAAATATGCCCTCCCGGCACACTAATCAAGGCCCTTAAGCCATATTAGTGATTTTGGGTCGTTACACAATAAGTCTAGCGTGAACTAAGTTTTAATTAAAAATCATGGACGTAACCAGGTCCAAAACTTGGAAGTTAGTAAAATTGATAAACCGATGTTTTCTTTTAATAAAACACGAGGTGCCAATAAGTCTAGCACGAACTAAGTTTTAATTAAAAATATTGGACATGACCAGACCCATGACTTAGAAGTTAGCAAAATTGAAGATCCGATGGCTTCCTTAGAAGCTCGGTATTGCAATAAAACCTAACTAGAACTAAGTTTGAAATATTCAAAATCCTGGATATAACCGGGCCCAAGGCCTGATACTTAACAGGTAGGATATAAATCAAACATTAATTTTGGTTGTAACCAAAATTAAAATATCTATCCCGATCTAAAAGTCATTTCCTAAGATTTTGAATGCACAAGTCATAAACATAAGAAAAATCAAGGAAAAGACAGGTGGATAAAAAAGTAGGTATTCTAATTATAAATAAATTGTCTTGAGGATAATAACCTCGTACCGAGCCAAAACGGCAAATGTTTACAAAAAGAAAGACAAAAGAAAAATCAGGATCGCCTGCAAAGAGTAAGAAAGCAAGTTAGACGCATACTGGGCTAAAATAAAAAGAATATGTTCAACTAAGGAAAGTGGGCTTAATGTAAGGTTCATCCCTAGCATAGATTCCATAATGTTCTCTGGGCTCCTCTCCTCGATCACCCTCAGATCCTTCGGATTGGCTTTGGAAAAGTGCTCCACCGTATGGTTCGCTGTCTCGTAGATAGTCCCCTAAAAGGTGTTTGGGATCTTCTCCAAGTCCTGGGCATTGACCAGGATGCGTACGGTGGTGGTAGGGACAATCAGAGATGGTAGATCGACCGGTGCTGCCTGATCCCGAGCAAGGTTGGAAGGAAATTGGGGAGAAGTTTGAGGCGGAACCCTTTTCTCCTAAGCAGCAGCAGCTGGAGTTATTGAGCTCTGGCCTTTCCCCTTAACCGGGGATTTGGAGGTCGTCCCTGCAGTAGGAGGCACCTTCTTTAGTGCAGGCCGGGGCTTCTTTACAAGTGGCCCGGAGCTGGATTTTCCCTCCTAGAAAATCGCGCGGATATCAGGAACCCCGTGTTGTGCCATCTCCTCGCTTGAAAAAAGAGTGGGAAGGACATTAATATACATACAAAGTCATTAGATTACATAAAATGTGTATACATGTATAGGATATAACAAAAAGTCCTACCCTCCGAGCTAGAGGAGGAGTCTATTGCCACGACCTCCGGCCTTGGAATCACTATAGGAGAAGGGGAGCCTAATTCTACAACTTCTTGGATTAGGGGAGTTCATATTCAGGTTCTACCTTGGTGTTGGACTCCTCTACGTATTGCCTATGTATGGGGGCAAGGATACCCTGGAGCAGGTAGGGCCACGACCTAAGGTTGGTCCCATACTCTTCGAAAATGGCCGACCTAAAGGATAGGGTATTGTTTACAACTATTGTGCCCCTAGGATGGCCCATTTCGTGGCGTAACACTAAGTGATCCACGCACTGAAGCAAGGTTATGTTGTGGTCGGGATCATTGGGGTGGTGATGTATGATATAATTTGGGTTAAACCTAACTAGCCTAAGGTCGGCGACAACCTTATCTAAGTCCCTAAAGGGGTACGGGTTACCTTGGCCGGAGGGGCTGGCTGCTGCCCCCGATGAAGCTCGCTCTACATCAGGGTCCCAAGCAGCCTCGGGAGCTCGCCTCTTCCGCACGAGGGGTACCTCTTCTTCTTCTTCCTCTTCGGTTTCGTTGGCTTCAGCACCTCCTTTGAGGATAGGCGCTAGCTCGCGGACTATCGAGAAGTTAGCCTGAGTTCTTCTCAAGGCCAGAGTCTGGCCTTCGGTAGTTAGCTTACACGCCAACATCGTTTCATCAGACATGAGCTGGCGGTAATCGTTCTCGCTAGGCGGGAGCCCCGAGACAGTATCGTATTGACCCCCAAGGGTCACAGATTTGGCTGTCCTCGCAAAAATGGTTGCACGAAGATACTACTCAGTTAATATACACATGAGAAGACTCTAGATACGATGAAAATAATTTCACGAGCTAAGAAAGGAAAGAACACTTATGAGGACGGTTAAAGTATCGATGTTCGCAGTTGCGAAACCCATTCGACATAAAGAATTGATCTTTATAGTCATTGGGATGGCTGGGCAACTCGATGACTGCAGGCGATTTTGGGAATCAGGTCAAGTAGTAAAACTCATCACCTCGCCCTCATTGATCCGGGCTGGCCTTGAGGTAGAAAAAATAGAGAATGTCTGCGGGGGTGGGGACCTCCCACTCGTGCTTTAGGAAAAGGAACTTCAACCCCGCCAGCAGTCGGTACGAGTTCAGGGGGAGCTGAAAGGGCACCAACTTCATGTAATTGAGGTAGTCGACAAAGTACTGATCAAGGGGAAGGAAGGTCCCTGCCTTTAGGTGCTCGTCACTCCAGGCCACAAAGTCATCTTGGAGTGGTGCGCAGCTCTGCTCCCCTTCAAATGGAGGTCGAGCAATGAGGATGTGAGTCCGAACCTCAATGTTGTGGGACAACATAATCCTGTTGACCCTTCCTTGGGTCGTGATCTTGGAGACAATCCTCTCTGCCTCGGAGATTGTGTGAGGTCCAACCACGACCTCCTCCTCCACCACGGGGCCAAACTGGGGAATATGGGATTCGGAGGCGACCTCTTTTCCCTTGTTGGCTCATTGGGACGATGCACTGGCTGCACTCTTCTTTGGTACGTTCTTCTTGGGCGCCATTAGATCGCCTAACGAACAAGAATGATGAATCACTTAGTAGGCGACCTAGAATTTTTATAAAGGCAAGAAAGCATGAAGGAAGGCTAAGGCTTTTAATACACGAGCTGAGGTAATCTCAGCCCGCGGCGTGATGCCACACACAACCTATGCTACGCGCCTATGTTTCCCAATAGGCCCCTGATGTTTAGGGATCCGTGTGTTAGAAAATCAGGCCACTATTCTCCTTGGGGGACGATTTAGAGCAAAACCACCCAAGAAGCGTAAACCCTAAGAAACCTGGTTTCGAACCCTAAAAACTCTTTATCTTCTATATCCTGAATGGGTATTTCCTAAAATTTGCCATAAATTTCCCAGGTTTACCCAGAAATTACCCAGTTTTATGAATATCACAGTTTTGGAGATATTTTAAGACCTACTCAATAAACCTAAGTCGAAGCCTATGTGCGAAAAGCATTTGGAGAACAACCTAATATTGACTACGGTGAAGTGCGGATGAGCTTGATATAAAAAAAAAAACAACGCATAAACCACTAAAAGAAATTCTTCTTCAAAACCAAGAGACTTACAGTATGTTCTTTAATAGAAGAAGTAGACTTTGCAGGGGAGAATTCCTGGAAGACTCCTGAGTAGCAGAGTAACTGGGTTTCCGAGGATTTTTGCAACAGATGGTTTTTGGATTCTTCTGAGAAAGAAGAAGGGTTTGGAAATGCAGAAGAGAGAAAATGTAGAATCCTGGAAATTTCCAACCTTATTTATCCGTAAAAGGCATAAAACGATGTGGACCATCCGATCAAACTGGTGGAAGATCCGAGGATAGTGTTTTGAAAGATTAAACAGCAGCAAAAGGTTGGCCAGGCCATTAATGCAATCCTCGAAACTCGAACAAACTCCAATAGCGGCGTTCCACGTGTCCAGTACTCAAGTAATGGGAAAACCTGGATAATCGCGACATAATTTTAAAAGTCCCCGCTGTGTAAGTCAGAAAATGACGTCGTAGAACACGAGTAGGGACTTAGGGGGCAAATGTACGTCCTGAAATTCAGCACGAGTCTTTTAGACAGCTCGGATACAACTGGCCAGCCAAGAACTGTAATAGATGATCCAGAAGTTCATATTTCCTTTGTAAAGACAGCACAATTTGACCAGGTACATAGCACGAGCTAATGAATACAAAGCAATAGGAACGAGCTGGAAACACTTATGAAGCATAGTATCCAAGACACGAGCTAACGCTGCACTCATCTTGGGGGACGCTAAAGATTTGCCATTTCCCTGGATCTTTATAAACCTAGATACGTTATATAAACATGCGTGGACAGAAATTACATGTCCACAAATCCCTGAATCTCGGACACGTAAGATAATCGTTCATGATCAGACATCACTTCTTCGTTCATCCCTGACGACCCATGATCAGTTTTACCTAATGACTAGACCATACCATAATATAAATTGTAATATTTATCATTAGCGTGAGATAGGTCACACGAGGGACTTGAATTCACGTGATGACCCCAATGCCCATCCAAGGATTTTATCTATAAATACTAAGACCTTGGATAGGGGGAGGGGAGTTGTTTTTCTGTAATGCAAAAACTCTATCAAAATCGAGAGAGATAAACAGTAATAATACAGACTCATGGAGTAGGGAGGTTTTAACCTCCGAACCATGTAAAAAGGGACAAGTGTTCTTGATATTTCATTTCTAGTATTTTTTAATTATCATTTTCTTATTGCGGTTTACCATTAAGCACTAATCCATCCCAGCTATTTTCATAATTCACTATTGGTGAAAAATCGCGTCAACATAAAGCATATATTAAGATAAGAAGCTAAAAAACAAAATCAAATGCATAAAAAGATTTTCGCGCTAGAAACTATTTGGATAAAGGTTAAATGTTAATACTTAGTAAAAAATAGCATTAAATCGAGCTGTAAATTGTTTTCGCCCTAAGGGCACATATAAAGTTAATAAAATATTACAAAAATAATGGGACGCAGCCCATGACTTTGCCCTCACAGAGCAGGCACCTTCCCCTCGGCAGCTCCGGACTCTCCCGCCATCTCTTCGGCCTCAGCCCTGGCATCTTCTTCATTGAGGCGAGTCTGCCATCTCTCAATAAACTCGGCCTCGAGGGTGTCCAAGAAACTGGTGTCAAGCTCAAGATTGTTGACCCAGATACGATACATCTCCATGTCAACGACATGATCCTTCTTCTTCTTGAACTCCTTGAGAAGGTGGGCCTTCTCACCTTCGATTATCTCAAAGGTTGCCTTCTTGTTTTCCTCCAATTTGGTGTTGACTTCTTGAAGTTCCTTGATTCTAGAATCCTTCTCCTTGATCTCGGAGTTCTTGGTCTCGACTTCTTTCAAAGTCACTGCCATTTTTGACTCGAGGTTGGACACCTTTTGGGAAGATTCCAAGGCAGCCTCTAGCTTCGATTCGAGTTTCGATACCTTCAGTGTCGTAGCTTTGAGCTCATCATCGAGCTTTAACTGAAGGTTCTTGGACTCTTGAGCGTAGACACGGCTCGCATAAACTTCATTGTTCAACCTGAAATTAAGTTGAACGAAAAAAGCGAAAGCCTGTATAAAAAAACAAATATGAGATAATAAATATACAGGGCAAGTCTGTATAAGCAACATTACAGAGAAAAATGATTACCAAGGCAAAGAGCTTGCTGCCCTAGTCGAAGATGGTGTTCGTGTCGCGACAGGAGGTGAGAAACTGCCATTGGGGAGTACCGAGGTTGCTAAGACTTTGGCCAACATGGGATAAGACTTCCAAGCCCAAACTGACTCCATGAGATCCCACAGCTTGATCGATCACATATTCGAGGATGTGGGTCAAGATCGATGAAAGACGTTCCCGGGTGGGGACTTTTTTCTTTGAGGTCAAAGTAGATTGTTGGGGAGCTCGGATTGGAGGAGGCAACGGGCTTGCGGGACGCCACCAGCTCAACTTAAGTGGTGACCCTGACATCGATTGTAGGGTCGGCAGCATGGCTCGGGCCTTGAATGTCCGAGGCTGGAGGAGTCACCTCAGTTTTCTTCAAGGTTTTGGAGGGACGCCCCCCTCTTTGAGACACCCTTGGGCTATTGCTTCCCTTGGATCCCGTAGGACGGTTGAGCACATTGTCCAGGTCGGAGTCCATGTCGTCTACAAAACAAAGGTTACAATTTAGTAATCGAGCCTAATCTACTAAAAGAAGCAAAAATAAGGGGAAAAGAAACCTAACTGGTACTCTCTATCGAGATTGAGCTCAGCAACCAAGAAATCCCCTATCTTTCGAGGATGCTGGGTGAGTCCCTTCTCTATAAGTAAGGGTTAGCCTCGAGAGGTCCCTATATACGTTGGTCCCGTATTGAGCGGTGACCCCATCCCAAACCTCGTTGATGGACCCAAAACGGGTATGTTTTAAAAATTTATAACTCGCAAGCGCTTGAATCGTATATGAAATATAATGTTTGTGTAAGCACGAGATCGAACCCAAAGGATTTGTCTAAAATAAAAAGGGAAACAATTTTAAACTAAAATTAATAAATTCTAACCTAGATCAAAAGAATGATGAGATTTAATGTCACGAACATAAAATAGAAGATTTGAAATAAAGCTATTTAAGAGAATACAAATAAACCAATAATGATTTGAAAATAAGTGGTAAAAGGAAAGACTTTTAAGATACTAGAATCCACAAAATGTAAGTTTAATAATACTTATTAGTATATTGATTCCCAAGTTTTAGTGATAATTAAAATAAGTCAAACTATCATTTTCCAAATAGATTTTTAATTTTAAGCACAAATCACTTATAAAAAGATAGGATTTTTCTTCACTTTTCAAAAAGTATAATTTCAAAGTATTTAATGTGAATCAACCTAATGAAACAACAAAAAATCAAATAACATTATTTATAAGGAAAAACATAATATTTTTGTTCTAAGCATTGGATGTGTACAATTTAATGACACATCTTACACAAAGAATATTATGTTTTACAAAATGAAGAATAAAGTGCATATTATCTAACAATCCAAAATATGAGATATTAAAGATGAAAGACAAATATGAAGAAGAAAAATCCATAAACTTTGTTGCATTACAAGGGAAATCAACATACAACATATATATTATCTAGTTACAAGTTGCTTCATCATGATCTTAATAATCTGATGAAAAAGATTAGAAGCACATAACTAGAATAGAAATTACAAACCAAAAATTACAAATATAAATAGGAAAATTTGGAGGAGGAACCCCCAAATTTTTCCTCTAAAAACTCATAGAAAAAATGACCAAAAAGAAGAAAAAGATGAAGAGAATGGAGTGGTCTTGAAAGTGTAGAAATTGTAGTGTAACCCCCCTAAAATTAAGCACACCAAATGGTCTTCAAAATTCCCTATTTATAGCCAAAATGAGAGTATTAAAATAATCCATTTAAATTAATTAAATTGATTAAATTAATAATAATATGGCAAGTAGGGGTAAATTTTAGGTGTAATGATGATTTTGGGGTAAAATATGTAGAAAACTTTAGGTAAAAAATTGGTATTTTTAGACATTGAGGGACAAGGGAACATTGTTGGGCTCAAGAAAAATTGTTCCCAATTGTGTTGGGTTTGGCAGCAAGTTTAGGAGGCTTGGGCCATTGGTTGACTAAGGAGAAAAGTTGATGCTGGATGGCCCAAATGGAGGTAGGCGGGCCTGGGAGTGTTGGGCCGAAATGGGGCAGCTGGAGGCTGGAGAGGTCTTCGGGTGGTGTAGGGAGCAAGGCGTGAAGGAGTTGGGGCAGTCTTGCTGGCGCAGGCCTGGAGCAGCTGGGTGATGGGCTTCGCTAGGCCTGGAGGCTTGGATTGGGCCTGGGGCACGGGCTGGGCTGCTGAGGATGGAAACAACTGCAATGGCTGGTGGGCCTGAGCAGGTGTGGGCCCGTGTGCTACTGAGGAGGCGGGCTGGGCGATGGCTAGAGGCATGCCTAGCTTCAAAATCACCATTTTGTCTTTCTTTTCTTTCAAAACTTCCACTTTTCTTTTCTTTTCTCTTCTTTATTTTCAAGCATAAAAATTGCAAAGTACATCCTATAAAATAAGTAAACATTAAATTAGAATCAAATATTTTCAATTATAAAATAGCTCATATTAAGTCCATGAAAATATTAATTAAAATTTAATTTACTTTGGCAATTAAGTTCAATAAAATCACATTTTTAAATTTTAATCTAACAACACAAATTTCAAATAATTAAACTACAACATATTATAATAGAATATCTATAAAAACACACAAAAATATATAAAATCATGATAAGACTAATAAATTCAAAATTACTTAAAAACTTAATAAATTAATTAAAAACTCAAGAACTAAGCAACAATTAGCATAAAAATGTGGTAAAATAACTCTATTTTGTAGAGTTATCACACCCCCAAACTTAAAGTTTTGCTAGTCCTCAAGCAAAAGAAAAATTAAATAGACACACATTTTTTTTAATTGGTGATGTCAAATGTTTTCATCAAAAATTACATAATGGAAATAGTTCAAAGAAAATCACAAATAAAAGTAAAGCTTATGTAATTAATTAAAAAGTTAAAATTATTTTCAAAATAAATATTTAACATGCAAACAAAAAAACATCAAATCATCATGTGAACATTAGACAAGCTTATGCAAACAAAAATAAATTAAATCTCAAGAGATAATCAAAGAAATTCTAGGATTTTTCAAATTTTTTTTAGAGATGTAAAGAATTTAATGTTTAAATAAACTTTGTCCAAATATCACAATAATTCAAATAGAAAAGAAAAGTGTCATATAATGAAAAATCTATAATTAAACAAAACTGACTCAAAAATTAAAAGCAAAGCTTAAGATTTATTTATATTTTTCAAAGAACTAAGAACAATTTTAATCATAATTCTTATCATTGGAAAATGAAAATCACCAATATTTTTTCAAACAAAACAAAGAAAATAATTTTTTTTAACATTTTACAATAAATGAAAACATGCATAAATACAAAGAAAAACACATACACATTACTCCCAAACTTAAATGGGGTCCTCAATGAGTAATAAAATGGAAAAAGTTAAGAACTACTCCCTTGGATGAATGCTTCCTTGATTTGGCTCCTTTGTTTTCTTCTCTTCTTTTCTTTTTGGGCAATAAGTTTGCTTCAAGCTTTTTGGAATTTGAAAAATATGAAACATAACAGACAACAACAAGTGAAATACAAAATAAAATATGAAATGGAACATGAAAATATGGGTTGCCTTCCACAAAGCGCTTTAGTATATAGTCTTTAGCTCGACTATACTTTATTTTTTTTCCTTTTAACCTACACCCAATCGACGGTGTAGAATTTCATTTGTAAGGTGAGTTATGACTTTGATGCAAATGCCATAAATAATAATTGATAACATCACACCTACAAGAAACTTAGAAATATGCAATTTTAAGGAAATATCAATAAAATAAAAAAATTGCATATCTATATTAGACTCATTTTCATTTTTAGTAAATATACACATTTGTTCAATTATGGGGATATAATTATATATTTTTCATTTTCCTCATGAGCCTCTAAAATTATTTCATCCAACTCTTTTGTTTTATTAGGGGGTTGGATGCATACAAGTTCTTCAACAACTTCATTCTCTTTTTCACTTTCAAATTGACTATTTGGATTGTGAATGGGTTGGTTGGGATAAACTTGTTTTTTTGACTCTATAACAGTTACAAGTTGTCCTACTATTGTCTCAATTTTTGAGATTGACTGAGACTGGGCTTGTAAGATTTGGTATGTTGATTGCATGAACTGTTGTAAGGTATCCTCTAAAGATGGGCTCATTTCTTGTTGAATGGGATATGATAGGTAAGATTGGGCATGGCTTTGATTATGCATGTTGAATTCATGCCTTTGATTTATTGGAGACCGGTTATGACTCCATGAAAAATTTGGATTATGGGCAGGGGTAAAAGGGATATCAAAGGATTCATGCATATCATACATATTATTAGTTCATCCATAATATAAATTTGATTGCTCATAATAGTTGTACTCAGAATTCCAGCTATAGCTAAAATGATTCATATGGTAAAAACTAAATGACAAACTAAATAATTTTTTTAAAATGACAATTAAGGTAAAAAGAAAAAGAAAATAAAATTAAGACAATAAAAACAATGTTAAGATATTGAACAAAATTTAGGAGGCACAAGTGCCATATAACAATATAATCAAATAAAAAGTTAGGACGCACAAATGCCATCAACTATCACACAATAACATTAATAATAAAAATAAAAATAACACAAAAGCTAGGATGCACAAGTGTCGTCAACTAACAAAGATATAAAAGAAATAAAATTACAACAAAATTAGGAGGCACAAGTGCCATCAACTATAACAATTCAAAAGATAGAAAGGAGGCACAAGTGCTGTAACGACCCTAAATTCGCTAATGAGGCTTAAGGGCTTTGATTAGTGTGCCAGGAGGGCATTATTGGGTTTAATGTGATTTGAATGATTTTAAAGATTTAAATGCATAATTATATGATTAATAATTCTTGTATGATTATATTGGTATTAATGTGATATATATGGTATTGTGAGAACCACATTATTATGTGGGTAGGTCCACAAAGCACGACTCGAGGCGATCCTAGGGCTAGGTAGCAGGGAAAAGTCACAACGGGGCTTAGCAGTTGACTTTGGATAAATCAGGGGTATTTTAGGTATCGGGTAACTATTTAGACTATCAGGTTATGAAAATAAATATATGGAGATATATTTGAGGTTAGGAAGTCTAGGCGGGAATATTGGGGGATTTTACCGTTTTGCCCTCGGGGACGTTTCCGGCACCCTGAACCTCGGGATTGACTTAATGGGATAAGACTAAGCCAAAGCTTTAGAGAAACATTAGACAGAAAATTAAATCGACCGTTTTGCTCCTTCACAACTCTACTCTCTCTGAAAGGAAAACATAAGAAAACAGAGGTAATTTGCTGGAATTCAGCTGAAGTTTAGTGGATTGAAGAAGTGATTTAGAGGCTTAGCTCAAGAATCAATCAAGAACTAAAACAGGGCTAAGGTAAGCATTGAATTTCCTTTTCCGTGGTTAGAAATTCTGGGTTTTGGCTGGGTATTGAGGTGATTGTGGTTTTGATGTTTAAGAGCAGAATTAAGGAGGAAAGCTTGGGAATTAGCTTGGATTTAACTTGGTGAAGTGGTTCAGCAGAAGAGGTAAGTCTCAATTCATGATTTGGAAACTTTAATCTAAGTTTGTATGGTTGGTTTTAGTGTTTTGAAGTACTTGAGTTTTAGGAATTGAAAAGAGATTTTGGTGAGTGTTAGGCTGGGTTTTCTGTTGAATTATGTTGTTTAAGTCATTCTAAAGGTGTTGGGATTAATTGGTTTTGAATTGGTGAGCTTTGGGATGGATTAAGGTAAGGCTTAGATGTTGGAAATGGTGGGTTTTCTAGGCACGAAGGGAAGGGTCGCGACTCTGTTCTAGAGCGCTGCGGCCCTAGGATGAAGATGAGCCAAGGAGGCTCGACCAAGGGTGAGCGCCGCGGCGCTCAATGCAAGGGCCGCGGCACATGTCTCCTTCCAGGCAAGCCCTTGGTTGTATTTTTAGGGCAGGGCCACGACTAAGCTTCAAGGGCCGCAACCCTTGGGTGCACACTTGAACATTTGGGGATTTTAGGCATGGGAATGTGGTCTAGAGTGCTCAGGATCGATTTCACCACCGTGCTTGGTAGAATTTGGATTCCTAGAAGTTAGTTTTGTAACCGGAAACCCTAATTTGAATATTAACGGAACCCTATACCTTGGTTGTGACTAGGTGATAAAAGCTTAGGCTCGGGAGCGGATCGTGCTTGAGGAGCGTTGCTCGAAATCCGAAATCGCAAAGATTAAAGGTAAGAAAATTGCACCTGATTGAACATTTGTGATGGGACTAAGGGTTCCTTATTGTGTATGCTTGAAAAGGTGGTATTATGCCATGCAAGCTAATTAGTGAACCAATGGCCTAAGGGTGCCAAGGGTTACACTAGCGCACAGGGCGCGACTTGGCCATTGGTAGCCAAGGACAGCTAATATGCACTGAGCTCGGTTTAAGCGGGCCGGAGTCAGTGGGGTAAACAGAGGGTGCGGCCTAAGTTATCGACCCTGATTATTATGTGACATGAATGTTATAAGTGTTTGATTGCATCCATGATTCTGAATAAATGCTGAATGATTAATGTGGATTATTTAATGTGAATTTACCATCTGTTATTACAGTTTGTGTTGCACATGTTTTCTTGCTGGGCCTTGGCTCACGGGTGCTACGTGGTGCAGGTAAAGGCAAGGTCAAGCTTGATCAGCCTTGATTGGAGAGCTCTGTGAGCGAAATGTACATGGCCAGCTGCTCAGCTACCATAGTTGAGGTTTAGGCAGGGACGCGAGACCCAGAGATTGTCTATTTTGCCTTAGTATGGCTAACAATTGTTTATGTATTTTTGGAAGTCTGTAAACCAACTTTTAACTTTGTTTCTTTTGGGATCCCGTGTATATAACTGCTTAATTATATAAAATGAAACTTTTGAGGCCTAAACCTTTTAGCCTTAGCTCATACATGTTTAGTGACACGTTTTTAAACTAATGGCTTGATTAGCAAGTCTTGCACCTTTATAAGTACAAAGTGTAGCGGTCTTGGCTATCCAGGACGTTACAACTTGGTATTAGAGCATCCTAGGTTTAAGGGTTCCTGAAGACAGACTGGACATGTACATTCGCTATTAGAGACAAGCTCAAATCAGGGTTCGGTAATGTGTATACGTGTTTATGTGCTTATGTGTCTGAAATGAGCTATGAATGCTGTTATTTACTGAATTATTAGGAAGCATGAGATACTGATAGGGCCTGGCCCTTGAATGTTGTGTGAGAATATTGGGGCATGTTTATTAGCATTGCCGTGCATGTAAATGAATATATGGATGATTAATTGTATATTGTGTATGGATGAATTCCTATTTTATAGTTATTGTGTAATGAGATTGGAGGCGTGCTTATTAGCAGCCAGTGCATGGGGATGGATGCTTATATGTTGGTTGTTTGTGATTGGATATGTTCTATTGATGGATCTTGGAGAATTTTTTACCCTGTCATCATGGTCTGACTGCCGAGTCGTTATTTGCAGATCGACTTGGATAGCTATGCGTCCAAGAAAATCTACACGACTAGCTGGCACTAGGTCCGGGACCGGGAGTGATGATCAGGGCCAGAATCCTCCGCTAGTCCCCGAGAACTGGCAGCAGTTAATGGCAGATATGCAGGCTCGATTACAGAGTCAGGATGAGCAGATCCATATCTTGCGACAGCAGGCTCCATCAGGGAGTGCTGCCCCTATTGTATCACTTGCAGTGGTACCAGTTGTCTAGTCAGGGGAGGTTGGTAATGGATGGGAGCCGTTATATGAGTGGTTCAGGAAACAACAACCCCCAATCTTTGAGGGTGGACTGGATCCATTGAAAGCCGAGCAATGTCTAATCATGATTACTACAATTAAGGATTTCATGAGGATAGAGGGGCAAGATGGAGTGGCCTGTGCCACTTATATGTTTAGAGAGGATGCCCGCATCTGGTGGGAAATGGCATCGCAGACCATGGATGTTACTACTTTGAGTTGGGAAGGTTTCAGAGACTTGTTTAGTCAGAAGTACTAACCTTGAGATAAATTTTGTTTCCTTTCTTGCAACTCCCCGACAACAACGCCAAAATCTTGATGGACCCGAAATGGGTATGTTTTAAAAATTTATAACTCACAAGCGCACAAATCGTATATGAAATATAGTGTTCGTGTAAGCACGAGATCAAAATCAAAGGAGTTGTCTAAAATAAAAAATAAAACTATTTCAAAACAAAATTAATAAATTTTAACCTAGATCCAAAGATTGATGAGATTTAATGTCATGAACATAAAATAAAAGATTTATAATAAAGCTATTTAAGAGAATACAAATAAACCAATAATGATTTGAAAATAAGTGTTAAAAGGAAAGATTATTAAGATACTAGAATCCAAAAAATGTAAGTTTAATAATACTTATTAGTATATTGATTCTCAAGTTTTAGTGATAGTTAAAATAAGTCAAACTATCATTTTCCAAATAGATTTTTAATTTTAAGCACAAATTACCTATAAAAAGATAGGATTTTTCTTCACTTTTCAAAAAGCATAATTTTAAAGTATTTAATGTGAATAAACCTAATGAAAAAAAAAAAAAATCAAATAACATTATTTATAAGGCAAAACATAATATTTTTGTTCTAAGCATTGGATGTGTACAATTTAATGACATATCTTACACAAAGAATATTATGTTTTGCAAAATGAAGAACAAAGTGCATATTATCTAACAATCCAAAATATGAGATATTATAGATGAAAGACAAATATGAAGAAGAAAAATCCATAAAATTTGTTGCATTACAAGGGAAATCAACATACAACATAAATATTATCTAGTTACAAGTTGCTTCATCATGATCTTAATAATCTGATGAAAAAGATTAGAAGCACATAACTAGAATAGAAATTACAAACCAAAA
Organism: Humulus lupulus; assembly: GCF_963169125.1. Lineage (NCBI taxonomy): Eukaryota > Viridiplantae > Streptophyta > Magnoliopsida > Rosales > Cannabaceae > Humulus > Humulus lupulus. Next base: position 49,157,460 of record NC_084797.1, read on the forward strand.
ATTACAAATATAAATAGGAAAATTTGGAGGAGGAACCCCCAAATTTTTCCTCTAAAAACTCATAGAAAAAATGACCAAAAAGAAGAAAAAGATGAAGAGAATGGAGTGGTCTTGAAAGTGTAGAAATTGTAGTGTAACCCCCCTAAAATTAAGCACACCAAATGGTCTTCAAAATTCCCTATTTATAGCCAAAATGAGAGTATTAAAATAATCCATTTAAATTAATTAAATTGATTAAATTAATAATAATATAGCAAGTAGAGGTAAATTTTAGGTGTAATGATGATTTTGGGGTAAAATATGTAGAAAACTTTAGGTAAAAAATTGGTATTTTTAGACATTGAGGGACAAGGGAACATTGTTGGGCTCAAGAAAAATTGCTCCCAATTGTGTTGGGTTTGGCAGCAAGTTTAGGAGGCTTGGGCCATTGGCTGGCTGAGGAGAAAAGTTGATGCTGGATGGCCCAAATGGAGGTAGGTGGGCCTGGGAGTGTTGGGCCGAAATGGGGCAGCTGGAGGCTGGAGAGGTCTTCGGGTTGTGCAGGGAGCCAGGCGTGAAGGAGCTGGGGCAGTCTTGCTGGCGCAGGCCTGGAGGAGCTGGGTGATGGGCTTCGCTGGGCCTGGAGGCTTGGATTGGCCCTGGGGCACAGGCTGGGCTGCTGCGGATGGAAACAACTGCGATGGCTGGTGGGCCTGGGCAAGTGTGGGCCCGTGTGCTACTGAGGAGGCAGGCTGGGCTGTGGCTGGAGGCAGGCCTAGCTTCAAAATCACCATTTTTTCTTTCTTTTCTTTCAAAACTACCACTTTCCTTTTCTTTTCTCTTCTTTATTTTCAAGCATAAAAATTGCAAAGTACATCCTATAAAATAAGTAAACATTAAATTAGAATCAAATATTTTCAATTATAAAATAACTCATATTAAGTCCATGAAAATATTAATTAAAATTTAATTTACTTTGGCAATTAAGTTCAATAAAATCACATTTTTAACTTTTAATCTAACAACACAAATTTCAAATAATTAAACTACAACATATTATAATAAAATATCTATAAAAACACACAAAAATATATAAAATCATGATAAGACTAAGAAATTCAAAATTACTTAAAAACTTAAGAAATTAATTAAAAACTCAAGAACTAAGCAACAATTAGCATAAAAATGTGGTAAAATAACTCTATTTTGTAGAGTTATCACTCGTTCAGACTATACATGGTTTGGAATTGGCCTAACCAGCTATCGAACCTATGCACCCTATGATATACCCAAGACCAAACGTAAAAGTTATCCATAGGATCCGGGAAGAGGATTAAGGTGTTGGGTTTGTGCTTAAGTAAAGAAGGGGACCACATTTTAGAGCTAAGCACTATTTTACCTCCACTACCCGAGCTCGGTGAGGCTTCATCTTGTGCTTCATTTCCTGAGGCAGGCCAGTAATGTCGGCGGACTGTAGGGAGACAAGCCCGCGAGCTCGAAGACCTTCTCTTTGGAGGGAGCTTGTCATTGTGGTAGGCCGTGTCGTCGGTCAATTGGCCTTCCTCCAAGAGGTCGCAGGCTCGAAGTCTATCTTTATGGAGAAGATACGACAGATATCTCCGTCCATAAGGCAGTTTGAGCAGGGCTGCCTTATGATCCACCATCGAGTCAATGGGGGTGGGACGGTGGTAGTTGGCTGTCGAAACAATGTAATGTCAGTATTCTGAGCTTTATGATTTAGTAACAGAAAAGTGGATAAGTTTGAGGGAACTTACGAATATATTGGAAGGAGCGAGGCCACCTGTCCAGAAGAACGTGAGTTTGAAGTTTGGAGGATGGTTTGGCATGTCCTCAAAAAGCTTATTCTCCTTTGGATAGCTCAAGAGGTAGTAGAAACCATCTCTTCCCCGAACTTGAGAGGGGTTGCCCTTGAGGCAAAATAGATATAAAATCTCTTGACGTGAGGGTCCTTCCCACTACGGACATGAAACTAATGAATGCAACCAGTTAAAAGACGAAATCGAGTTCCTTATTAGACAAGGACACTTGAGAAGGTACGTACGGGCCTCGGGAACTTCCCAACGAGAAGCTCCAGGTGGCAACGAGCAGACGTCCACACGCCAACGCTCGCCACCATTACAGCCTGCCCCCGTAGCCGGAACACTCTTAACCATTTGTGGAGGCCCGCACCTCGCGGGAAATAGCGGAAAGGATAGAGAACGATATGCTCGGACTCTACGTCACGACCAAGACATCGAGATGATGACTGTGGAGGACCGTGCGCCAAAAAAAGGCTCGCTCAGAGGAATATGGGATAACCTTCTCCGAAGGCGATGCCCAGCACGTCCGGTTCCCACATTCCGATCCGCTGGTCGTGGACATCCAGATGGCTAATATGATGGTAAAAAGGGTACTGGTCGATACAGGAAGTTCAGTGAACATCCTGTATAAGTCAACACTGGAACGCATGAAGTTGTCCGTAAAAGACCTGGAGCCCTGCAATCAAACCATATACGACTTCTTTGGAGAAGGACTCGCCCCAGCCGGAATGATCAAACTTTCAGTAACCACAGGTACAGTGCCTGCCTCAAGGACATTACTCACCACTTTTGTAGTGGTCGATTGTCCTTCAGCATATAACGCCGTTATTGGAAGGCCCATACTGGTTGATCTAAGGGCCATCATCTCCATGTGGCACCTAGCCATGAAGTTTCCAACGGACGCAGGGGTAGGGTGCGTTTTAGGAAACCAAAGGGAAGCCAGGGAGTGCTATAACACCTCGATCACAAAGGCAAAAAGCAGAACATCGAAGAGCGCTACCCCAGACCGATTGCAGATGACAGAAGACAGACAAGCCCAATCAGGTGGTAACGTCACCAAATAGGGTGTTGCCCAAAGTGAGGATATAGATTTGGATCCTTGCTTTGGGGATTTTGAAGAAAATGTTGGACCCGTCGAGGACTTGGAAGAGGTCCAACTCGATGAAAAAGACCCGACCAGAGTCGTGAAGGTTGGGAAGAATTTAGAGCCTACCACAAAGCAGGCACTGGTGGAATTCTTACAAGAAAACCAGGAAGTGTTCGCCTGGTCGCATAAAGACATGGTTGGGATAGATCCAGCGGTGATCAGCCATGTCCTAAACATAAACAAAGCCTTTCCACCTGTGCAACAAAAAAGAAGGCTGCTCGATAAAGACAGATCAAAAGACTTAAAAGAAGAAGTCGAAAGACTTAAAGAGAATGGATTCATCAGGGTGGCATTTTATCCATCGTGGGTCTCCAATCCGGTGCTAGTCCCCAAGCCTAACGGCAAATGGCGGACCTGCGTGGATTTTACAGATCTCAATAAAGCCTGCCCAAAAGATTGTTTCCCACTCCCAAGGATCGACCAGTTGGTCGATGCTACTGCAGGACATGAGATCCTCTCGTTCATGGACGCATATTCAGGTTACAACCAGATCAGCATACATCCCCCTGACGAGGATCATACCATCTTTCGGACCGATACGGGCTTATATTGTTACAAAGAAATGCCCTTCGGGCTGAAAAACGCAGGTGCGACTTTCCACGACTGGTCAACCACATGTTCAAGGAGCTGATCGGGGTAAGCATGGAGGTATATGTGGATGACATGCTAGTAAAGTCCAAGAAGGCAGAAGGACATGTGAGGGATTTGCAAGGATGCTTTGATGTGTTAAACAAGTATCAGATGAAATTGAACCCCCTCAAATGTTCCTTTGGAGTCGGATCAGGGAAGTTTTTGGGGTTTATAGTAAATTCAAGAGGAATCGAGGCCAACCCTGACAAGATAAAAGCCCTGATCGACATGAAGTCGCCAGAGAGAATCAAGGACGTACAAAGCCTGACCGGAAGGATCGCTGCCCTAAGTAGATTCATCTCAAAATCAACTGACAAGTGCATTCCATTCTTTAATCTACTCAGGGGGAATAAGAAGTTTGAATGGACGGAAGACTGCGAACAAGCATTCCAGGCCTTAAAAACACATATGTCGCAACCTCCCATCCTATCAAAACCAATCAAAGGAGAAACTTTGTATATTTATCTGGCGATTACCGAAGTTGCTGCTAGTGCGGTACTAATACGGGAGGAAGAAGGCGTACAGAAAGCTGTTTACTATGTCAGCAAAAGGCTTATCGGTGTAGAATTGAAATATCCACCAATCGAGAGATTAGCATATTGCTTAATTATAGCCTCCAGAAAGTTGCGTCCATACTTCCAAGCCCATCCTATCACAGTTCTGACCGACTAGCCCCTTCGGCAAGTCCTCCAAAAACCTAAGGCGGCTGGACGACTGTTAAAATGGGCAGTCGAATTGGGACAGTTCGATGTAACTTATTCATCGCGAGCAGCAATAAAAGGACAAGTCTTGGCCGATTTTATTGCGGAGTTCACCGAACTCCCCAGCAGTGAGCTGGGCAAACAGCCTGAAACGCCCATGCCTCAAGACAAAACTCCTTCGTGGAAACTATTCACGGATGGTTCATCCAATGAATCCCACGCTGGAGCAGGAGTGATATTGATAGCGCCCGAAGGGCATCGATTTCACTGCGCAATCAGGTTTGACTTCGCAGCATCAAATAATGAAGCAGAATACGAAGCGCTCCTCGCTGGACTGAGAATGGCCAAAGATATGAGCATAAAAACGCTTGATATTTACAGTGACTCTCAGCTGGTCGTGAATCAAGTCCTGGGAGAATATCAAGCGCGAGGATTAAAGATGATGGCCTACCTTAATAAAGCGAAAGATTTGCTAGCCCAGTTCATGAAGTACACCCTCCAGCAAATTCCGCGAGACCAAAATTCGAATGCAGACGCCTTAGCTAAACTCGCAAGTGCGAAGGATGCTGACACCTTGAACATAGTTCCGGTAGAAAGATTGAGTAAGCCAAGCATTGAAGTGGCCGAAGCCAACATGGAGATTTGTGCAGAAGATACGTGGATGACGCCTTGCCTGGAGTATCTGACAAATGGAACATTGCCAGCAGATAGAAACAAGGCCAGAACTCTGCAAAGGCGGGCTACTAGGTACATACTGCTCGACAGTGTTATGTACCGAAGAGGATATTCAATGCCACTACTCAGATGCATTACATCAGAAAAAGCTAAGGAACTCATGAAAGAGGTGCATGAAGGCTTCTGCGGAGATCACGCTGGAGGGCAGAGTTTGGCGAAAAAAGTTCTAAGACAAGGCTACTTCTGGCCAACAATGAACGAGGATTCAATGGAGTACGTATGAAGATGCGATAAATGTCAAAGGTTCTCCAAGATCCCACGAGCAGCTCCAAATGAGCTAAAGCAGATGCAGAGCCCGCGGCCTTTCGCAATATGGGGAATAGACTTGATTGGATCACTGCCAACAGGAAAAGGAGAGTAAAGTACGTAGTCGTGGCAGTCGATTATTTCACAAAATGGGCCGAAGCTGAACCACTCGCAACCATCACAACCAAAAAAGTTCTTGACTTCGTCATCAAGAACATTGTATGCCGGTATGGATTGCCCAGGAAGATAGTTTCAGACAACGGAACCCAATTTGACAGCGACCTGTTCACCGATTTCTGCGAGAGGCATGGAGTTATTAAAAGCTTTTCTTTAGTCGCACACCCCCAAGAAAATGGGCAAGTCGAAGCTGTAAACAAAACTCTCAAGGACACCCTGAAAAAACGACTTGAAGAAGCTAAAGGAGCATGGCCAGAACAGCTGCCTGAAGTCCTCTGGTCGTATAGAACATCTCATCGAACAGCGACAGGGCATACCCCATTTTCTCTAGCCTACGGATATGAGGCAATGTTACCTGTCGAGTTAGATCCCCCCTCACATCGGCGTTTGACCTACGACGAGGACGTGAACAGCCAGTTGATGATGGAGTCCCTAGACTCGATCGATGAGATAAGAGAAAAATCTCAACTCCGAGTTGCTGCTTACCAGCAAAAAGTCACCCGGTACTTTAACTCCAAAGTTAAAGAAAGAAAATTCAACGTCAGAGATTTGGTGCTACGATGAGTTTTCTTAAATACCCGCGACCCCACTGCTGGAGTGCTTGGACCTAACTGGGAAGGGCCTTACCAGATTGAAGAAGTCCTTCACCCAGGCACCTACAAACTTGCACGATTAAACGGAGATCTTGTTCCGCGCTATTGGAATGGAGAACACCTGCGCAAGTATGATTAATGAACAACCCTTCTTAAAGGACTGGCTTGTTTAAATTTCTCTTTTAATTTTTACAAGTTTTGCAAAGAGGGTTAGCCACGATGTATGGCTGACTGCTCGTATATGTAAGATTCTATTTCAGAATCACTCGTAAAGACATGTTTAGTCCATTTTTAATACGAGATTATAAGGGACTGTGCTCAGCCATTCATTCTTGCCAACCTTTGTGAATTTATATTTACAAGTATTTGTTCATTACGTGTGTTATTTTGCTGTATTACAAGTATCAGTTTTACTACGAATAGTAACGTTCGAACAGGTTATGGTCAAGGCAAGTGACCAAGGACCTAAAGCTCCTCGATCACTTGGGGGGCATATAAGGCACATCGATAGCAAAGCATACTCTTAAGGTATGTAAACACATGAACAAAATAAGTGAAAGCATGCTACAGTACTTAGAGTATTTTTCAAAATTTATGTTTTGTTAAATCATGCCAAAGTACTATGCTAAGTCCGGTCATACGGATAAATGTTATAATAAAATATTATAGCACCAAGAGTTAAGCTTTTACACCGCAAGCATCGCTGCTTGGATGTAACTGTTCAAATAAAAAGAAAAAAGATTTACTGCCCGTGCAGTAAAGTTTAAAAAGAAATTACTGTCTTTACACCACGACCCTTGGGTCGTATATCCAAAAAAGAAGAAAAAACAAATAAGAATTCAAGAGGCATTCGGGGCTGGAGGATCCTGAGTAGCATCCTGGTTAGTCACGTCCTCAACAACATCTTCTTCTTCCAAACCAGCGACGCTTGGAGTGGCAGGGGTCGCGGCTCTTGCCTCCTCTTCGGCCAGTTGGGCAGCACATCGGGCCAGCTCCGCAGTTCTGACTTCCTCTGAAAGGTAACTAAAGTCAGCACCCTGATTGTGTTTCCAGAAATTGTAGAAACATCGGAGTGTTGTCCTCTTACACTTTTCCAGATTCTTGGATTTGCCGAGCTCCAACTGCTTTACTTTGCCCTCGAGGGAGAGAATAGCCTTATCCTTGGTCTTGGCTACCTCCCCCAGATGCTTGATTTCGCGGAGCTGGGTTCTGCTGATCTCCCGGTACTCTTGCCTCAACTTGACCGCTGCTTCCTTCGCAGCTTCAGCCTCGGACAGCTTAGTCACTGCTGCATCCCTCTCTCGGATCACCGCCTCCAACTCCTTAGCATACTTAGCCTCAGCAGCCGAAAGATCCTCGACCGCTTTCACCTGGAACCTCTTGATGGCTTTTGCCTCGACCTGCTCGATATAAGCCCAGGCTCGGGTACGGGCAGTAATGGCAGAAAGTAAAGCCTGTGCACAAGGAAAAAGGAGTCAGAACTTATCACGAAGACTAAAAAACTAAAGACTCAAAGAATAAAGAAGCACTTACGCTGGAGATTTCGTTCAAAGCCTTGTTCATGAGCTGATCGACTGACACACTCTCCTTTACCAATGCGATCAAGGTGGTCCCGGGCGGATCGGATGGCATGGCTCATAAGTCTGGCCCCATGAGCTTCTTCACGAGAAAGATGCTCCCTGGCAAGCGCAGCTGGAGGATTCGGCTGAACAGGAGTAGTTTGCTGTTCAGAAGGAGCTGGAGGAGGAGTAGGAGTTCGCCCAGTTGGCGCAGGACTTTGCCCAGTTGGCGTGCCCTGAGGAGGGTCTTCTGGTCGACTTTTCTTGGCTGGAGGGCCCCGACTGGATTCACCAGTTCTCTTTTTTGGCTTCCGTGTGAGTTGGGGGGTTTCTTCTTCTTCCTCGGCCTGATACATGTCGAAGATGTTGGGAGTCGACATATCTTCATGATAGTAAACACAAGAGGTTAAACAGGAAAGAGAAAGGTGAAAGTAAGTAATACAGCAGAAAGAAGATAACAAAGTAAATACCCGAGCTACAACTACTGGTCGCTACACTATTGACTCTATTAATCATATACTCATTTTCTGGCATGAAGAAGTCTGGCCCTAGATTTGGAGCATATGTAAAGTTACCATCCCCATCAAACATATGACAGGGAATCGGCAAACTATTTAAAAGCGAAATAACGTTACCATTGTCATCAGAAGACTCTCCCAAGTCAACAACAGGCTCTGTGGCCTTTTCTTTCCCCTTGCCTTAGGGAGCAGAAGGCCTTTCGGCAGAAGGGCTACCCGTGGGTTCCCTGATCGTAACTCCTGTTGGCCTCCTCCTAGGAAGAGGCACAGGAGGTTGCTGCTCGGGAACCCCCTCGGCAGTGGCATCGACCACCACGAGCCCTCTATTTTCATGGCGAGGAGCCAGGAGGCCAGACGACCTCAAGTTCTTTTCAAGTGTTAGGGTCTTGACACATTTTGCTGCATCAGACATCCTGGCCAGAGTATTAGACCTCGACACCATGCTTGGTGTTGGGGTCGGATGTAACCAAGGGCCTGAAAAACAGATCAAGTTTGAGAGAAAATAAAAGGAAATACTCCATGTTAAAGTGTCGACCAAGGCAAAGACAAGTTTGTACCTCCTCTCGCAAAGGCCAAGCTGTCACTGGTTATGCCCGGAATAAAGAAGTACTCCTTGTTGTAATGCCCCACGTTTGATATATGGGTTGTACCACTCAAGAACGTCCGGCCGGTTTCCTGGTGGCAAAAGTGGAAAAAGCCCGTCCCGTTGTGCTGAGGGTTGGACTTGAGGTCAAAAAGATAGTTGACCTCATGGGGTGAAGGTTCTGGCCATTTGTTAAGTTTGTACAGAACATAGAGTGCGGCCAGCATCCTATATCCGTTGGGAGTTATTTGAAAGGGAGCGACGCCGAAATAATTGGCCACCCCCACAAAGAAAGGATGAAGAGGGAGATAAGCTCCCGCCTCAATGTGATACCGGGACCAGGCGCTGTTCGCCCCTCCTGGACGGTTAGCCCTCTGGTCCGCCGTGGGACGTGTAATGGTTACCCCCGTGAGGGGGAATTTCCTGAAGCAGTTAGCAACCATTCGGATGGTCACTGAACTGGCTGGAGGAGTATACCACTCGACATCAGGCGGATTGCGATGACGAGGGTGAGCCCTAGTTTGGATATTAGGGTCAGGAACAGGATCTTCTCGACCACTGGTCGAGGGAGCCCTAGCCTGCGAATCAGGCTGGGCAGGGGGAGTAGTGTTACTTTCAGACTCGGGCCTTTTCTTGCCAGAAGATTTGGAGCGGGCCATTGGAGGGGAAGGGTGTGTTCTGAAAGAGGATCGCGAGAAAGGTATCTGATGGATACGATCAACTGGTTGTTCTTCTCCCTCGAGCAACTGAGCGAGAAGGTCGTCGTCGATGGGTCTCTCACCTCCCCACAAATGTGGCATTAAAATCTGCAAACAGAAGAATGGGGAGGTAAGGTTATAGAACTTTAAAAAGTTTTTTGGAATAACGCTGGTCGAGTATAAAAGTAACCCTCCTTAAGCCTCCTTAAGCCTATAAATAGCAATCTTATGGATATCCGATTTATTCAGGGAGTAATATCTGTAACAATATTTTGTAACCCTCCTTAAGCCTATAAATAGCAAGAGATAGCTCAAGGGAAGGGGACCTTTTTTCTACTTTTTGGTTTCTGAATCATAGAGATATAGAATTTCTCCTAGTAAATTTGTATTGTTTGTTGGAAGTGTTGAAAATCATTGAACCCAAGTTCTCTGATCACACTTTTGGTTTGTTATCAATATCATTCTAAGTGGACGTAGGTCATTACCAGATCCTGGGGCCGAACCACTATAAATCACTGTGTTTTCTTTACTTTTGTCATTATGTTATTCTCTATACATTCGTCTATATCATATATATTTTGACTCCGTGTCAGTTGGCCAAATCGTGGGTCAACAGTGATGCATCGCCTGCAACATATTTTGAGCTCTTTTGTATCTAGGCAATGCAACGCCTCCCCCTCTGTATTGTGATCCCTCCAATGGGCCTAAAATTGCTCCAAATGCTACCAATCTTTTTGGGAATCCTTATATACCTCCATGTATCACTTTGGACCCAAAAACACATTTTTAAGTGCCTACAATTGAAACTCAAATTTCACATCTACACTATGTGAAATTCACTAAGTGTTTTATACCTAGCTTGTATACAACACTTATCATTTGTATTTAACCAATCATAACATTCCTCCACTTGGTTAAATACAAGACACAACCTCTAGTTCAAATAATTTTGGTGCCTAAAATAAAGTGCCTTTTACTTGAACTTTACCTTAGTGAAAAAACCACAAAGTCTTATTGAAATCGTTGGTAACTTAAAAGCTTGAACCAAGTATTCCTTACAATAAAACCGGTAATACCTCACACACTTCCACTAGATCTTTTGTTTTCCCACTTTCTCTCTTAGCACTCATATGGCCATGTGCTCATCTCTTCATGAACATTCTGAGGAGAAACTCCAACTCCCATGAGAGGCGGCACCACCTATAAGTTTACATAGGTGAAGTTCTTACAACATTTTTGCTACCTTTACAGATGCTTTTTGCACTTAACTGAACCTCATTAAAAACCATAGGTTTAACCCTTACTCGGTAGCAACCAACACTAACCATCTTGGATGGAGCTCACAAAAGTTTTAGTGTTGAAACCATTGACTTATCAATGACTTGTTCTTACTCATTGAACCCTATTCTTTAATGTTCACAAGTTTGGAGTTGGGTTGCCATCATTGGCGAATCTTTTATTCTAGGAGGTTTAATCCCATCCCTTTTGAAGTGGAACTTACTAACCTCTTAAGAAGATGTTTTGTAAATGGATCCACTAAGTTCTCACTTGTCTTAACATATGGGATCGATATAATTCCATCTTGAATCAATTGTCTCACATATTCATGTCTTAGATTAATGTGTCTAGACTTTTCATTATACACACTATAATATGCTCTAGAAATAGTGGATTGGCTATCACAATGTATTGAAATTGTTAATACCATATCCGCGGTCAAAAGGATATACAACATGAGATCCCTAAGCCACTCAACCTCTTTGTTGGTTGCCGCTAGAGCTATAAATTTCACTTCCATGGTTGAGTGTGATATACAAGTTTACATCTTGGAGCCCCATGAAATTGCACCTCCTCCAAAAGTAAACACCCAACCGGCAGTGGAGAGATTATTTCCCACTCCTGATATCCAACTAGCATCGGAATATCCTTCAAGTATCGTTGGAAATTTTGTATAGTGAAGGCTATATTCTTTTGTACTGTTAAGGAAACTAAGAATTCTCTCAATAGCCTTCCAATGCTTGATACTTAGATTGCTAGTAAACCTACTAAGTTTACTAATCGCATATGCAATATCCAATCTTGTGTAATGAACAGTGTACATTAGGCTTCCTATTGCACTTGCATATTCTAATTAAGCCACCGCTCTTCCCTCATTCTTTTCAAAATTCATGTTTGAATCAAATGGTGTATTTGCCTCTTTGATTATGAGATGACTAAATTTGTTAAGCACTTTCTCAACATAGTGGGTTTGACTCAATACAAAAATCCCCACTATTCTTTCTAACTTTGATACCTAGAATGTTATCCACCTCTCCAAGGTCTTTCATTTTGAAGTTAGAAGATATAAACCTCTTCGTTTCTATTATTCCTTTCATGTCACACTACTACAAAAAAGGCTTTTGCGAGTCCTCTATTTAAGAGCCTTAAAAACTGAGGTTTTTTTAGTCCTAAAAAGTCTTATTTTAAATTTTTAAAAAATTAATTGATAGCCAAAGCTCCCACCGGAGCTCCGACGTTAACGGGGACGCCACCACCCCACAGAGGTGGTTCAGGAAAATGATCAATCCTTTAGTGGGTTTTGATGCCCAAAGCACAAGGAATGCACTGGTGGTGTTGGTTTGGGTTGGGCTTGCTCAAGGCGGTCGTAAAACACTTGGAAGAGTTTGAGAAAAATAGCACCATCGCGACTTTGAACGACGTTAGGCGGCGGAGGGCGGCACTTGAGGGGCTGGGCTCGCAGGGGTCGAAGGTCGCTGACCTTCTGCGTCCATTGCGCCAGCGCGTTTAGGAGGGGGGGGGGTGGCTGGAGCGCCGCTGTCTGTTGCTTGGTTGAGGAGTTCGTGAGAGAGAGATAGAGAGAGAAATGGGGGAAGAGAGCAAGGAGAGAGAAAGAGAGAGAGAGAGAGAGAGAGAGAGAGAGAGAGAGAGAGAGAATGTGCTATTGTGTTATATTTTTCTTTGTGAAGTAATAAATAATAAAATTTTAGTTAAAAAAATAGGAGGGAATTTAAAATTTTTTAAAAATCAAACTTTTAGGACACACATAAGTTTTTAGGAGTCGCAATTTTAGGTAAAAAAATTGGAGGGAATTTGAAATTTTTTAAAATTCAAACTTTTAGGACACACATAGTCCTAAAAATATTATTTTAGTAATCACAATTTTAGTTAAAAAAATTTGGAGGGAATTTGAAATTTTTTAAAATTCAAACTTTTAGGTCACACATAAGTTTTTACGAGTCCTAAAAACATTTTGCAAGTCCTAAAAAGTCCAGGAGGTGTTTGTTTTAAAAAAAAGAACTCAAACTTTTAGGACACACATAGTTCCTAAAAACATTTTGCGAGTCCTAAAAAGTCCAGAAGGTGTTTGTTTTAAAAAAAAAACTCAAACTTTTAGGACACACATAGTTTTTAGGACTCGCTTTGTGAGCCGTAAAATAAATTCTTTAAGGACTCGCAACACGAGTCCTAAAAAGTCCAAGAGTTGTTTTTAGGACTCGCATCTAGGTGAGTGCCCTAAAAAAGTGTCCTAAAAGGGTGTTTTTGTAGTAGTGTCATTACTCAAAATTAACATATCATCTACATATAGACACACTAATATTGTAACGACCCCAAATTTGCTAATAAGGCTTAAGGGCCTTGATTAGTGTGCCGGGAGGGAAAAATTGAGCTATAAGTGATTTGAATGAGTTTATTGATTTAAATGCATAATTATATGAAAAAAAATGCTCGTATGATTATATGATTGTAAATGTGATATATATAGTATTTGTGAGAACCACATTATTATGTGGGCAGGTTTGCAGAGTACGACTTGAGGCGATCCTAGGGCTAGAAAGCGGGAAAAGTCGCAACGGGGCTTAATATTTGACTTTGGATAAGTCAGGGGTATTTTAGGTATCGGCTAGTTATTTAGACTATCAGGTTATGGAAATAAATATATGGAGATATTTTTGAGGTTAGGAAGTCTAAGCGGGAATATTGGGGAATTTTACCGTTTTGCCCTCGGGGACGTTTCCAGCACCCCGAGCCTTGGGATTGACCTAAGTAACCAAGGTTAGACTTAGCCAAAAGCAGAAGCTAGTGGAACAAAAATAGACCGACTTCTTCTTTCTCTCTCTCTTTCAAGGAAAAAACATAAAACACTGAAAATTTAGGGAGTTGAGCTGGGAATTCAGAGGATTGAAGTGGGGATTTGGAAGATTAGCTCAAGAATTATCCAAGGAGAACTCAACCAAGGCTAAGGTGAGAATTGAATTGTGTTTTTGGGGTTAGAATTCTGAGTTTTTGGCTGAGTATTAAGGTATTTATGATTTTGTTGTTTAAGAGCTGAATTGAAGCTGAGAGCTTGGGTTTTAGCTCAAGAATTTGTCAAGGAAGTGGTTCAGCAGAAGAGGTAAGCTCCAATTCGTGATTTGGAAGTATAAATTCTAGTTTTGTATGACTTGTTTTGGTGTTTTAAGTTCTTGAGTTTCAGAAATTAAAAATGGGATTATAGTAGGTTTTTAGGCTGGATTTCTGTTGAGTTACATTGTTAGAGTCATGCTAAAAGTAGTGTGATTGATGGGTTTTGAAATAGGGAGCTTTGGGACGGTTTTGGATGAGGTTTAGATGTTAGAAATGGTGGATTTTCTGGGCACTAAGGGAAGGGCCGCGGCTCTGTTCTAGAGCGCTGCAGCCCTAGGATGCAAAGGAGCCAGGGAGGCTCAGCCAAAGGGAAGCGCCGCGGCCCGTGTCTGCTTCCAGGGATGGCCTTGGCTCTATTTTAGGGCAGGGTCACGGCTAGGTTTCAAGGGCCGTCGCCCTTAGGTGCACACTTGAACATTTGGGGATTTTAGGCACGAGAATGTAGTCTAGGTTTCTCGGGATCGATTTCCCCACCGTAGTTGGTGGAATTCAATGTCCCGAAAACTAGTATTGTATCCAGAAACCCTTATTTGAATATTAATGTAATCCAATAACTTGGTTGTGACTAGGTGTTAAGGTTAGGGCTCGGGAACAGATCGTGCTCGAGGAGCGTCGCTCGTAATCAGTGGACACAGAGACTAAAGGTAAGAAAACTGCACCTGGTTGTATAACTGTAATGGGACTAAGGGTTCCCTAATGTGTATGCTTGAAAGGATGGAATTATGCCATGTAAACTAAATAGTGAACCAATGGCCTAATAGTGCCAAGGGTTACACCAGTGCACAGGGCGTGGCTTGGCCACTGGTAGCTGAGGACAGCTTAATATGCATTGAGCTCGGTTTAAGCGGGCTGGAGTCAGTGGGGTAAACAGAGGGTGTGGCCTAAGTTGTCGGCCCTGACTATTATGTGACCTGATTATTATGAAACTTGAATGTTATCTGTGATTAGTTGCATCCTTGATTCTGAGTATATGCTGAATGGATAATGTGGATTATTTGATGGTTGATCATGCTTAAAGAATTGACTATTTGTTATTATTGTTTGTGTTGCACATTATGTTTTCTTGCTGGGCCTTGGCTCACAGGTGCTACGTGGTGCAGGTAAAGGCAAGGGCAAGCTTGATCAGCCCTGACTTGGAGAGCTTTGCGAGTTGAATGTACATGACCAGCTGCTCAGCTGCCACGGTTGGGGGTTATGCATGGACGCGGGAACCAGAAATGTCTATTTTGCCTTAGTATGGCTGATAGTTGTTTGTATTTTGGAGATTTTGTAAATCAACTCATAAACTCAATTTCTTTTTGGGATCCCATGTACAAAACTGTTTAATTATATAAAGTGAAACTTTTGAGACCAAAACCTTTTTAACCCTAGCTCATACATGTTTAGTGACACATTTTTTTAAATTAATGACTTGATTAACAAGTCCTGTACCATTATAAATACAAAGTGTAGTAGTCCTGGCTATCCAGGGCGTTACAACTTGGTATTAGAGCGTCCTAGGTTTAAGGGTTCCTGAAGACTGGCTGGACATGTACATTCGCTGCTAGAGACAAGCTCAATTCAGGGTTTGGAAATGTGTATATTAGTTTATATGATTATATGCTTGAAATAAGTTATAAATGTTTTTGTTTATTGGATTAATAGGAAGCATGAGATAATGATAGGGCCTGGCCCTTGACTGTTGTGTGAGAATATTGAGGCATGTTTATTAGCGTCGCTGTGCATGTAAATGAATATTTGGATGATTAATTGTATATTGTGCTTGGATGAATGTTTGTTTCATAGCTATTGTGTGATGAGATTAGAGGCATGCTTATTAGCAGCCGGTGCATGTGAATGGATGCCTATATGTTGATTATTTGTGATTGGTTATGTTCCATTGGTGGATTTTGGAGAAGTTTTTACACTGTCATCATGGTCTGACTGCCGAGTCATTGATTGCAGATTAACTTGGATAGCTATGCATCCAAGAAAATCTACACGACTAGCCAACACTAGGTCTGGGACCGGGGGTGATGACCAGGGCCAGATTCCTCCGCCAGTCCCTAAGAACTGGCAACAACTCATGGTTGATATGCAAGCTCGATTACAGAGCCAGGATGAACAGATTCGCCTACTGCGACAACAAGCCCCATCAGGGAGAGCTGCCCCTATTGTACCGCCAGCAGTGGTACCAGCTGTACAGTTTGGGGAGGTTGGGAACAGGTGGGAGCCGTTATATGAGCGGTTCAGGAAGCAGCAACCTCCAATCTTTGAAGGGGGACCTGATCCACTGAAGGCTGAGCAGTGGCTGACTATGATTACGACTATTCTTGATTTCATGAGGATAGAGGGACATGACAGAGTGGCTTGTGCCACATATATGTTGAGAGAAGATGTCCGCATCTGGTGGGAAGTGGCATCGCAGACCAGGGATGTTACCGCTTTAAGTTGGGAAGGCTTCAGAGACTTGTTCAGTCAGAAATATTACAATGTTGCTGTCAGGGCAGCAAAAGTTAATGAGTTCGTGGGTTTGGTGCAGGGCAATATGACTGTTATTGAATATGCCCTAAAATTTGATAGGCTTGCGAAATTTGAACCAGATCTTGTGCCTACTGATGCTGCTAGGCAAGATAAATTTATTAGGGGGCTTAATGCTATGATAGCCCGGGATGTCAGGATCACAACGGTACCTGGAGGAACAACTTATGCCTAGGCCGTTGAGAAGGCTCTTACCGCTGAGGAAGCAGAGAAGAAGATATGGAGGGAAAGTGCAGTGAGGCGTGAGGGACGCAAAGTGGTGTCTCCTTATTCAGGGACAGGTAGGGGCGGAGGCCCCAGTGTATTTTGGATATTTTGTAAATCAACTCTTAAACTCTATTTCTTTTTGGGATCCCATGTACAAAACTGTTTAATTATATAAAGTGAAACTTTTGAGACCAAAACCTATTTAACCCTAGCTCATACATGTTTAGTGACACGTTTTTTTTTTAAAATTAATGACTTGATTAACAAGTCTTGCACCTTTATAAATACACAGTGTAGTGGTCCTGGCTATCCAGGGTGTTACAAATATGGAATAGTCAGCATAAATCTTAGAGTGTAAGAACTTGTCTGTATTGTTGTTTCTAAATCCATTTGAAATAATGACTTTTTCAAACTTCTCATGCCATTGTTTTGGAGCTTGTTTCATACCATATAATGATTTGACAACTCTACACACTTTATGTTCATTTTCTGGAAGAAAAAAATCCTCCAGTTGTTCCATATAGACCTCCTCCTTGAGTTCCTCATTTAGGAATGCCATTTTGACATCAATTTTGGTGAACATAAAAGTTATATATAGATGATAGGGTAAATAACAATCTTATAGAAGTAGTTCTTGCTACCGGTGCATAAGTGTCAAAGTAATCAATTCCCTCATTTTGTTTAAATCCTTTGGCTACTAATATAGCCTTAAAAGATTGTATGGTGCCATCGATATGGTATTTCCTTCTAAATATCCATTTGCACCAAATTATTTTTGACCTTTTGGAAGGTCAACCAATTCTCAAGTGTGATTTGACATAATTGAATCCATTTCATCATTAATGGCCTCTTTCTAAAAAGCAGAGTCCCTTGAGGACATTACTTCTTTGAAAGTTTTGGGATCATCCTCTATTTGAAGTACTATTGGATATTGCCAAGTCACTTCCTCATTATTACCTTTTACAAGGTATAGTTTCTCTATTTGAGAACACTTCTCACTTGATCCAAAATATTTGAGCCCTTGACTCCTTCTAGGAAATTAAGGTTGCTCACCAACCATTTTAGGAGTCTCCTCTTGAGGCTCTCTAATTTGAGTTGGTTCCATTAATTTGTTTTCATCTCATGACATCTTCTCAAAGAACTCAACCTTCCTTGATTCAATTATCACATTAGATTCCAAGTTTAATAATCTATAGTCTTTGCTAGTTTGGGCATAACCCACAAATGCACATCTTATAGCCCTTGGACCCAACTTAGTCCTTTTGGGATCTGTGTTCTTACAATAAGCAATACACCCCCACATTTTAAGATAACAAATGTTTGGTTTCCTTCCTTTCTATAACTCATATGGAGAGATATTATTTTTTCTTCATGTGAATACGATTCAAAATACGACAAGCGGATATCAAGGTTTCACCCCAAAAACTAAAACTCAATGTTGAATGTAATAGCATAGCATTAGTCATCTCACGAAATGTTCTATTTTTGCTTTCCACTATACCATTTTGTTGGGGAGTATAAAGAGTTGTACATTCATGTACTATTCCATGCTATTCACAAAAAAAATTGAAATTATTCGAAAAATATTCACCACCCCTATCACTTCTAAGTACTTTATTTTTCTTTTCTAGTTCATTTTCAACTTCTGCTTTGTAAGCTTTAAACACATTAATGCTTCTTCTTTATTTATGAAAGTAGAACAATAATTTATGAATGTAATAAAATATCTAGTTTGTCCTCTAGTCAACATTACATTTAGTTCACATAAGTCAATATGTATTAAATCTAATAACTTAGAATTTCTTAACACTTGGAATTTTTTTTTTACCATCTTAGATTTAACACATAATTCACATTTATCATGCTCGACATTATCGCAATCAATCATTATACATTAAATTGCTCTTTTAATTGTGCTAAATCCTATATGTGCAAGTCTAACATGCCATAAATTAATAGAATTTGAGTCAAGCATATAACAACAAGAAGAGGAAGCTTTATTGTTTGAATTATCAATAGAAGTACAAAGTTTGAACATGCCATCACAAGCATATCCCTTCCCCACAAATACATTCCCATTGGACAAAGTAAGCTTGCCACAATCTATCACAAGCTTGGTTCCTGGTTTTCCAAGCAAATTACTACTCACTAGGTTTCGACTCATTTTTCTGGTTCATACAAAAACATTTGTGAGTAAAACCTTCTTGCAAGTTGTGAAGAACAAAAAAATAGTCCCATTTCCTTCAACATTGGACCTTTTCTCATTGCCCATTTGTATCTCATGCCCCTCCTTTGAAGAATTAAAAGTCTTGAAATGAAATCTATCATAGGTACAAGTGTCATGCCACCACCCATTCACCTTTCCATGAATGGCATTGACTTCGCTTAGTGTTGCCACTAGCTCTTCTTTGGTTGAGTTGACTTTTGATTCATTGTTATGGTTCCTTTTGAACCTACAATCACTAGCAACGTGGTCATTCTTGTCACACACAAAGAAAGGTCCTTGGAACTTTTGAATTGTCCCTTATTCTTCTTGGGCCCTAAGGGTTTTTGACCCTTTCCCTTGTTCTTCCTAATTTCTTTACCCTTGTTAGGAGGATTGGCCACCACATTGGTCTTTGAAGTCTCTCCATTAGAATCCTCCTCGTTCTTAACTTTAGAACGAGATTCCTCCTCAATCCTTAAGTGTTTGAGGATTTCCTCCAATGAAATCTTCTCATTCTCATGGAGGATCTTCTTCCTACAACCCCTCCAATATGGAGGAAACTTGGCTATTATTGCACCCACAAGGAATTGTTCTGGTAACACAATATTGAGTGTAGATAACTTATTCACAATAATTTTCAACTCATGTATTTGGGGGAGAAGAGGTTTCATATCATAAAACTTACATTCCATTTATTGAGTAATAATGAATTTCTTTGTACCTTCTTCTTTCACTATATACTATTTATCCAAAGCTTCCCAAATCATCTTGGTGGTCTTGGTGTTGGTGTAGAGATCATATAACCGGTCTAATAGCGAATTAATGATGTGACCACTACATATCAACTCATCTTCATCGCGCTTCTTCCTTTCTTTAATAACTTCTTGAGTGTAATTGTAATGCCCCAAAATCCCTAATAAGGTTTACGAGCTTGATTAGGAGGACGGGAGGGCCATAATTGATTTATTATGCCATTAAATGATTATATGCATGTTTATGTGAATTATAGTATAATATGATGATAAATGCATGCATATAGGTTCATTTTTAAATAAAAGGGCATTTTGGTAATTTGGCCGTTGAGGGCATGATTGTGTATTTCCATGCATGTGGGTAAATTATAAATAATACCACATTATATGTTGATTTGTTCGAGCCATTTGGCATGAGACGATTATGGAATGCAAGTTTTTGGTTTGGTCATAACGGGATTAAGTTCGGGGCTCGGGGCGAGTCTTGGGGTGATTTTAATGATTAGAGCATTGTTAGGAATTAAAGGGGTAACATGATATGAATTATAGGTGTTTGAGAATATCAAGAATTACAGGTTATATATCACCCCTAAGATATATATCAATCCTTTAGACTGTAGAACTTACCAAAACAGATCTGCTGGTTTTCCTTCTCACGATCATCATCCTCCTCCTTTCTTCTTTTCAATTTTCGAAGCCCAATTTGGAGAACCAAGCTAGGAACTTAAAGGTTTGAGCTTAGAAACTTAGTTCATCCATTGAAGAGGACTCAATTCCAGCTTGAGGTAAGAATTCATCCATGAACTTTGGGCTATACTCTGTTTTCTAGTGGTTTTCAGTCAAGAGAATTTGAAGTGGTTAGTTGGGAATTAATGGAAGTTTTTGAGTAAGCTTGGGTTTTGATGAGGGTGTGATATAGATGAAGTTTTGGGGTTGAATTTGATGTATTGATGATGTTTGGGATTGGTTTGGAGGTTTGGTTTTCAAGGGAAATCGAGGGGAGAAGACCAGAAATATTTCTGGTCTGCAGGTGGCGCCCCAGCACCAATCCTGGCGCCCCAGCGCTAGGCAGAGCAGGGAGCTGGGCCTCCCTAACTTGGGGTAGCGCCCCAGCACTACCAAGCAACACCCCAGAGCTAGTTCACTTTCCAGCAAGCCTATTTTAGGGCTCGGGATGACTTTTAAGGCTCGGGGATGGGTTCCATTACCCTGGTTGGGTAGTTTGGGAGTCCCGAGAGTGCGGGATTGGTCCCAGGAGTGAGGTTTTAGATTATAAACCTTTTTATGATTTATTTTATTGATGGGATTCTATATTTTGTTATGACTAGGTGACCTCTAAAGGATTAATGGATTGATCATTCTCAAGGGTCGTTCTTTTATTAATTCTTGCTCGAACCCGAGGTAAGAAAACTGCACCCCATATGTGACATGCACAGTAATTATTGAGGCATGTTGAGTGTTTAAATGTGATGCATGTGAAGCACGAGAAACATGTGATTAGGGCATGCCATGAATGTTGAATATGAGATTGATCAGAGCTTGAGTCTCTGTGTTTGTGCATGATCATAATTATGCTAACAATTGTTAAGTAAGCATGCTGAATGCCCTACATTTGGATATTTGACATATGATATATGCCTGGTAGCATTGCTTACTTGTGCATGGCACTGACTAACTAGTCAGAATTGGCAATGGTGTCAGTATTAACTGTGAAGCTGTGACCTACTTGTCAAGTTCGGCTGTAGTACAGAGCACTGGTCACCTGGTATTGAATAAAAAGTCAAGAACGGACTTAGCGTGTTTAACGCAAGCCGATAAAGATTAGATCTAATCAACATCTGCATTGAATGACTCAAATAAGCATTAATCCTGGACCGACCTCAAGTTCGATGAAAACTAAAAGCGCTTGTCTAGCCAAAGGCTAGTCATTTAGAGCCAGGGCCAGCGAGCCCCAGTGACTATTTAGTCACATGACTATGGGTGCCGAGCCTTGTAGTGACTTAGCCACCAGTCACTCATCTGTTTAGGTTAGTGACTTACCCATCAATCACTCATTTATTTAAGCTAGTGACTTACCCATCAGTCACTCATTTGTTTAAGATAGTGACTTGCTCATCAGTCACTCATTATGGTTTACCAGAACCTCAAGTGTTAAATCGCTCATCTGATTAGAGCCTTTGCCAGAAAGCCCAGGTGACGGTTTCGTCACATGGCTGTGGGTGCCGAACCCCGTAGTGAATTGCTTGTCAGTTACTCATTATGGTTTAATAGAAACTCAAAGTGATATTCACTCATCTGTTCAGGGCTATAAGCTATGTATGATCATACTGATCATCATTTGCATGGATGTGGGTGCAGATCCCCGTGGTGACTTGCTTGTCAAAAACTCATTATGGTTAATGGAACCACCAGTGTTAAATCACTCATCTGATTAGGATTGACTTGATAGTCATCCAATCAGGAGGGCAGGATTTCTTATCCTAGATTCCACACCATTATCTGAATTTATTTGCATGTTTGAATGGAGCTATATTTGCTAGGCTTGCCATATATGATTTGATGTCATGATATGACTATTCATGAGCATATCGAGTTTTCTTGCTGGGCTTCGGCTCACGGGTGCTATGTGGTGCAGGTAAAGGCCAAAGAAAGCTGGACCATTCTTAAGTTGGAGAGCTTAGGTAACGATGTGTACATATGCGGCTGCTCGACCACCACGGCCGAGGGTTGAAAGAGGATCTAGGGTTATACCCTATTTTGCTGCTTAGATCAGCTGGTTGTAAATATTTTCTTGTAATAAACCTTTAAATTATATTTTTGGGATCCCAATGTATACAGTAAATGTTTTAGTGAAACGTTATATCTTAACCAAAATTTTTAATCCCTAAACTTCTAATCGTACTTAGTTACACGATTATGGCCAAATGACTCGATTATCGAGTTTAGCACTGTTTACAAGTATCACCGTAACGGTCCCTGGAGTTTAGGGCGTTACTACTTGGTGTCAGAGCGAGCCAAGGTTTATGGTTCCTGAAGATAGGCTGGGCATGTACCCTCGTCACTGAAGAGCTTCACTTAGGGAACGGTAACTATTTATGTAGTTATATGCTTAACTGCCTAAATAGAATGTAAATGCTTTACTTGCACATTGTATTAAGGAGCATGAGATTTTGATATAGCCTGGCTCTTGAGTATATGATTACATGCTCCGTGAATATATAAATGAATGTGATTATATGATTACCTACTCCATGAACATATATAATTGTGATATTTTCATGCTGGAGTTGGAGGCACGGTGTGAATGTTGGAAGAGCAGGAATTATGATTGATGTATGAACTCCATGGACATGTTTATAGCACTACAATGATTTGTGAATGTGATGTGGTAAGATTGTTCCCATGGGGAAAGCTTTTGATATGCTCATCATGATTAATGGGTCAAGTTATTGACTGCAGACTCAATCAGCAGGTTTATATCCACGTCAGATAATGAGGCCTGGTGGTGGTTACACAGAGGCTGGGAGTTACGGCCAGGGTTTTAGTTCTTCATCTGCTCCTATGAATTTTCAGCAAATGTTCACAGATTTGCAATCACGATTGCAGAGGCATGAGGACGAGATTAGGTGTTTGAAGCAATAGTGGAACCTGTCGGGAAACACCTCTTCCTTTGTTTTGCCAGGAGTGGCACCAGCTTTGCCTCAGCCTAGGGTTGAGAGCAGATGGGAATTTCTTTGTGGAAGAATCCAGGAGTATTACCCTCCAGTCTTCAAGGGAGGCCTAGATCCATTCAGAGCTGAGCAATGGATGGGCATGATCAGTTCCATTCTTGACAGTATGGGGCTGGTAGGTCACGATAGGGTGATTTGTGCGACATATGTATTGCGGGATGATGCCCAGACGTGGTGGGAAGTAGTATCCCAGACAAGAGACACAACTGCGATGGATTGGAAAGAATTTAGGCAGTTGTTTGATGAAAAATATTAATGTGATGCAACTCGGAAGGAAAGGTTTATCCAAGGATTGAATTCCAGGATAGCTCAGGGCATTAGAGTTGCCCCAGTGCATGAGATCTGTACCTATGCTCAAGTGGTAGGGAAGGCTCTTGCTGGGGAGAGCATAGGAAATCAAATTGAGGAAAAGAGTGCTGGAGAGCACAGAGTTCAAGCAGTGATGCCTCCATTTATTGGAGCAAGCAAGAAGGAAAGCTGGAAGACTTATCCAGTATGTGCTCGGTGCAAGAGGCATCATCTAGGAGAATGTCGAGCAAAGGCATATTTCTTATGTGACATGGTTGGGAATTTCAAGAAGGATTGCCCAAGGCTAAGAAAGGATGAGAAAAAGGGGATGGACAACTTGACTCTAGCTCGAGTGTTCATTCTGAGGCAGTCAGAGACTGAGACTGAGACTGAGACTAGTTCCTCAGAGGTGGATGGTCAGCTTTTTAATTTTGATTTTTTATTGTGCTGACTAGCTTAGTGCCATGTTTTTCTTTGCTTGTTGCATCTAGAGAAGCATAAAGTTGTTATGCAGATCACATGGTTATGTTGTGATGGGAAAGTAATACAATATTGCTGACTTAAGAGATGAGTTGGATTATGATGAAAATGACTCATCAGTGGTTTTGATAAAGCTAGTTATAACTGGTTTTGGTATGATCTGGGGTATGGATTGGTTAAGTAATTGTGGAGCAATGCTAAATGGTAAGAAAAGGATAGTAACTCTTGGGCTTGAGAGCGAGAAGCCTTGTGACAGTTGGCGAGGGGCATGGATTCTGTATGCTTATGACATCTGTATGGAGAGCTAGAGTTTTATTGCAGGGAGATGCATAGAAATCTTAGCTAGTGTGGTGGATACCACTTAGATTATGTCAGTGGGAACAGGACATACTAGATTAGTCTGTGAGTTTTTGAATGTACTTCCAGGGGATTTGTCGGGGTTGTGTTTGCATAAAAAGGATAGAATGGTGATTGGATTTGTGCCAGGAATGGATTCAGGTCTAGGGCACTGTTTTGAATGGCTTAGCAAAGTTGTAAGAATTAAAGGTTCAATTATTGAGTAATATGGCGTTCTCCAAGGTGGATCTTTGATCTGGTTAGTACCAGCTGAAGATCAGGGAGAAGGATAAATATAAGATTGTTTGTATCAGATAAGGGCACTGGGAGTGTTGAGTTATGAGTTGAGAGTGTAATTAACGTTGAGTTATCTTGATGAATTAGATGGGCAGAGAATTCAAAGGATTATTTGAATGGGATTTGTGATCGCCTTGGACGATGGTATTGTGATATATTTCTTGCGAAGATTTGCCAAGGTAAAGGAACGCCTCGGTGGGCAGGAGTTTCCTTGGATGGGTAGGATATTATATGTGCCTTGGGAAAGAGTTCTGAATCTTCTTGCAGATTAGAATCAGTTAGTAGGTGGTTATGGCACCTCAGTGGTAGGGAAAAAGATTCCTTATGCAACATGTTGGTTAAAGGATCTGACCAGAACTAGAGTAGAGCTTCTGGTGGGCTAGGCGGCCAGTTTTATGCTTGAGATTACTATCTCAGAGAAGATCAAAAGAAAAATGATTAAGTGAACTACAGATAGGAAAGATTGAGTGGAAAGTCTTAGCTGAATTAGCTAAGGATTAAACGGTATCAGGTATGATTTTATTGAGGTATAAGGACCATATTTGGAATCTGATGGACACTGGGATTAATTGGGAGATTCTAGATGAATCTCATGCTACTATTTTATTCTCTTCATCAGGCATCATGAAAGTGTATCAGAGTTTGACAGTTTTATAGTGATGACCTGGGATAGAGAGGGGCATAATGGAATGCGTGGTAAAGTTCTTAACCCATTAGCAGGCCAGGACAGAGCGTCAAAACATTGGTAAAGCCATTGTAGTCTTTGAGTATTCTATAATGGAAATAAGAAAGCATCGCAATGGGTTTCACGGTGGGATTGCCCAGGTTAGTGGGACAACGTGAATTGGTTTGGGTCATTGTAGACCAGTGTTTAAAGTGAGTTCACTTCTGTTAGTAAAGACGAATAGTACAGCTGGTCAGTATTCAGATCTCTATGTGAGTGAGATAGTGCGCCTTCATAAAATTCAAGGTCTATGTTATCAGATGAAGACTCTATTGTTATTATCTCTAGGTCTTGGAAGGATTAAGGAAGGAGGTGAGTATATAGATGGAATTCAGTACAGTTCATTGTCCTCAGACTGATGGTAAATCAGAGAGAGGAGAGAGAGTTATCCAGTATTGGAAAGGTACCTTATTAGCTGAGGTATGTTTAAGAATGTTTAGCACCAGTTCATTGGAATGAGATGGGTAAGGTGTTGAGTTTGGATCCTGAGGTAGTTCAGGGGACCATTGAGATTATTAGAGGTTGGATGCTCATTTGTCAGAGTAAATGGAAAAGTCTTACTGAATTGAAAGGCAGGAACATGGAATTCCAAGTAGAAGATTGTATCTTCCTTAAAAGTATCACTGTGGAAAAAGGTGAGGAGTTAAGGGCAAGTTGAGCCCTAGATATTTTGACCGTTTGAATCCTAGATAGGATCAGTCAGGTTGCCTATGGATTGGCCATATCTTTGGCACTGTCAACTGTATACAATGTATTTTATATTTCCATGTTGAGGACATGGGTTAGAAGAGACTCATGAGTTGAGTTATGAGAATATGGAGATTGAGGCTAAGTTATCCTTTGAGGACTAGCCAGTTTAGATGTTAACATAAAGAATAAGGTTCTGAGGAACAAAATTATACCTTGAGTTAAAGTAATGTGATAGACACAGTGAGGTTGAGGGAACGACCTGGAAAATTGGAATCAGCTGTGTAGAATTGATATTTCGGGCAGTTCAGATAAATTTCGAGGACGAAATTTCTATAAGGAGGGGATAGTTGTAATGCCCCAAAATCCCTAATAAGGTTTAGGACCTTGATTAGGAGGCCGGGATGGCCATAATTGATTTATTATGCTATTAAATGATTATATGCATGTTTATGTGAATTATATTATCATCTGATGATAAATGCATGCATATGGGTTCATTTTTAATTATAAGGGAATTTTGGTAATTTGGCTGCTGAGGGCATGATTGTGTATTTTCATGCATGTGGGTGAATTATAAATAATACCACATTATATGTGGATTTGTTCGAGCCATTCGGCATGAGATGATTATGGAATGCAAGTTTTCGGTCTGGTCATAACAGGATTAAGTTTGGGGCTCGGAGCGAGTCTCGGGGTGATTTTAATGATTAGAGCGTTGCCGAGAATTAAAGGGGTAACAGGATATGAATTATTGGTGTTTGAGAATATCGAGAATAACAAGAATTGGAAGGTGTTAATTATGATTAACGAAATAGGCAGGAAAGGATGATTTTACCCTTGGGAGTCTTTAGAAACCTTTAAATGACCTAGGGGCAAAATAGTCATTTCACCCCTAAGATATATATCAAGCCTTTAGACTATTGAAGCTTACCAAAACAGAGCTGCTAGTTTTCGTTCTCACGATCATCATCCTCCTCCTTTCTTCTTTTTAATTTTTGAAGCCCAATTTGGAGAACCAAGCTAGGAACTCAAAGGTTGGAGCTTAGAAACTTAGTTCATCCATTGAAGATGACTCAAATCCAGCTTGAGGTAAGAATTCATCCATGAACTTTGGGCTATACTCTGTTTTCTTGTGGTTTTCAGTCAAGAGAATTTGAAGTGGTTAATTGGGAATTAATGGAAGTTTTTGAGTAAGGTGGCTTGGGTTTTGATGAGGGTGTGATATAGATGAAGTTTTGGGGTTGAATTTGATGTATTGATGATGTTAGGGATTGGTTTTGAGGTTTGGTTTTCAAGGGAAATCGCAGGGGAGAAGACCAAAAAAATTTATGGTCTGCAGGTGGCGCCCCAGCGCTAGGCAGGGCAGGGAGGTGGGCCTCTCTTACTTGGGGCAGTGCCCCAGAACTACCAAGCAGCGCCCCAGCGCTAGTCCACATTCCAGCAAGCCTATTTTAGGGCTCGGGATGACTTTTAAGGCTTGGGGATGGGTTCCTTTACCCTGGTTGGGTAGTTTGGGAGTCCCGAGAGTGCGGGATTGGTCCCAGGAGTGAGGTTTTAGATTATAAACCTTTTTATGTTTTATTCTATTGATGGGATTCTATATCTGGTTATGACTAGGTGACCGCTAAAGGATCAATGGATTGATCATTCTCAAGGGTCGTTCTTTTATTAATTCTTGCTCAGACCCGAGGTAAGAAAACTGCACCCCATATGTGACATGCATAGTTATTATTGAGGCATGCCGAGTGTTTAAATGTGATGTCTGTGAAGCATGAGAAACATGTGATTAGGGCATGCCATGAATGTTGAATATGAGATTGATCAGAGCTTGAGTCTCTGTGTTTATGCATGATCATAATTATGCTAGCAATTGTTAAGTAAGCATGTTGAATGCCCTACATTTGGATATTTGACATATGATATATGCCTGGTAGCATTGCTTACTTGTGCGTGGCACTGACTAACTAGTCAGAATTGGCAATGGTGTCAGTATTAACTATGAAGCTGTGACCTACTTGTCAAGTTCGGCTGTAGTACTGACCACTGGTCACCTGGTATTGACTAAAAAGTCAAGAACGGACTTAACTTAGTGTGTTTAACGCAACCCGATAAAGATTAGATCTAATTGACATTTGATTGAATGATTCAAATGAGCATTAATACCGGACTGACCTCAAGCTCGATGGAAACTAAAAGCGCTTGTCTAGCCAAAGCCTAGTCATTTAGAGCTAGGGCCAGCGAGCCCCAGTGACTATTTAGTCACATGACTATGGGTGCCGAGCCCCATAGTGACTTAGCCATCAGTCACTCATCTGTTTAGGCTAGTGACTTACCCATCAGTCACTCATTTGTTTAAGCTAGTGACTTACCCATCAGTCACTCATTTGTTTAAGCGAGTGACTTACCCATCAGTCACTCATTTGTTTAAGCTAGTGACTTGCTCGTCAGTCACTCATTATGGTTTACCAGAACCTCAAATGTTAAATCGCTCATCTGATTAGAGCCATTGCAAGAAAGCCCAGGTGACGATTTCATCACATGGCTGTGGGTGCCGAGCCCTGTAGTGAATTGCTTGTCAGTCACTCATTATGGTTTAATAGAACCTCAAAGTGATATTCACTCATCTATTCAGGGCTATAAGCTATGTATGATCATACTGATCATCATTTGCATGGCTGTGGGTGCTGAGCCCCGTGGTGACTTGCTTGTCAAAAACTCATTATGGTTAATGGAACCACCAGTGTTAAATCACTCATCTGATTAGGATTGACTTGATAGTCATCCAATCAGCAGGGCAGGATTTCTTATCCTAGATTCCACACCATTATCTGAATTTATTTGCATGTTTGAACGAAGCTATATTTTCTAGGCATGCCAGATATGATTTGATGTCATGATATGACTATTCATGAGCATATCGAGTTTTCTTGCTGGGCTTCGGCTCACGGGTGCTATGTGGTGCAGGTAAAGGCAAAATAAAACTGGACCATCCTTGAGTTGGAGAGCGTAGGTGACGATGTGTACATATGTGGCTGCTTGACCGCCACGACTGAGGGTTGAAAGAGGAACTAGGGTTAAACCCTGTTTCGCTGCTTAGATCAGCTGGTTGTAAATATTTTCTTGTAATAAATCTTTAAATTATATTTTTGGGATCCCAATGTATACAATAAATGTTTTAGTGAAACGTTATATCTTAACAAAAATTTTTAATCCCTAAACCGCTAATCATACTTAGTTACACGATTATGGTCAAATGAGTCGATTAACGAGTTTAGCACTGTTTAAAAGTATCACCGTAATGGTCCCTGGAGTTTAGAGCGTTACAATCATCTTCCTTAGTGAGTTCCAAGGCTTTTAAGTCTTTCTCCAAGACATAGAAAACTTTGAGAGTGGTTAGCAAGACCCTAATCTTATTTTTGTCAACAAACAAAGTTAGTCCCATCAAACATATCCAATCTTAAAAAATCTTGAGTCATGAACTTCAATGCTGAAAAAAAAGTTAGATTCTTCATGATGCTGTGTACAGATAATAGAGAATTAGAATGTTGGGGGAGTGTGAGATTACACTACCACAAAGTCTAGAATCTACACACAATAATTCTTAATAGAGACCAAAGAAAGATTGAAAAAGATGATGCAAACTGTAGTTGTAGAACAATCTTCTTCAAACTTGAGGAACCTTCAAAAGCCCTTGTTGAACCACTACTTTGAACTTTTCCATTTTAATGCAAAAACACAACCAAAGGCATATACATGATTTGTATCACTGTCCTAATTCTCTATTTCCTAACGCACCATTGTTGCTTGAGGCTTTTTATAATGCCCTAGATAACCAAGACCCTTACATTGTGTATTTTAAATAATGCTAGACTCAATAAACGAGTCATTTGGCCATAAACATGTAACTAAACGCAATTAACGACTTAGGGTTAAATTTTTTGGACAAAAGGAATAGTCATTTCATTAAAATGTAAAGTTCGTACATGGGATCCCAAAATAAACAATGACAAAGTCGTTTACAGTTCCAAAAGGGTAATTACAACTCAACAATTACAAACAACCGACCTAAACAGAAAAATAGGGTTTGACCCTAATACCTCTGAGAAACCCCGGCCGTGGTGGTCGAGCTGCCTCGTATGTACATGTCGCCATTGAAGCTCTCCAACTCATGGATGGTCCAGCTTCCATTTCCCCTAACATGCTCATAAGCAGTAAATAACATATTACATAATCATAATAAGCATGCCTAGCAGTAATAACCCTACTCATGCATGCATTTTATTTAGATAAATGATTACAATGTCATTTCGAAGCCCATTGCCCTATCTAACTGACTAATAAGTCATATTGGGGCCTAGTGCCCTAAAGATATGGGACCATGGAGTCGCCCCAGGGCTCATTTCCATATCCTCTGTATAACCAGCCTTGAAGCTAGCCCATCATATTTGGCGCTTTAATTTTCCAACGACCATTGGGTTGGACAAGCATATGTCACGCTTTTGATTAGGCCTAACTATAACGACCAGTGCTGAGCGCACTATTGTCGCCCTTGACTTATAAGTCAATGCTTTCAACCAGCGCTCAGTGTGCTACTGCCGCCCTTGACTTATAAGTCAACGATTTTTAATCAGATAACACAAATAGGCATACACCATTAAAAAATTATCCAGATACAGAGCATTCAAGCATGCTCAATCCAACAATTACATGCATAATCATAATCATGCACATTTACAGGGGCCCGAGCCCTATTCATTACTATATCTAACAATTGGGCCAAGCCATAATTACACACATCACGTATTGGGTGCAATTTTCTTACCTCTGGTCCAAGCACCAGATAGATAAAACAACCCTGAAGCACGATCTTGCCCCGAGCCCTAGTGGTAACCTAGTCACAATGATAAGTAATATCCTCATTAAGATACAACTAATGTTGTGCTCTTGGGACTTCCAATCCCACCCAAAGAGGTGATGGAACCATCCCCCGCGTCCCCAAATTCTTCCCAAGCTCTAAAAATGGGGCTTGTTGAAGTTGGTATAGGGTAGGGGCACCCAAGGATAGGCAGGGGTGCTCAACCAAGTCAGAGAGCCCCCTAGGACTTCCTATGAATAGCACATGGGCGCCCAACACAAGGGTAGGGGGTCCCTAACCCAAACAGAGAGCCCCAAGCCCTTATCTGCATAGCACAGGGGCGCTACCTTGCAAACCCATAAATTTCTGGGTTTCCACCTACGTTTTTCTCCAAGTACAAATCACCAAAATCCACTCCAATTGCCAACCCCAACCAGAAGTGAGTTCCAAAACTAGTATAATTCAACCCAAGAAACATAAGGATACCAAAAACTCACCCAAACTTCCACTATAACCCAAAACCCAATTCTTGAGCTTCAAAGCTCAAGAACACCTCAAGAACATAAGAGATTTACAGAAAAACAAAGAGAATTCTTACCTCAATCTGTTAAGTTGCAATCCTAAGCTGCCCCTTAGCCCAAATCCTAGCTTTAATCTTCCAATTTTGAGCTTTTCCTCCTCAAAATTCAAAAACTCCCCTAGAGGTATGAGAGAGAGAGAGAGTGTAACAAGAGAAAGAGAGAGAGAGAGAGAGAGAGAGAGAGAGAGAGAGAGAGAGAGAATGAGGTATTTCTAAGAGTGTTTCCTTGGTTCCACTAGGTTCTGAATTGGCTGAGTATATCTCTCCCCTAGGCATGTATTGACTAAAATACCCCTGCCCTTTAGCTTACTCTCTAATGCCCTCAAGGGCGAAACCATCATTGCAAACTTTCCCGCTAATCCCAATTAACGCCTCATAATTCCCTTTACTTAAAATATCTTGAAATAGTCACTAAATAATTTCCAATTACCCGATAAACCCCAGTAATGTACTAAATTACCAAAATACCCCTAGGCCTACCCCGAGCCGGGTATTCGACCCCGTCATGACTAAACAACTACTTTCTCGCTAGGATCGCCTCATGCCGAACCACTCAAATACATCCACATAATAATGTGGTCTAAATCATATAATATATATATATATATATTTATATTCAAATATGCCCTCAACGAGCCAACATTATAAAAATGCCATTCTAATAAGAAATGGGCCCACATGCATGCTTAATACACCTAAACATGCAATTACATTCATATTATAATATAACTCACATAATACATATAATCACGAATATCATCAAATAATAATTCAATTAAATCAATTATTGCCCTCCTGGCCCCCTAATCAAGGCACTAAATCTTATTAGGGAAATTGGGATGTTACAACTGTAACGCCCTAATTCCTTAGAGCCGTTACTAAGTGAGTTTAAAAACGTGCTTTCAACTCGCTAATCGAGGTTTTAGGTCAAATAGTGTAATTAAGCTATAAACAGAGGAAATTTTTTGGAAATAATAATTTCCATAGAAAATCATAAAAGTTTTACACTTGGGATCCCAAAATACAGTTTAGACACATTTACAACATATAAGCTGAACCAAGTCGACTAAACGACAAAATCTAGGTTTAGTTACAAGCATCTCCCAAAATCCTCTGGCTGTGGCAGCCAGGATGGCCAAACATGTACACGCCGCCTCACGCCTGCTACACTCATGGTTGGTTGACCTTCTCTTTACCCCTTACCTGCACCACAGAGCATCTATGAGCCGAAGCCCAGCAAGAAAACCCACAAACAGATAACATATGCAACACATATATCAAGCATATAAACAGGCCACCAATGGGCTAAACACAGACGGCCTAGCCGTCCCAGGCGTTTACCAAGCCCTGGGTTCGCGGACCACGCCATGAGGATATCCCAGGTATCCTTTTAGGGACTCGCCCTGGCAACTCGCACTCAACGTGCTCAACGCTGCTCCCGGCCCTTTGCCGTACTCGTTCTTGCACTCAACGTGCCTGATGCCGTTTTCGGCCCTTCGCCGTTCCCAGCCCCTGCTGCTCTCGGCCTACACCGTTCCCGGCTCTTGCCGAACATTCACATAATAACATTCATAGCATTGCAAGCAAATACAGAATTCTACCAAGTTCAGTTAAAGGGATACACCCCACAATTCACACACATTGGGCTCAGCCCTGCATACAAGCTCTATGGGAACAAGGGTTTTCTTACCTGAGTCCTGAGCTCTCCGAGCACCGATGTCCCGAGCACAGTCCACTCACTTGAGCCTCTCCGAAACCCTAGTCATAACACATTAACAACATCCATCCATCAAGTTATAATCCAATAAATAACTTTGAGCCACAACTCTAACCTCCGGGACCTTGAATTCTATCAATCCGGGTGATAAAATCCATCCCGAGCCGTAACCATAGAATTCCCAAGCCTAAACACCCTTAAAAATGAAGACTAGCACCAAGAGCCGCGGCCCCACCCTCAAAAGCCGCGGCCCCACCCTCAAGAGCCGCGGCTAGGCTCAAAACAGAGGCTAGCACACCCCTGCAACACACATGGGCTATGGTGCGCACACCAAGAGCTGCGATGCGCATGAACTCCTCGGCCACACTTGGCCGCGCGCGCACATGGGCCGCGGAGCGCCCTCCTAGGGCCGCGACCATCCCCTCCAAACCCAGAATTTCCACCAACTTCCCTGCATTTTCCTCAAGCTAACTCACTCAAAACTTATCTAACAAACCCAGATATTTAACACATACACTCCAGCTCAATATCAACATCAAAACCCAACATAATATGCTCCAAAACTTAGCTAAAACACTTAAGACAGATCAAACTTAATCAACATGCAAACTCTTACAAACCAGCAACAATTCTCAACATAACCTTAATAATTAGAGCTTACCTTGCAGAGCTTAGTCCCTGTGTTTGTTCCACAATCCTCAAGCTTAAAGTTCCTAAGTTTTCTCAGCCCAATTCCTTGCTTAAGGTAGCTTACACCAGAATTTCCCTTTGATATGCCTTAGAGAAGGAGTAGAGAAGAAAAGAGTGGTGAGAAGCTATCCTTAGCTGAATGGAGGAGTATAGGTCAGTTTCCCAAAGTTTCTAAGTGATTCTTCCTTTTTGTTTTACTTAATTTAAGTCTAAAGGGTTACCTCAAGGCTCGGGGTACCCAAACGTCCCCGAGGGCAAAATGGTAAATTTCCCCAATATTCCCTCCTAGACATTCTATCCTCAAATATATCTCCAAATATGTCCCGATAATCCCATAACACCTAGAACCCGAACTACCCCTAGACTCGCCCCGAGTCAGAATCTCAACCCCATTGTGACTCTTTGGCTATCCATTCCCTAGGACTGTCTCGGATCGTGCTGCACAGACATATCACATATATATCGCATTTATCACATAAATCCACATATAAGCATATTTAAACATTTATTGCCCTCCAGGCACACTAATCAAGGCTCTAAGCCCGATTAGCGAATTCGGGTAGTTACAACAACTATCCCTTCCTTACAGGAATTTCTTCCTCGAGATTTTACCTGAAGAGCTCGGGATACTGATTATAATGCCCCAATATCCCTAATGTAGTTTAATGGTTGGATTAGTAGGCTGGGAGGGCCATAATTGTTTTATTATTCCATTAAACTATTATACGTTTGTTTATGTGAATTATATTATTATATGATGTTAAATGCATGCATGTGGGTCTACATTTCATCACAGGGGGATTTTGGTAATTTGGCCCATTGAGGGCGTAATTGTATATTTGTATGCATCCCAGTGATCTATTTTTGAGGCCACATTATAATGTGGATTTGTTCGAGCTATTCAGCATGAGACGTTCTTTGAGTGCAGGTTAGCGGTTTGGTCATAACGGGATTAAGTTCGGGGCTCGGGGTGAGTCTCGGGGTATTTTGGTGATTAGAGCGTTACCGAGAATTAAAGGGTAACGAGATATAAATTATTGGTATTTGGGAATATCAAGAATAATGGGAATTGGAGGGTGTTAATTATGATCAACGAGATAGGCGGGAAATGACGATTTTACCCTTGGGAGCCTTTAGAAGACTTTAAATGACCTAGGGGCAAAATAGTCTTTTCACCCCTAAGATATATATATATCATTCATTCAAGCTGTAGAAACTGAAACCAAAACAGAGCTTTTCCTTTCCTTTTCACGACCACCATCCTCCTCCTTTGGAATTTTGAACCCCATTTGAAGAACCAATCTAGGAAATCAAGGTTTGAAGCTTAGAACTTTGGTTCATCCATTGAAGAGGACTCAATTCAAGCTTAAGGTAAGAATTCAGTCATGAAACTTTAGTTATACTTTGTTTTTTTAATTGTTTTCAGTTGAGAAATTTGAAGTGATTAGTTGGGAAGCAATGGAAGTTTTTGAGTAAGTTTACTAGGGTTTTGATGAGGTTGTGGTATGGATGACATTTTGGGGTTGAATGGCATGTTTGAATGATGTTTGGGGTTGGTTTGGAAGCATGGTTTTTCAGGGGAAGTCGCAGGGGGAGAAGACCAGAAAAATTTGTTCTGTAGGTGGCGCCCCAGCGCTAGGCAGAGCAGGGAGGTGGGTCTCTCTGATTTGGGGCAGCACCCCAGTGCTACCTAGCAGTGCCCCAACACTAGGTCTGTTTCAGCAAGTCCTATTTTTAGTGCTCGGGATGACTTTGGGGGCTCGGGGATTGGTTCCTTTACCCCGTTTGGGTCTATTGGGAATCCCAAGAGCGCGAGATTGATCTCGGGAGTGAGGTTTTAGATTGTAAAGCTTTTATTGATTTAATTTATTGATGGATTCCAATTGGTTATGACTAGGTGACCGCTAAGGAACTAAAAGACAGATCGTTCTCAAGGGTCGTTCTTTTACTAATTCTCGCTCGAACCAGAGGCAAGAAAACTGCACCCTATATGAGACATGCATGGTTGTAATTGAGGAATTTTGAGTGTTTAAATGTGGAAATTGATTGCATATCAAATGCTTAGCAAATCTTGCTTAGTTGTGAATGGCACTGACTTATTAGTCAGAATCGACAATGGTGTCAGAACTAGCTGTGAACCTGTGACTTACTAGTCAAGTTTGACAATAGTTTTGAGCACTGGTCGTATGTTACTGACCTAAGAGTTAGGAGCAGCATAAGCATCATGAACGCAGAGCTGATAAAGGTTAGATCTAATCAACATCTGCATTGAATGAATCATCATGTGCATTAATACCAGACCGACCCCAAGTTCGATGAAAACTAAAAGTGTTTGCCTAGTTCTATGACTAGTTACTCAGAGCTAGGGCCAGAAGGCCCAGGTGACCCCTTCGTCACAAGAATAAGGGTACAGAACCAACATTAGTGACTCCATGGTCACTCGGTTGGTTTACATTGGTGACTTGCTCATCAGTCACTTAACCTGTTTAAGAGTTAGTGACTCGATCACTTATTTGTCAAGGGTGCAGAATCCCACGTTATTGACTTTTACAACTGTCACTCCTCTGTTTAGGGCTATAAGTCCTGGATGATTATTATGATCATCGTTTGATATTTTATACATGCAGTCTTGAGTTTTCTTGCTGGTCTTTGGCTCAAGGGTGCTATGTGGTGGAGGTAAAGGGAAAGAAAAGCTCACCCAACCTTGAGTGGAGAGCTTAGGTGGTGATGTGTACATATGTGACCACTTGACCACCACGACGAAGGAGTTTCTTATAGGAACTAGGGGGTTTACTCTATTTTTGCCGCTTAGGTCAGCGGGTTGTAAATTTTACACTGTAATGACCGATTTGTATTGTAAATAACTTGTAAACATTTTTTTATGGGCCCATGAACAGTTTTATGTTTTAAATAAAATATATCCTTTCATTTTGATTGGTTTTACACCTTAACCTATTAATAACATCTAGAATCACATTTATAACCAAAGAACTCAATTGGCGAGTTAAGCACGGTTCAAAGTTCACAGTAACTGTCTTGGAGTAACCAGGGCGTTACAACTTGGTATTAGATCATGCCAAGGTTTAGGGTTTCTGTAGACTGGCTGGGCATCTACATTCGTCACTGAAGTCAAGCTCGACTCATGGTTGGGTAGCTATTTATGTGGTTATATATTTAACAACTTAAATGTATTATAAATGCTTTACCTGTCTACATGAGATACCTTGATAAGGCTGTGCCTTGAATACTGCATCATCAGCAAGAATGTGCTTATTAGTACTGATATTGCCAGAACATACTTAATAGTATTGTTCATTGTGAATTATTACTTGATACATGCTTAATGCTAAATGCTATGATCATGTATCTATTTGTATATTTGTATAACTGTGAAATATGATAATTATTTGCTTTCTTGGACCGTGAGGCAGCAAAAGGTTTAGTTATCACTACCTGACTGGTCGTATTGACCATTGCAACATATTATAAGTTGATAAGAATGATTCCAAGACAAACATATTCATTAGCTAGCCCAGGTGATCATGGCCAGAATAATAATCAGGGTCAAGAGAGTGACCAGAGTTAGATTCCACAGGCAGCTCCTTAGAACTGGCAGCAATTATTTAATGATTTGCGGGCTACAGTATTGAGTCAGGGAGAATAAATCTTCCTCCTGAGACAACAACAGGTTACTTGCAGTAGCCAGTGTATCTGAGGCACCTCTTATATCGGTGCCAGCAGCTGGCAGCTGCCTGAGGTTGGTAACAAATGGGAGCGTCTCTATGAAAGGTTCAGGAAGAAGCAACCTCTAGTTTTTAAAGGCAGTGCAGATCCTTGAAAGGTAGAGCAATGGATGAGCATGATTACCACCATCCTGGATTTCATGAGGGGTGGCCTGTGCCACGTATATGTTTCAGGAAGATGCCCGAATTTGGTGGGAATTTGTATCCCAGACCAGAAACATTAATGCCCTGAGTTGGGAAGAGTTTCAGACTTCTGTTCAACGAGAAGTACTATAATGATGCCATCAGGACAGCAAAAGCTGAAGAATTCATCAGGCTAATTCAGGGGAGTTTATCAGTGACTGAGTATGCCCTGAAGTTTTCCATGGAGCTGGTAGCCACTGATGGGACCATAAGGGAAGGGTTTCTCTAGGGGCTACAACCTAGACTAGCCCCAGATGTTCGCATTACCATTGTGGCGGGGGCTACTACCTATGCACAGGTGGATGAGAAGACACTCACAGCTGAGAGTGCAGAGAACAAGATCTAGTGAGA
Organism: Humulus lupulus; assembly: GCF_963169125.1. Classification (NCBI taxonomy): domain Eukaryota; kingdom Viridiplantae; phylum Streptophyta; class Magnoliopsida; order Rosales; family Cannabaceae; genus Humulus; species Humulus lupulus. Next base: position 49,195,600 of record NC_084797.1, read on the forward strand.
CAATGCAGCCAGAAAAGAGTTCAGGAGAACATGTTCTCCATTTATGGGTTCTAGTAAGGGTGGAGGCCCCAGTGATCAGAAGAGGAAGGTTCCTGACACCTTCCCAGCTCCAGGTCTTGATATGTGACCCTGTGGTGTTTCAAAGGGTTGTCAGGGTGGTAGTGAGGCATGGAAGACTTATCCTGAATGCCCTAGATCTAAGAGGCTTCATTTGGGAGAATGTAGGGAAAAGGTCTGCTTTTTGTGTGGAGTAGTGGGTCATCTCAAGAAAGATTGCCCTAAGGCAAGAAAGGAAGAACCTAGGAAGGCAGACAACTTGGACCCAGCTCGAGTGTTCGTATTGACGCAAGCAGAAGCTAAGGCTTCACCCTTAGTAGTTACAGGTCAGCTTCTTAGTGTTGGAACCCCTTATAATGTTTTGATTGACTCTGGTGCAACACATTCTTTTGTTGCTAGTAGAATTATTGATAGACTGTGTAGACCCTGTGATTTTTATGCTGTGGGGTTTGGAACTTTATTACCCACTTGGGAGTTGGTAGTATCCAGGAGATGGGTCAGATCTTTGCCAGTGACAGTGGAGGGCTGAGAGTTGTCAGTGGATTTGATAGAGTCAGTTATGAATGACTTCAATATGATTCTTGGTATGGATTAGTTGGTGAAGTATGGGGTTGCAGAAGGAAGATGGTCACCTTTGAGCCTGAAGTTGAGGATCCTTTTGTGTTTTTTGGTATTGTGCATGGACCACACATACCTATGATTTCTGTATTGAGGGCTAGAGATCCACTGCAAGGAGGTTGCATTGGACTCTTAGCCAGTGTGGTTGACACCACTCAGGTCGTGCAAGTGAGACCAGAAGAGACTAGATTAGTCTGTGAATTCCTGGATGTGTTTCCAGAAGATTTGCTAGGGTTGCCACCACACAGAGAAATTGAGTTTGTGATAAAACTGACACCAGGGACAGAGCTAGTGTCTAGAGTACCATATAGAATGGCCCCATCTGAGTTGAGAGAATTGACAGTACAGTTGCAAGAGCTGTTGGATTTGGGTTTTATCAGACCTAGTTTCTCACCTTGGGGTGCGCCACTTGTGTTTGTGAAGAAGAGAGATGGTTCTTTGAGGAAGTGCATTGATTACAGAGAACTGAATAAGTTAACAATCAAGAACAAGTATCCTTTGCGAAGGATAGATGATCTTTTCGATCAGTTGCAAGGTAAAAAGTTATTCTCAACAATAGACCTTTGTTCTGGTTATCATCAGTTGAGGGTCAAGGAGGGAGACACACCGAAGACTGCTTTTCACACCAGGTTTGGGCATTATGAGTTCTTAATCATGTATTTTGGATTGACTAATGCCCCAGCTGCTTTTATGGATCTGATGAACATAGTGTTCAAGCATTATCTGGACCAGTATGTGATCGTCTTCATCAATGGTATTCTGGTTTATTCTTAGTCAGAGTCAGAGCATGAGCTGTAACGCCCTGGATAGCCAGGACCGCTACTCTGTGTGTTTATAAAGTGCCAGACTCGCTAATAAAGTCATTAAAGTAAAAACGTGTTATTGAAATAGTAGAGGAACTAGGGTTAAAAACGTTTTGGTCTCAAAAGATACATTTTCGTTACTAAACATTGTTTATGTACATGGGATCCCAAAAATGACAGTTTAAAAGCCATTTACAAAAGTTACAAAGTCTAAATACATTAACAACCATACTAAGGCAAAATGAGCAGTTAGGTGATCTCTGTCCTGACACACTCCTCGATCATGGTGATCGAACGGCTGGCTATGTACATTTCACCTCGGAGCTCTCCACCTCAGGCCTGGTCCAACTTGCCCTTGCCTTTACTTGCACCACGTAGCACCCGTGAGCCAAGGCCCAGCAAGAACATACATCAATAATAGAGCATGCACATTTAGCTGTCAGGTCAATCTCACATATGACATCTCATAACTTCAAGCATAGCAACAGTCAAGTATTTCATATACAAAGCATATCAATAATCAAGTATTTCATTTACAAAGCATATCAGCTCATATAACACAATGCACAGATGATAACCAGGGCTAGCGCTCACAAGCTGCTCCCTCTGTTATCCTTTCATTTCTGGCTCCCAGTGGCCAAATCGCGTCCCATGCGCTAAATTCAAGAACGGTACTCTTAGACCGCTTATACGTGTCCCTTGGCATAATACCAACGATGACACAAAACAATTCTCAGGAGCACTTAGTCCCATCACAATCATACATTCGGGTGCAGTGTTCTTACCTTTCAAGTCACTGGTTTTCGATGTCACGACACCTTGAGCACGATTCCACTCGAGCCCTAGCGCTTACCTAACACAATCATGGTCAAAGTCAACATCAACCCTCAAGTTCAAAACCTAACCCCGGGGCTAATCCCGAGCCCCCGGGATGTCCTAGTTCCACCAAACAAGGTGGTGGAACCAAACCCCAAACCTTAGGTCAAAAACCCTTGCAAAATACCCCAAAATCCCCTTCAGAAGGCAGGGTAGCGCTACAACGCTCTTGGGAGGGCGCTATAGCTACAGACAGAACCAAAACCCTTCCAGCATATGGGCCTAGCGCTACAGCGCCCAAAGGCTAGCGCTGTAGCGCTAGTCACAGGCAGCCCAACACCAAAATTTCCTTTGTGCGATTTCTCTCGAGCCAACCTCAACCAAACCTCTTCCAACTCTTACCCAAACTTAAAAACAACCTCATGACCACACTCCACTCATCCCAAGCACCCTAAACATCTAAACTCCAAGCACATGCAATCACAAACTCAAAATTCACCATAGCCACCTCCAAACTTCAAAACCCAACATAAACCAGCTGAACATCAAAACTAAAGCTTAGAATTCATACCTTTGATAGAATTTCGCCCACAAGCTAACCCTAAGCTCCCTTGGCTTGCTGCTCCTCAGCCCTAAGCCTGAATTCCCTAAAGTTCCATTCAATTCCATTCAATTCAACACAAGTACCACAACTTAAAAACCAGAAACAGAAATGGATGAACTCTAGAATCTTACCTCAAGTATTGGTGAAACCTTGTTAAACCTCTGTCAATTCCTTAGCCTTAGATCAAAGTCCTTGAGGTTTAGATATCCCAGCTCTCCTCTAAGCTTTACTCCAGAAATTCTCCAGAAATAGATGAAGGAAAGTGTAAACCGACTCAAGAAACTCTCTCTGTTTTCCCTCCTTCTTTTCCCTTCTTTTTCAGACCCTTTTGATATTCTATAAATCCCACTATCTTAAAACCTCAGTAATACCCTTCCTTAAAAGTCAAATGACCTTTATGCCCTCACAGCTAACTCTAATCCTTTAGTCCTCTTAAGGGTATTTTAGTCATTTTGCCCAATTCCCGCTACTTCCTCGAGTGTCCCTATTATTTCCCGCTTAGTTCCCAATATCTTACTAATCACCAATAGCCTTCCTCAATATCATAATAATCTCCAGCTTATCCACTAAATTCCCATTTACACCCCTGAGCTCACCCCGAGCCGGGTATAAATCCCTGCTATGACTTTTACGCTACTTTGCTCACTAGGATCGTCTCGAGTCACAGATTACAGATATATCCACATAATAATGTGGTCTCAACAATTATCACATATATCAAAGCAGTTATGCCCATAATGGCCAAAATTACGATTATGCCCTTCTAACCTAATCTGGGCCTATATGCACACTAACACACATAGTCATGCATCTCAAGTACTCAAGTAATCATATAACATGCTTAAGTCATAATAATCACACATAATTCCCATCATGCCCTCCTGGCACACTAATCAAGGCCCTTAAGCCTTATTAGTGATTTTGGGTCGTTACATGAGCAGCATCTGAGGTTGGTTCTACAGAGACTGAGGGAACACAGATTGTTTGCAAAGTTCAAGAAATGTGAGTATTGGTTATCTCAAGTATCTTTTCTTGGGCATGTTGTCAGTTAGGAGGGGATTAAGGTAGATCCAGCAAAGATCGAGGTAGTCAGAGATTGGCCAAGGCCAAAGAATGCTTCTGAGGTCAGAAGTTTCCTTGGATTGGCAGGTTATTATAGGCGTTTCATGGAAGGGTTCTCAAAGATTTTTACTTCATTGACTGAGCTGACATCCAAGAATCAGAAGTTTGTGTGGTCAGACAGGCGTGAGAACAACTTCCAGGAACTGAAGCAGAGGTTGATTATAGCTCTAGTTCTGAGTCTTCCAACAGATCAGGAGAAGTTTGTGATTTATTGCAACGCATCACATCAGGGTTTAGGCTGTGTTCTGATGCAGTCAGGGAAGGTAATTGCTTATGCCTCTCATCAGCTGAAAGAGTGTGAAAAGAGATATCCTACTCATGATTTAGAGTTAGCAGCTCTGGTCTTTGCTTTAAAGGTATGGAGGCATTATCTTTATGGGGAGAAGTGTGAGATTTATATAGACCACAAGAGCCTTAAATACTTCTTCACACAGAAAGACCTGAATATGCGACAAAGGCGTTGGATGGAGTTAGTAAAGGATTATGATTGTGAGATTTTGTATCATCCAGGAAAGGCCAACATGGTAGCTAATGCTTTAAGCCGGAAGGGTCAGGGACAAATTTATAATGCAAAGCTGACAACCAAAGAGTTAGCAGATGATATGACCAGAGCAGGTATAGAGTTGCTGGTGGGCCAGTTGGCCAATATTATGCTACAATCTACACTGTTGGAGAGGATCAAGGAGGGTCAGTTGGGTGATCCGCAGCTGGTCAAGATTAGAGAGGATGTTTTGGCTTGAGTATCCAGAGATTATACAATGTCTGATTTGGGTTTATTGAGATACACGGGTCGGATATGTGTTCTGTTAGACACTGCATTGAGGCGAGAGATTCTGGATGAATCTCATACTACTCCTTATTTCTTGCATCCAGGCACCACGAAGATGTATCAGGATGTGAGATCATTGTATTGTTGGCTTTGGATGAAGAGGGATGTAGTGGAATATGTGGCTAAATTCTTGACATGTCAGTAGGTCAAGGATGAGCATCAGAGGCCGGCATGGTTATTACAGCCTTTGGATATCCCAGAGTGGAAATGGGAGGATATCACGATGGATTTCGTGGTGGGATTACCCAGGACTGGTGGTCAACATGATTCTATTTGGGTTGTAGTGGATCGCTACACCAAGTGAGCTCACTTCTTGCCGGTGAGGACTACACATATACAGTTGGCCAGTATGCAGATCTCTATGTGAGAGAGATCGTGTGCCTCCATGGAGCACCGAGGTCGATCGTGTCAGATTAGGACCCCACTTTTACTTCCAAGTTCTAGGGAAGTTTACAGAAAGCCATAGGAACACAGTTGAAGTTCAGTACTACTTATCATCCTCAGAAAAATGGGCAATCTGAGAGGATGATCCAGATATTGGAAGACATGCTGCGAGCATGTGTGCTGGACTTTGGTGGATCCTGGAGTAAGTATCTACCTTTGATAGAGTTTTCCTACAAGAACAATTATCTATCTACCATTGCAGTTGCACCTTATGAGATGCTGTATGGTAGTAAGTGCAGATCTCCCATTCATTGGGATGAGACAGGGGAAAGGAGATACTTGGGTCTTGAGGAAATTCAGAGGACCAGTGAGGCCATTGAGAAGATTAGAGCTCGGATGCTTGCTTCTCAAAGAAGACATAATAGTTATGCAGATCCCAAGCGTAGGAACGTGGAGTTCCAAGTGGGAGACTATGTCTTCCTTAGAGTTTCGCCGTGGAAAGGTGTGAGGAGATTTGGAAAGAAGGGCAAGCTGAGCCCTAGATTTGTAGGTCCATTTGAGATCCTGGAGAGGATTGGTCAAGTGGCTTACAGGTTGGCCTTACCTTCGACATTGTCAGCCGTGCATAACATGTTTCATGTTTCAGCTGTTCGGCGGTATGTATCTGATGTGACTCATGTTTTGAGCTATGAAGATTTGGAGCTTGAGGCAGATCTCTCCTATGAGGAACAGCCAGTCCAGCTACTTGACAGAAAATAAATGGTCCTCAGGAATAAGACGATACCTTTGGTTAAGGTATTGTGGAGGAACAACAAGGTCGAGGAAGTGACTTGGGAGCTGGAGTCAAATATGCGGAGTCAGCATCCTGAGCTGTTCAGGTAAATTTCGAGGACGAAATTTTTGTAAGGAGGGGATAGTTGTAAGGCCCCAAAATCCCTAATGCAGTTTAATGGTTGGATTAGTAGGCCGGGAGGGCCATAATTATTTTATTATGCCATTAAACTATTATATGCATGTTTATGTGAATTATATTATTATATGATGTTAAATGCATGTATGTGGGTCCACATTTCATCATTGGTAATTTGGCCCGTTGAGGGCATAATTGTATATTTGTATGCATGTCGGTGATCTATTGTTGACGCCACATTATAATGTAGATTTGTTTGAGCTGTTCGACATGAGACGATATTTGAGTGCAGGTTAGCGGTTTGGTCATAACGAGATTAAGTTCGGGGCTCGGGGTGAGTCTCGGGTTATTTTGGAGATTAGAGCGTTGCCAGGAATTAAATGGTAACGAGATATGAATTATTGGTATTTGGGAATATCGAGAATAATGAGAATTAGAGGGTGTTAATTAATATTAACAAGATAGGCGGGAAAGGACGGTTTTAACCTTGGGAGCATTTAGAAGACTTTAAATGACCTAGGGGAAAATAGTCTTTTCACCCCTAAGATATATATCAACCATTCATGCTGTATAAACTGAAACCAAAACAGAGCTTTTCCTTTCCTTCTCACGACCACCATCCTGCTCCTTCCTCCTTTGGAATTTTGAACCCTATTTAGAGAACCAAGCTAGGAAATCAAGGTTTGAGGCTTAGAACTTTGGCTCATCCATTGAAGAGGACTCAATTCAAGCTTGAGGTAAGAATTCAGACATGAAACTTTAGTTATACTATGTTTTTTCAATAGTTTTCAGTTGAGAAATTTGAAGTGATTAGTTGGGAATCAATGGAAGTTTTTGAGTAAGTTTACTAGGGTTTTGATGAGGTTGTGGCATGGATGAAGTTTTGGAGTTGAATGGCATGTTTGAATGATGTTTGGGGTTGGTTTGGAAGCATGGTTTTTAGGGGAAGTCTCAGGGGGAGAAGACCAGAAAAATCTGGTCTGTAGGTGGCGCCCCAGCGCTAGGCATAGTAGGGAGGTGGGTCTCTCTGACTTGGGGCAGAGCCCCAATGCGACCTAGAAGCGCCCCAACGCTAGGTATGTTTCAGCAAGTCCTATTTTTAGGGCTTGGGTTGACTTTGGGGGCTCAGGGATTGGTTCCTTTACCCCGTTTAGGTGGATTGGGAGTCCCGAGAGTGTGGGATTGATCCTGGGAGTGAGGTTTTATATTGTGAACCTTTTATTGATTTACTTTATTGATGGATTCCAATTGGTTATGACTAGGTGACCGCTAAGGAACTAAAAGACAGATCGTTCTCAAGGGACGTTCTTTTACTAATTCTTGCTCAAACTAGAGGTAAGAAAATTGCACCCTATATGAGACATGCATGGTTGTAATTGAGGCATTTTGAGTGTTTAAATGTGGACATTGATTGCATATCAAATGCTTAGCAATTATTGTTTACTTGTGAATGGATTTGACTTATTAGTCAGAATCGGCAATGGTGTCAGAACTAGCTGTGAAGTTGTGACTTACTAGTCATGTTCGCAATAGTTTTGAGCACTGGTCGTATGTTACTGACCTAAGAGTCAGGAGCGGCATAAGTGTCATGAACACAGAGCCGATAAAGGTTAGATCTAATTGACATCTGCATTGAATGGCTCATCATGAGCAATAATGCCAGATCGACCCCAAGTTCTATGAAAACTAAAAGTGAATTCCTAGTTACTCAGAGCCAGGGCCAAAAGGCCCAAGTGACCCCATCGTCACATGGCTAAGGGTACGGAACCCACATTAGTGACTCCATGGTCACTCAGTTGGTTTATATTGGTGACTTGCTCATCAGTCACTTAACTTGTTTAAGCTAGTGACTCGATCACTTATTTGGAAAGGGTGCGGAATCTCACGTTAGTGACTTTTACAACTGTCACTCCTCTGTTTAGGACTACCAATCCTAGATGATTATTATGATCATCGTTTCATATTATATACATACAGTATTTAGTTTTCTTGCTGGGCTTTGGCTCATGGGTGCTATGTGGTGTAGGTAAAGGGAAATAAAAGCTAACCCAACCTTGAGTGGAGTGCTTAGGTGGCGATGTGTATATATGAGGCTGCTTGACCACCACTTCCAAGGAGTTTCTCAGAGGAACTTGAGGGTTTACCCTATTTTTTCCACTTAGGTCGGGAGGCTGTAAATTTTACACTGTAATGACCGCTTTGTATCGTAAATAACTTGTAAACGTTTTTTTATGGACCCATGAACAGTTTTATGTTTTAAATAAAATATATCCTTTCCTTTTGATTGGTTTTACACCTTAACCTATTAATAACATCTAGAAGCACGTTTATAACCAAAGAACTCGATTAGTGAGTTAAGCACAATTCAAAGTTTACAGTAATTGTCTTGGAGTAACCAGGGCATTACACTGATCCTACATGTTGGAATCTAACAAAAGGTATGGTTTTGTTCCTCAGGACCTTGTCCTTCCCATCTAGTATCTAGACTGGCTCTTCTTCAGAAGATAGATCTGTCTGCATCTCCAAATCTTTGTAACTCAACACACGAGTCACATTAGACACATATTTCTGAAGCATCGAAATATGAAACATGTTGTGTACAGTTGACAGTGCCGGAGGTTAGGCCAATCCATAGGCCACCTGACCGATCCTTTCCAAGATCTCAAACGGTTCTACAAATCTAAGGCTCAACTTGTCCTTCTTCCCAAATCTCTTCATACCTTTCCATGGTTAGACTCTAAGGAAGACATAGTCTCCCACTTGGAACTCCACGGTCCTACGCTTCGGGTTTGAATAAATTTTTTGTCTACTTTGAGAACGAGCATCCGAGCTCTGATCTTCTCAATGGCCTTATTGGTCTTCTGAACTGCCTCAGAAGGCAAGTATTTCCTTTAACCTATCTCATCCTAGTGAATGGATGATCTACATTTCCTATTATACAGCAACTCATAAGGAGCCTCTCCAATGGTCGATTGATAGTTGTTATTGTAGGAAAACTCTATCAAAGGCAAATACTTACTCTGGGACCCTTCAAAGTCCAGTACACATGCTCGCAGCATGTTCTCTAATATCTAAATCATCCTCACAGATTGTCCATCTTTCTGAGGGTGATAGGTGGTACTAAACTTTAGTTGTGTACCCATAGCCTCTACAGACTTCCCCAAAACTTGGAAGTAAATGTGGGGACCTGATCTGACACAATCGACCTCGGAGCCCCATGAAGGCGCACTATCTCTCTCACATAAAGATTTGCGTACTATTTAACTGTATAAGTCATCCTCACTGGTAAGAAGTGAGCTGATTTGGTGTATCGATCCACAATAATCCATACTGAATCATGTTGACCCGCGATCCTGGGTAACACAACCAAAAAATCCATTGTGATATCCTCCCATTTCCACTATGGGATATCCAGAGGCTGCAATAACTGTGCTGGCCTCTGATGCTCGACCTTGACCTGCTGACATGTCAGGCACTTAGCCACATTTTTGGTCACATCCCAAGCCATCAATATAGCGATCTCAAATCCTGATACAACTTTGTGGTGCCTGGATGCAAAGAGTAAGAGGTGGTATGAGATTCATCTAGAATTTCCCGTCTAATAACAGTGTCCATCAGAATGCAGATCCGACCCTTGTATCTTAGTAGGCAAATATCTGACACTGTAAAGTCCCTAGCCACTCCAGCTAGGACATCCCTTTTGATCCTTGTCAGTTGTGAATCACTCAATTGGCTTTCCTTTATCCTCTCCAAAAGAGTAGATTATAGTGTGATGTTGGCTAACCAGCCCACTACCAACTCTATTCTAGTTCTATTCATATCCTCTGCCGATTCCTTTGATATCTGTCTCACAATGTATAATTGTTCCAGACCTTTTTGGCTTAAGGCATCGACCACCACATTGGCTTTTCCTAGGTGATACATGATTTAACAGTCATAATCCTTCACCAACTCCAACAAACACCTCTATCTCATGTTCAAATTATTCTAGGTGAACAAATATTTTGTAATGACCCACTAATCTAGACTTTTGGACCATTAACGAAACTATACATACAATCCTTAATAGAACTCACATTTGCGAAAATACCATAATTTTATTAAGTAAATTGTAAAAATAAGAGTTACTTACAAAATAAATACCAAGAAGGATATGGGATCCCATTGTCTTTAAAAACAAAACATGATTTAAAATAAAAAGACATTACATAAATAGTGCGGAAAATACATGTAAAAAGACATAAAAAGAAACTACATCCTCGAATCGAATAACGCTCAGCTCCTTGACTCCATTCACCATCGATACACAATCCCAAGCATCCACGAACCTTACCGCCTCTTAAAGATATTTTCCTGCACATAAAACAAAAAGGAATGAGCCTAATGCCCAGCAAGGAAAATCTAACACATAGTCATAAACATAAATTATTGATAATAACATAAAGACATATCATAACACTTATTACATACACTTATTATAATGGCCATTATTACTTGGGGTCCCATAGACTAAACAAGTCATATGCCCATGGGGTTAGTGGGGTCCTACTAGCTAAGTAGGTCATATGCCCATAACCCATTTGGGGTCTTGTTAGTCATATGGGTCATATGCCCAAGCCTACAAACATATATACATAAATATCATAACACATCTAATAACATATAACATAAGATAACATAAACATATAACATATTGATTCTAGCCTATTTTCCTTACCAAAGTTACCAGGATATGTGGACTGAGTTGGGACTTTTGGAACACTCCTAAGACCATATATAAAGGGTGAGTAGATTTGAAGAAAAGAGATGAAATGAAAGGGATGGAAAGACTAAACCATTGAAAGTCACACTTACCAAAACTTATGTGCTCAAGAACTTAGATTCCCTGACGAAAATGAGAATGAGGTTAGAAGACTGAGTAGAAGACTAAGAGAAGGGAAGCATAACATAAAACAAATGAACTAGAGTTTTGGTTTACCTCAAAGTCTTGTAAGACCAATCTACACCACAACCGAAATACTATAGAACCTTACTTCCCAAAGTGTTTGATAAGCTTATGATGTTTAAGCTTATGATTTCCCCAACCCAGGTGCTTAACTCTCACACTCTCCTAGCACTTGCAGCTTCTGAACTTAGAGTAAAAGGTGAATAATGGCTGGGTACTAGGTCCTATTTATAGAGTTTGGGAATGAAGGAATCTTAATTTTACTTGAGTAAAAATAATAGCTTTTTAGGTGAAATAACTTGAATAATTGTTCAGCAGAGGCTGAAGACTCGTTCAAAAGATGCTAGACTTATGAAGAAGTTGAATGGCTGAAAGGGAAAAGAATTAAAAAACATTTGAATATACACTGAAGGAGGCGATATATCGCCCCCTGTAGGCGATATATTGCCTGGGCCAGTATGCCCGAGGCGACCGTGCATCGTCTCGTGTTTTCCGTATCTACGTGCTGCGATATATCGCCCCCTATAGCTGCGATATATCGGCACACGCTGATTAATTAAACACAAAATTACACATTTTTAGCTAAGTTTGAATGGGGTAAACAACCTTGACTAAGCCCTCAACGTATTCAAAGCTGCTGACTGACCCTATAACATTCAAACTTTACCCTTATTTAATTTAATCCTCCAAAATACTTAATCTTTAATTACCCATTCATAACACGTGCTTAAAATCCTATTGGTTGATATCTAAACCTTATAATATAATAAATATTATTCTTAATATCAGCCATATAATCAAACCTTAGGTTATACTTAATATTCTTAAACTATAGGTTAAACTTAGAAGGTCTATAAGTACTACTATGAGTGTCCAAATAATTCCCGGTCTGAACCAAAAATCCACAGTAACAAAGATAATACTATACATACTATAATACCACTATCTAACTAGCTAAGTAAAGTTCTTGGACTCTACATATTTCAAGCTCTTATGGTCAGTGTATATCTCACACTTCTCCCCGCTGACAATGTGACCTAGGAAAGTCACTTGTGGTAGCCTGAACTCATACTTCTTGAACTTCGAATACAGTCTGTGTTCCCTTAGCCTCTGTAGAACCAATGTGATATGATTCTCATGTTCTACCTATAACTGAGAATAAACTAGAATATCATCGATGAAGACGATCACAAACCGACCTAGATAGTCTTTTAACACCCTGTTCATCAAATCCAAAAAAGCTGCTAGGGCATTAGTCCAACCAAATTACATGACTAGAAACTCATAATGCTCGTATCTGGTACGAAAAGAGTCTTCGGTATGTCTCCCTCCTAGATCCTTAACTTGTGATAACCAGATCAAAAATCTATCTTTAAAAATACAGTCTTACCATGCAACTGATAAAATAAGTCTTCTATCCTTAGTAGAGGATACTTGTTCTTAATGGTTAACTTGTTCAGTTCCCTGTAGTCAATGCACATCCTCACAGAACCATCTTTCTTCTTTACAAACAGGACTGGTGCACCCCATGGAGTGAAATTGGGTCTAATAAAACTCAAGTCTAACAACTCCTATAACTGTACCTTCAGTTCCTTCAATTCTGATGGGGCCATTTTAGTACGGTGTCCTAGACACTGGCTCTGTCCCTGGCGCCAATTCAATTACAAACTCTATCTCTCTGTGGGGTGGCAACCCTGGTAAATCCTCTAGAAACACATCCAAGAACTCACAGACTAATCGATTCTCTTCTGGTCCCACTATCACGACCTAAGTGGTATCTACCACACTGGCTAGGAATCCTATGCAACCACCTCGCAGCAAGTCTCTAGCCCTCAATGTTGATATCATAGGTACATAGGGTCCATGCAAAGTTCCAAAATTACAAAGGGATCCTCATCCTCCGGCTCAAAGGTTACCATCTTCTTCTTGCAGTCTATGGTTGCCCCATACTTCACTAACCATTCCATGCCCAAAATTATGTCGAAGTCATTCATAACAAACTCAATTAGATCAACTGACAACTCTCTGCCATCCACTGTAACTGGCAATGATCTGACCCATCTCCTAGAAACTACTAACTCCCCAGTGGGCAGTAAGGTTCCGAACCCCATAATATAATAATCACATGGCCTACACAGTCTATCAATTATCCTACTAGAAACAAAAGAGTGTGTAGCACTAGAATCAATCAAAATAGTATAAGAGGTTCCAGTAACTAGAAAGCAGACCTGTCACTACTGAGGGACTAGCCTCAGCCTTTGCTTCCGTCAATGTGAACACTCAAGCTCGAGTTGAGCTGTCTGCCTTCCTTGGTTCTTCCTTTCTTGTTCGCGGGCAATCTTTCTTTAAGTGACCCACTATTCTGCACAGAAAGCAGGCCCTTGCCCAACACTCTCGCACGTTATGCCTCCTACATTTGGCGTACTTTGGGTAAGTCCTTCAGCCCTCATTGCAGCCATGGTGGCCTATCTATATGCCATGTGGCCTCTTTCGGGGTCTGGAGATGGAAAGGCATCGGAAGCCTTCCTTTTTAGATCATTGGGGCCTCTGCCCCAACGTAAACCCATAAATGGAGGTCGCACCCTACTCGTGTCTCTCCTGGCCGCGTTCTCGCGTCAGATTTTGTTCTCTGGGCCCTTTGTAGTAAGGGTTTTCTCCACCACTTGTGCATAAGTCATCACCCCAAGCACGGTGGTAATGCGAACATCCCGGGCTGTCGTAGGCTGTAGCCCTTGAAGGAACCTTTCCTTCCTTGTCCCATCTGTGGGTACTAAATCTGCAGCAAACTTGGCCAGTCTATCAAATCTAAGTGCATACTTTGACACTATCATGTTCCTTGTAAAAGCCTACTAAACTCTTCTACCTTTGCAGCCCTAACTGCATCATTATAATACTTCTCATTAAATAGAGTTTTAACCTCTTCCCAATCCAGGGTATTGACGTTCCTGGTCTGGGATATCACTTCCCACCAGATTCAGGCATCCTCCCGAAACAAATATGTGGCACAAACCACCTTCTTGTTTCCAACTACCCTCATAAAATCCAGGATAGTGGTAACCATGCTCATCCACTGCTCGGCCTTAGCCGGATCTATGCTACCCTAAAAAACTGGACGGTGCTGTTTCCTAAACCTTTCATAAAGAGGTTCCCATCTGTTCTCAACCTCTGACGGCTGTACTATTGTCGGCACCAACACAGGTGGCACCTCTAGCTAAACATTCCCTACAGGAACCTGTTGCTCTCTCATGAGGTGAATTTCTTCTTTCTGCCTCTGTAACCTGGCTTGCATATCAGCAAGCACTTGCTGCCAGTTCTCAGGGGCTGGCGGAGGTGTCTGACCCTGATTATTATTTTTGGCCTGTATTCCTTGGTCGACTTGCAGATCTGACTTCCCTGGATGCATACTTCCAAACTTATAACTTGCTGCAATAGTCAATTTGGCCAGTTAGGTAGTAATAACAATACCTCTTGCCTCCCTACAGTCCAATACCGAACAAACAAGCATTCACATTTAATAATCATGTTGATAAGCATGTAGATTCATATTCACACTCAAAAATGGTGCTAATAATCACAACATAAAATTTATAAGCAGATAACGATGCCAATAAGTATTTTCTGGCATTTATAGACAAATAACGATGCTAATAAGCATTTTCTTAACATTTATAAGTATTAACAGTGCTAATAAGCATTTCCTGGCCTATATTTACATGTAACAACGCTAATAAGTATTTCTTTTGCATTCACAAGCAATATCAATGCTAATAAGCATTTCTTTGTCAATCATTCAATAGTTAAGGGCCATGCCCTATCCGAATATCTCTTGCTCCCTAATAAGGCAGGCAGATAAGACATTTATATCCTATTTAAGTAGTTAAACATATAACAACATAAATAGTTACCAAACCCTGAGTTGAGCTTGTCTTTATTTGCAACTGTACATGCCTAGGCTGTCTTTAGGAACACTTAACCTTGGCACACTCTAATACCAAGTTGTAATGCCCTGGATAGCCAAAATTGTTACACTGTGTATTTTAAATAATGCTAGACTCGCTAAACGAGTCATTTGACCATAAATGTGTAACTAAACGCTATTAACGACTTAGGGTTAAAAAATTTGGACGAAAGGAATAGTCATTTCATTAAAATGTTAAGTGCGTACATAGGATCCCAAAATAAACAATTACAAAGTCGTTTACAGTTCCAAAAGGGTAATTACAACTCAAAAATTACAAACAGCTGACCTAAGCGGCAAAAGAGGGTTTGACCCTATTTCCATCGAGAAACCCCGACCGTCGTGGTCGAGCAGTCACATATCTACACGTTGCCATCGAAGCTCTCCAACTCATGGCTAAGCCAGCTTTCCTTTCCCCTTACCTGGACAACATAGGAACCGTGAGCCAAGGCCCATCAAGAAAACTTAAACATGCTCATAAGCAGTTAATAACATATTACGTAATTATAATAAGCATTCCTAGAAGTAATAACCCTACTCATGCATGCATTCTATTCAGATAAAAGACTACAATGTCATATCGGGGCCCGTTGCCCTAATTAATAGACTAATAAGTCATACTGGGCCCAGTGCCCTAGGATATGGGACCATGGAGTCACCACGGGGCCATTGCCCTATCCATTTTATAACTAGCCTTAGAGGTGGCCTAGCGTACCTGGCGCTTTAATTTTCCAACAACCATTGGGTTGGACAAGCTTATGTCAAGCTCTTGGTGAGGCATAACTATAACAATCAACGCTTATCACGCTATTGCTGCCCTTGACATATACGTCAATTCTTTCGACCAGCGTTCAGCGTGCTACTGCCGCCCTTGACTTGTAAGTCAATGGTTTTCATTAAGATAATGCAAATAAGAATACACCATTTAAAAATTATCCAAATAATAACATAAATAGTTACCAAACCCTGAGTTGAGCTTGTCTTTAGTGGCAAGTGTACATGCCTAGGCTGTCTTTAGGAACACTTAACCTTGGCATACTCTAATACCAAGCTGTAACGCCCTGGATAGCCAAGACCGTTACATTGTGTATTTTAAATAATGCTAGACTCACTAAACGAGTCATTTGACCATAAATGTGTAACTAAACGCTATTAATGACTTACGGTTAAATTTTTTGAACGAAAGGAATAGTCATTTCATTAAAACGTTAAGTTCGTACATGGGATCCCAAAATAAACATTTACAAAGTCGTTTACAGTTCCAAAATGGTAATTACAACTCAACAATTACAAACAACTGACCTAAGCAGCAAAATAGGGTTTGACCCTAATTCCTCTGAGAAACCCCGACTGTGGTGGTCGAGCAGCCTCATATGTACATGTCGCCACCGAAGCTCTCCATCTCATGGCTAGTCCAGCTTCCATTTCCCCTAACTTGCACCACATAGGACCCGTGAGCCAACACCGAGCAAGAAAACTTAAATATGCTCATAAGTAGTAAATAACATATTACATAATCATAATAAGCTTGCCTAGCAGTAATAACCCTACTCATGCATGCATTCTATTCAGATAAATGACTACAATGTCATTTCGAAGCCTATTGCCCTAACTAACTAACTAATAAGTCATACTGGGGCCTAGTGCCCTAAAGATATGGGACCATGGAGTCACCCCAGGGCCCATTGCCCTATCCTTTGTATAACCAGCCTTGGAGCTGGCCTAGCGTATTTGGTGCTTTAATTTTCCAACGACCATTGGGTTGGACAAGCATATGTCACGCTCTTGATTAGGCCTAACTATAATGACCAGTGCTCAATGCGCTATTGCCACCCTTGACTTATAAGTCAATGCTTTGAACCAGCGCTCAGCATGCTATTTCCGCCCTTGACTTATAAGTCAATGCTTTTCAATCAGATAACACAAATAAGCATACACCATTAAACAATTATCCAGATATAGAGCATTTAAGCATGCTTAATCCAACAATTACAGGCATAATCATAATCATGCACATTTACCGAGGCCCGAGCCCTAACCATAACTATATCTAACAATCGGACCAAGACTTAATCACAAACATCACGTATTGGGTGCAATTTTCTTACCTCTCGTTCAAGCACCAGATAGATAAAATGACCCTCAAGCACGATCCTGCCCCGAGCCCTAGCGGTAACCTAGTCACAACCATAAGTAATATCCTCATTAAGATTCAATCCAAAAAAGAAAACTTCAGGACTAATCGTGTGCTCTTGGGACTTCCAATCCCACCCAATGG
This sequence comes from Humulus lupulus, assembly GCF_963169125.1. Lineage (NCBI taxonomy): Eukaryota > Viridiplantae > Streptophyta > Magnoliopsida > Rosales > Cannabaceae > Humulus > Humulus lupulus. Next base: position 49,212,924 of record NC_084797.1, read on the forward strand.
GGAGGTGGAACCATCCCTCGACCCCCCAAATTCTTCCTAAGCTCTAAAAATGGGGTTTGCTGAAGTTGGAATAGGGCAGGGGCCCCTAGGACTTCAACTGCATAGAACCGGGACTTCAACAAAAGGGCAGGGGCGCCTTAACCCAAACAGAGAGCCCCAAGCCCTCCCTGTTGGTTTTTATTGATCAAATCAGAGATTATGCGCAGCGGAACAACAATCAAATTGTTAGTTTAATCCCATAAGATTTCTAGATCTACTTTTTCACATGGATATATATATTGAATCAAAGACATGAATAGAAAAATTACCTCAGGTCCTTCCTTGATGCTATCTTTTTGTATGGCTAAATCGTTGAGATCTCACACCAAGATCTTCCAAAATGTTCTCAGCACACAAAGAACGAGTGTGGGCTCGCTATACAAACAATAGGCAAAAAATTATTTATCAGATGTTCTCAACACATGAGATATGATAAAGTTTGGACCTAGGTTTTGTGAAGGATAGTGACTTTTGTTTGTGTCACTGTTCTCTTTCTCTGAGAGAGATTTCTAGATATTTTTCTATCCCTGAAAAGTTACGTTCTGAAAAATTGATATCCTATATTTAATATATCCAATATATTACAATAAAATCTTAGTTATTTTAAACAATTTGAAAATAACTAATCAGTTATCAGATTTTTGTTTAAATAATAATATTTTAATCAAATTACAATATGTCATTATTTATTTAATATTTAAATAACTAAAATTGTGGAAACTAGAAACTGATCACAGTCTCTTCTGCGTGTAGCACAGTGACTGTGCACTGTGATACACGTGTACCACATGCCGGTGATGGCATGTGATTTTTCGCAATTTTTATTTTTATTTCAATACCAAAAATCCCAAAAATAAATTAATTCAAAATTAATTATATTTTTGTTAAATCAAATAATTAATTAATTATTAATTAATTAATTACACATAATTATACAATAATTATGTTTAATACATAGGAAAATATTTTACTTATCACATAAGTCATTTTTGCCCATTTTTGTATTTACCTTTGTCAGTGATTGTTTGAGCCATGGACCTATAACATTAAGCTCCAATAAATAAACTAAATAATTAAACTCTTTAATTATAATAGTTAATTTATTAATTATGATATTACTCCACTATAAATTCAGAATTGCACTCTTTATGTAATAGATATACTTTTACATAAATCTTTTCTTAAGTCGTCCATTGCTATAACCATCTTACAATAGTTCAACCCTCTAATTAATTAGTTCATAAATTAGAATGGAAGAATTACCATTTTAACTTTCTAATTTACTTCTTATTCCTTAAGTACCATTAATTCACTAGTGAATAATTAATCTATAATCTAATTATAGATCTGAGCTTAAAATCATTCAGTTCAAGAATTAACCCTTAAGGGAACTAATGTACGATCCGTTAGGAAAGATTAGATTCCGTATTGTTGATACATGTTCCCAACCATCCATGATATTAAATCTCCAAAACAAAAGTCATTAGCCTCATTCTTTGAAGATACCTTAACGAATGAATCAAAATATTTAATAAACATGAACAGGAGTTCATGAACACTCATGATTTAGGTTGATCTATAAATGATCATCAGTTATGATATGAATTACAAGTCTTTATTGTTAAATGGTTTTTGGATAAAGACTTTAATGCATATCGGTCCATGTCATATATAATCATATTATATAAAGCACCTTTACCGAGATGTCTTTCCACATCAATAATCCAAATCTAGATTATTTGTATCATTATGATACTCAGTAAACCGTACTTACAACTCCAATTAAAGAATTCCATAACTTTATTATGTTGTTTTTGACTATTTTTATTCATCTATGTGATCTTAATTCTCTCGTACTAATACAAGATTACATCCTCAATAATGATATATGGAATTTTTCTGATATTTACAAAATTATTCAAACAATAATTTAACAATCTAAATATAACAATAATAATAAACTATTGTATTTATTTATTCATAGAAAAAAAAATGTCTTTACATGATTTTAGGACACACTCCTAACAATCTCCCACTTGTACTTAAAGCAAGTGAGGCATTTCTCTCAATCCCATATTACGTACATGACCCCTCGAATTGCTTTACTGGAAGCGTCTTCGTGAACGGGTCCGCCAGGTTGTGTTCTGATGTGATTTTCAGAATGGTCACATCTCCTTTATGTACGATTTCTCTGACTAAGTGGTATTTGCGCTCTATATTCTTTCCCCTATTGGCCACTGCTCCATTGTTGTCACAGTAAAGAACAAGTGGTTTCTCCACTTCTGGAACTACTTCCAAATCTGTGTAGAACTTTTTCAGCCAAACTGCTTCCTTAGCTGCTTCACAAGCTGCTATGTATTCAACTTCCATGGTTGAATCAACTATACTGGATTGCTTAATGCTTCTCCAGACAACTGCTCAACCACCAAGAGTGAATACTGACCCAGAAGTAGACTTTCTATTATCCTTGCCAGATTGAAAATCTGAGTCAGTGTATCCAGTAGGTTCGATGTCACTAGCCGAATATACTAGCATATAGTCTCTCGTTCTCCTTAGATACTTGAGAATATGCTTCACCGCAATCCAGTGTTCCAAACCTGGTTTTGATTGATAACGAATGACAATCCCTAATGCATAACATATGTCAGGTCTAGTACATAACATTGCATACATTAGGCTCCCTACAGCTGATGCATAGGGATACTTTCTCATTTCCTCTTGCTCTTGTGGTGTCTTTGGACACTGATCTTTGCAAAGAGTAATTCCATGTCTGGTCGGTAATTGACCCTTTTTGGAATTCTCCATAGAGAATCTTTCAAGCACTTTATCAATATAATTTTCTTGTGAAAGTGCCAGGAGCTTGTTCTTTCTATCTCATAGAATTTTAATGCCTAGAACATAGCTCGCTTCTCCCAAATCTTTCATTTGGAATTTGTCAGCCAACCATTTCTTTACATTTGATAATGTCTCTACATCATTCCCAATGAGTAGGATATCATCAACATAAAGAACTAAGAAAACCACAATCTTTCCTTTGATGTATTTATAAACACATGCTTCGTCAACATTTTGTTTGAAACCATATGTTTTAATAGTTTCATCAAATGTTAAGTTCCAAGATCTTGATGCTTGTTTCAATCCATAGATGGATTTAAAAAACTTGCATACCTTTTGATCTTGATCCTTCTTTATAAACCCTTCTGGTTGTTCCATATAAATGGTTTCATCAAGGGGACCATTCAGAAAGGCTGTCTTGACGTCCATTTGCCATATCTCATAATCATAGATTGCAGCTATGGATAAAAGTATGCGAATGGATTTAAGCATGGCCACAGGAGAAAATGTTTCTTCATAGTCCACACCCTCTCTCTGTGTGTAGCCTTTGGCCACAAGCCTTGCTTTATAGGTCTCTACCTTTCCATCTGCACTACTTTTCTTCTTGTAGATCCATTTGCATCCAATGGCATTAACATTGTAACATCCTACGTTTTTGGGTACCTTTAAACGACTCGGGTCGGGATTTTTCCCCCGGGTTAAGAATATTATTTTAAATAATATTATATTTTGTTTGTAAGTATTCCATGAGTTATTGCTAGCCAAAATATGAATTTTGTGACTTTAAAAGTCAAGATAAGACTTTCGGTCTTGGACCGACACAAAAACCCTGATTGGGTAAAAATCTCAGAAAATAAAATGAAAAATCATGGCAATTATATTTTGGGCATAAAATACATTCATAAAAGTTAAAGTTTGGTAAAAAATAATAAACCTAAAAGAAAATGGAAATTTTAGGGCATTTTGTATTAAATGCCTAATTTTACCGAAATGGGGAATTTTATTCCATGAATGGACCTTAGGTTAAATTTTATTATGTGATTAATTAAATTAAATGTGAGAGACATTTAATTTAATTAATTAATGTTAAGTTTGGTGATTAAAACTTAATAAAAGTGAAAAAGGTGTCAAAAGCCAAATTGGACTTTTCTTCTTATGAAACCTTTATTAGCCTTTATAAAAAAAAATAAAAAATTTAATGATCACATATATGGCAAAGAGTGGCCGGCCATGTGGTCTTTTAGAGTTGTGTGAACCAAATTTTATAAAATTCAAATCCCATTTAATTAAGAAGTCAAGTGGGTAGTAAAGCACTCAAGTGTTTTGTGATATTTTGAAGAGTATTGTGAGCTATTCTAACCCCCAAACTGATCCCCACACTCTCTCATTCACTCTCATCTGATTTTTGGAGACTCTCTCAAGTGTTCTCTCCATTTTCAACCCGAAGAACACCAAAGAAACTTGGAAGCTAAGTCTCGGTCTAGGAAGGGTTTTCCCTAAGGTAAAGTCTCATTAATCTAGACTTTTGTCAAGTTTTAATCATAGAGTTTCAAATAGCTAATTACCTATTTTGTTGGGGGAAGTTGGTTAGGGTTTTTGAAAGGTTTGAAGGAGTCAAAGCTTATAGGAAGGTCCAAACCTTAAGAACACCAAAGAGGTAAAAAGTTTACTTTTGATGATTTTGTTGTAGGGTTTTTAGTTTTAAGCATTATTTTGTATATCTAATGCTTAAAGTTTCTTGTTGGTGATGTAATAAGGTTATGGTAGTTGTTTAATAATTTTTATGATGCATGAGTATTGATTTTGAAAATGGGAACCAAAACCCCCAAGGGTTTTGTAGGATACCCTAAAACAAAACATGTTTTGAGCTGTGACTTCCAAGGGGTCAAGCAGCCACTGTATATTGGTTTTGTAAAATTAAATTGTACTGTGATGTTGTTGAGATTGAGTACATAAAATTGAGCTTTTGAAACACAAAAAAATGTTTAGAAATGAGTAAGTTATGCTATTTCAAAGTTTAGGTAAAAAACTGTTTTTTCGTATTCTTATTTTCGGAACCAAGTTTGGACAGCCACTGTATAGGGCAAATGAACCCAGTTTTTTCTAAACTTTTGTGGACATATTTCTGCCATAACCTATTAGTCCACTGTAAAATTTGGTAAGAAAATATTAAACGGTTTGAAAGTTATTAACAGTCAAAGTTTGGAAAAAATAAGGACTTGAAAATAAGGTAATTTTTACCTCATTGTTGGAAAATGATTTCACCAATAAAAAATGCTCATTTTGACCTAAGATTTTACAAAGACTTAAATGGCATAACAAAAATGGAATTGGGAAATTTTGGTAACAATTGGGTAAGTAAATTTCAAGTTATGAACTAACGAAGTATATAGTTAAAAATGTGAAAAATAGACTTTTCACACTTAGTGTAAAAATGAGATTTTGAAACATAAGGTAAAAAGTAAAATTTTACTTATTTCAAGATATAAATTGGTAAGTCTTGAAATCATATGTTCACTAAAATTACCCCTTTGAGTTTAAATGAATTATTTTTATTAAAGAGTTTTTATTCTTTCTAAAAATAAGAAATTTAATTTATTAATAGTTAATAAATTAAAAGAGGGTTTAAAACCCTATATTTTGAGAAAATAATTAAATGAATTATTTTTCTAGTAAGTAAAATTGATTAATTGCTTTTGGAAAATTAATTAGTCAAGATGAGAAATTTATAACGGTTTTCCTAATTAAGACAAATTAGGCAATTTTCTTAAAACGGTTTTTAGATATTAAAACCTTAAGAAAAATAAAAGGAAAATTTAAAGAGTTTATTTTCTTTAAAAATAATTAAGGAATTTATTTGTATTTTCTGGATATAATACCGGCTAAAATCTTACATATTTTAACCGACTAGTCGAAAGTGCGGGTTAATAACGATACCTTGAAAGAATAAGATTTTTAGCGGGTTGTGGGGAAATACCATTGTGATACCCGAGCCTAGGTATCGAGACCTTAGGATAGGTCTCCCCGAGACTTAGGGTTTAGTCTAGAATATTTTTATATGACTTTCCTTAATAGGTTTAAAACCAAATAAGGATTATAAATCCTTACAAATGACTTTTATTAAAATGACCAAACTGCCCAAAATAATAATAATGAATTATGAGTGCCATAATTAATCCGAGTATACTGTATGGATAACTACAGTATTGGCTAAGCGTAACTGGACTGAACGTTGGAGGGTGAAAACCTGCTGAGCGCTAAGGACTCCAGGTAAGTCAACTTATATTGTATGGCTGCAACATGAAATGATTATTGTCTTGTATGTTAGTATAGGGATACATGCACATATATAGGCTGTCATAGAAAGTTGCTTAGAGACGTTAGTCTAGTGAGTGCTGATTTAGAAAATATGAACGGTAGAAGTCCGTCATATCCTAGACGGTTGATCCCCGTCACACTGCTTGATTTTATTTATGTCCGGTTCATTACCGCGACGAGTGGCCATGAGATGAGGATAAGCTAGTTAAACCTAGGGGCGCCAAGATAAATGGGACCTAGGGGCCCTCATGCTTACTTAATCGTTGGACGGTTAGAATCCGAGCAAGTGCTTTGATAAGTTATTCCCGAATAGCAGCCGTGAATATTGGCCATTCAGTGAGAGTGCCTAGAGATACTAGGGGTTGCCAAGATTGAGTGAGGCTGAACACCCTAGGGGCAACTGCTCACCAGCACCACTGATTAACATAGAAGTCTCCGTAAAACCGTGTAAATTAGATTACACTCTTGAATAAGTAGCGATGCCCTAGGTAACACGATAGTTACCCTTGATGAGAATATTTATTGGCTATATCTTAGTGTGGAGACTCGGTTCTCTTTTACAGATTAGCAATTATGTTGGAGGGCGCATTACGCCTGAATTGTTGGAAATTGTCGAGCGTTGGTCTCGAATTATATGCTGATATAATATATCTGCTTGCTCTAGGATTTTCTGAGTGCAGGGATATAATTGTTGGTAAGATATAGTTGTGATATAGTATATCTGCTTGCTCTGGGATTTTCTGAGTGTAGGGATATAATTGTTGATAAGAATTAGTTGCGATATAATATATCTGCTTGCTCTGAGATTTTTTGAGTGCAGGATTTTTATCTAGATATGAATTAATTTATCCTTGGTTATCAGGCATGACCATAAGTTTGCCAGGATGCTTTAGCGTTCTTGAAATTGATTGTGTAGGGTCCCGGATGGGTCCGGAACCCTAATTCTCTATATGCTTGTTTGAAAGTTGATCTTGCTAAGCGTTTTCGCTTACCTAGTTGTTTCATGTTGTAGGTAAGTGCAAAGGCAAGGCAGAGCAGTGAGCGCTGGAGTCTTCCTTGCAAATGTACATGTGGACCGACCTTTTGGGAAGCCGTTTTAATTTTGGAAATGTTGTGTAATTTTCCTAAACTAGGCTCACTCTACTCTTTATAAAATATGTTTGTAACTAAATGTTAAGTATGACCATATGACTTTTTAAAAAGTTTTTTTTATACGGGTTTTTGAGACATTTTGTTAAATGAAAACATTTATATTTCCGCATTATCGAGTCTTGAAAATCTGGGTTGTTACAAACATTGTCAGGCAGATCTACAAGTTCCCAGACTGAATTGGAATACATTGATTCTATTTCTTGATTCATGGCATCTTGCCACTTATCAACATCAGGGTCTTCCATTTCTTCTTTAAAAGTCAATGGATCGACCTTTTTAGTATTTGATACAAGAACGTGTGCCTCATGTTCGTAGCGAATAGGTTGTCTCACAATCCTCCCACTACGACGTTGCACTGGTTTTTCCTTTTCAGGAATTGGGGTTTTTTTTTTTTAATCAAGAAGGGATATTTTATTGATCAAACAAACTGAAACAAACTAAAGGCCGGAGCAAAAAAATCCCCCTCAATTACAAACTAGAGATAAAATGGATCATTAGTTTCTCTCTGAAAGTCAGCTCTTTAGTTCTAATACTAAGGCTAGAAACTCTAGCTTTTACTGATTATTTAATCAGGGAGTCTACGTGATAAATAGAATAACAACTATTTTCAAAACAACACTTATTTCTTTTAAGCCAGAGGTAGTAAACAGAAGCAGCCAAAGTAGCTGAAACTACCCGAGCCATGCAGCCTTTCCTAGTATCATTCAGCCAGATGCACCAATCTTTAAACATCTCAGGCCAGATTAAATCTCCCAGCCAGTCAGCAATAACTTGAAGCACTCTCTTGGAAAATATACAGTAAAAAAAGAGGTGAGAGTGGCTTTCCAATTCAGACTCACAAACCGGACAAGTCAGACAAGAAACTGGTATGTGACAGTAATGCAGCAAGTCCCTAGTGAGTAATTTCTGGTTGATCACCTGCCATAAAATGAACCTATGTTTGGGCACTGAAAGCTTGCACCAAACAACCTTCATACCGTTAATGGGAGAACCAGGAATAGATAGCAGATACAATTTATTCAGCTGGATTTTCCCCTGTATGACAGCTGCATTCAAGGTCGAGCTAGAAAGAGCTTTACTCAGCTTGATCAACTTTTTCTAGTACCAGCTGGAATCTTGATGCAGGACATAGTCCCAAATCTGGTCCCCTTTTAAATAGATACAATTCACCCATTTAACCCATAAGAGGTCCTACTTAGAAGAGATATCCCAAATGTATCTTGCAAGATTGATTTTGTTCCAGAGAGGCCCTTCTTTAAAGCCTAAACCGCCATGACTTTTAGGCCGGGAAACATGATCCCAGGAGGTTAAATGAAACTTGCTTCTGGTGCCTTTAACTCCCCACAAAAAATTCTTGCAGAGACAATCTATCTCCTTGATGACTCTTTGAGGCAAAAGAAAAATGCTCATCCAGTATTTCCTTATCCCCAACAAGACAGAATGAATAAGCTGCATACGACCAGCATAGGACAAATTTATACTGGTCCAACCATGTAATCTTTGCCTTATTTTCGTAAGTATGATATCACAACCCATAGCCTTCCATTTGGTAGGTCTCAACAGCATGCCAAGATAAACCAAAGGAAAAACCCTTCTGTCATTTTAGATAGATTCAGGTGAGAAGCTTTCTTTGAATCTGAAATGCCTCCAAAAAATATTCGGGACTTGAGATTATTAATGAACAGACCAGATGCAGCAAAGAAGGCTTCAAAAGACTTTTGAATAATCTGAATAGAATTAGCATTTTCTTTGCAAACAAGAAGTAAATCATCAGCAAAGCAAGGGTTAATAATATTAAGAGATTTGCATAAAGGGTGGAATCTGAATATTTTATCCTTAGAAGCCTCATGAAGGACTCGAGTAAGATATTCCATCACTAAAACAAAGAGTAAGGGAGAGATAGGATCACCTTGTCGAGCCCTTTACCTCCCTTAAAACTGCCTTGGATCTGACCATTCATGAGTAAGCAATAGGATGAGCCTTTAAGACATATCATAACCCACCTAATGAACCTGCTAGGGAATCTGAAAGCTTTCAGAAAGTTCTCTAAAAAATCCCAGTCAATGGAATCATAGGCTTTACTGATATCTATCTTCATCAAGCAACGGGGAGAACTTTGTCTTCGATTATAACCCTTAATTAGATCTTGAAGAATAAGGACATTATGGGCAAGCGATCTATTCTTAACAAAAGCCCCTTGATTTTGATTGACCAGCTTAGGAAGAATAGTAGTCAATCTGTTACAAAGCATTTTTGAGATGCACTTGTACAGAGTAGTACAGCAAGCGATTGGTCTATACTCTGTGGCATTTGTGGGATGACTAACCTTGGGAATGAGAGTTAAAATAGTACTATTCAAAGACTTAGGAATATATCCTAAGTCAAAGAACTCAAGTATTGCCTTAGAGACCTCTTTCCCTATGTCTGTCCATAAACTTTTGAAAAAACCAGCTCCAAACCCATCCGGACCAGGACTTTTAATAGCATTTATACTAAACATGGAAGTTTTGACATCTTGATAAGAGAAAGGTTTAATCAGCTTTACTTGGTGTTCAAGATTCATAATCGGACCCAAGTCAATTATTGAAGAATCTATATGACCTGAAGCTTTACTTGAGCAACCCAAGAAAGACTGAAAATGTTGAACAAAGTGGTTAATCACCTTTGGGTAATTATCTTCTACTCTGCCTTCTTCAGATACAAAAGACACTATCCTGTTACTGGCTTTCCTTTTCTTCATACTGGCATAAAACATGGAGGAGTTTTCATCACCAAACCGGAGCCAATCTATCTTACTCTTCTGATAAAGAAAACTAGCATAGGATTTCTCTTGCTTCTTAAATTCCAGAAAAGAGGATCTTTCAGCTGAACTCAAGCTTTGATTATTCGAGTCAGAGAAAAGAGTAGATTTAGCTTGTTGATAAACTCTTTTTCTTTCCTCATACTTCTTGACAATATCTCCTATAACCCTCCAATTAAACCTCTTCAGCTCATACTTAAGCTGAGAAAGCTTCCAAGCTACCTGCTCCAAACCTCGGCCCTCAACCTTTAAAGGCTTATACTAGTTTGCCAATACTGTTGCCTTAAAATTAGGATGGCTAATCCACATATTGTAGAATCGAAATGGTCGCATACCTTCTTTCTGGATTGATAGATGCTTCAAAATTATAGCACAGTGATCTGAAACTACCTCCCAATTCACTGTTGCACTGACATTAGGAAATGAATCTAGCCAATCCTCATTGAAGAACACTCTGTCTAACTTGGAAAATATACGGTTTCTCCCTTCTTGATTGTTCAACCATGTATAAAACGAACCCATAATCTTCATTTCTTCCTCTATGCCAAGATCAAGCCATTGTCTTGCATCTTCTAGCTCTTTAATTGATATAGCCTTACCTCCCATTCGATCTGCTGAATCAAAGACAGCATTAAAATCACCTACAACTAGCCAAGGTTTAACTGGGAAGATTAAATTGGATAGCTTAGACCAAAGAAATCTCCTGGCCTCCAGCTGGTTAGAGCCATAAACAACTGTAGGGCAAAAAGTTTGGTCTGTAGCACATAGCCGAACCTTACAGTGGAGAAATTGAACACGATCCTTTATTACTTCTATTTTAACCCAGCAGGCCTTCCAAATCAAAAGAATTCTACCCTCCAAACTTGAACTACTATAGAGGTCCCAACCCAGAAAACTAGTACTCATAACCTCCTTAATCCTCTCTCCTTTAATCTTAGTTTCTAGAAGAGCCCCAATACCAATTTTATTCAACTTGTTGATATCTAAAATGGATAACTGCTTATTCCTCTTTTTTAACCCTCTAACATTCCAGCTCATTAAGTTGAAACTTTCCATTCAAGTTCAATAACAGGGAAGGGTCAATGAGAACCTGCTTCTGTTCTTGAAGAACACTGAATGAATTCCTTGTTTTCTGGGATGGAACTGGATTTTTTGATTTCAGAGTTCCTGATTTTTTCAGATAAGCCCACCCTTGATCTTTTGGAAACTCCTAAGGTTGAGACTCATCTTTCTCCTTTGATTGAGCGTGAGCTGAAGATGTCTGGACAGTCTCTGGAGTATTATAAACCTCTTTAGGATCAGCATGGTCAGCTACTGGTGCTTTCAAAACCTTCTTCTTCCTCCAAACGACTCCATTCACAAACTTGCAAGAAGTCGCTGTATGCCCCAACTTTTTACATTGGGAACACTTCGTGGGTAGCCACTCAAAATCAATCAATTGATCCACTACTTGACCTCTCTCATTGATATAACTAATATATTGAGGAAGTGATTCTGATATCTCCATGTCCACTAAAACTCGAGCGAATTTTATCATCGATCTGTCTTTGGTGATCTTATTTATCATTATAGGTTTCCCTATTGTGCTAATAAGTTCACTCAAACAATTGATACCCCAATACTGTAACCCAAGATCTGGAAGCCTGATCCAAACTGGTACCGATTTAATTGATTTCAAAGAATCAATATTAGTTGCCCATGGCCTTAGAACTACTAGCTTCTTGTCAAAATGTACCACCCCTGATTCTAGGACCAAATCACGAGTTGCTTCATCTTTGAATTTGACCATAGTGAAACCAGAATTCATTCTTGCCACTCGTTCAACCCCTAGCTTCCCCCAAATATGATTGATAAATCCTTCAAAAATGGGTAATGGAGGATTAGCACCTATAACCACACATATCAAGGCAGACTTCCAGAATGAGGCTTCTACTGCAATTTCCTCAAAATCCAACTGAGCGATTTTTTGACCATCTTTCTGAAGAGGATCCCTAAATTGTAGTTTTGTACACCCATACGAAGGCACAGATTCCTTGAATCGAGAACAGGCTTCCTTAGCATCTTCTTGGAATGATTCGGTCTCTACCTCCTCCACCCACGATGAGGAACCTAAATCAGGAGTAGATTGATTTACCTGAGAAGGAGCTATCTCCTCCTTACCAGCTATCTCAGGGATCTCTGAAGTCATATTCTCTACAGTCTCTCTATCCTTCCCGGACAGAGGCAAGACAGCTGAATCATCATTGGATGAGGGGAGCTCCTGCTTATCTTTTTGCTGAACTAGCTTCTGCACAAGTTTTCGTCTCCGTGCCATGGCAGAGAGAAAGATGAGCTTGATGCTTAGAATTGTGGTTTCTTTGGTTGTTTTATCATTAATTGCTGCTGGTGAATTTATGACTTTATTTGAGACCATCTCCTCCAGTACAACCTTACTGTGAGGTTTGTGGTTATTAACATAGTCATATTCAAGTAAAGTTGCATTTGTCAATACAAATGTTTTATTTTCTTTTGGACTATAGAAAATTCCACCTCTAGTCTCTTTGGAATATCCCACAAACATACACACTTCAGAGCGCGATTCCAACTACCCGGTCTTCCTTTCAAGCACGTATGCATGACACCCCAAAATTCTAAAATGGTGTAAACTAAGTTTACAACCATTCCATAATTCTATGGATGTCTTTTGGATAGACTTAGGTGGAACATCATTCAATGTGTATAGAACACATTGAATCGTATAGCCCCTGAAAGACAGTGGTAATGATGAGAAACTCATCATTCATCTAACCATATCTAATAACGTTCTATTCCGACTTTCTGAAACACCATTTTACTTTGTTGTTTCAGGTGTAGTGAGTTGGAATTGAATGCCATGCTCACGTTGATGGTTCTTGAATTCACAGTCCAAGTACTCTCTTCCTCGATCGGATCGAAGTGCTTTTTAGTGATTTACCTAATTGCTTTTTAGCCTCTGCTTGAAATTCTTTGAACTTTCCAAAAGTCTCAGATTTTCTTTGCATTAAGTATAGGTAACCATATCTCGAATAATCGTCAATGAAAGTGACGAAATATTCACAACCTCCTCTTGCTTGGACATTAAGTGGATTGCAACATCCATATGTACTAGCTGAAGTGGTTCTGTGGCTCTTGAACCTTTAGCAGAGAAAAGTCTCTTGGTCATTTTTCCTTCTAGACAGGATTTTCAAACAGGGAGAGATCCAATAGATGGTTCTCTTAAAGGAATATCCTTTACAAGTCCATTGATTCCGTCTAGACCAATTTGGCCCAATCTCAAGTGCTACAAATATGTTTCACTATCGGAATCAGTTTAATAGATTTAGGATTAGCTGTTTTTAAATAATTCAAAATTATAAAAAATTTGTCATTCATTATAAGTATGTAAACTTTCTTTATCCCAAAGAATTTGCATAACAAGTAAATAGATAATTTCTTTAAATAATAACTACTTTATTAATAAAAGAAATAAATGTTATGCAAAAATAGAAATAAGTTTCCAAACATTAATAATCAAAATTACTAACAATAAACAAAATTTCTAGACTGTAGTTTTCTTTATTTAAAGAAATCTAAAATTTCTAAAACAAAATAAAGAAATTTAAATTGTTCAACTAACAATAAAATTACTAAATAAAAAAATACCGCTCTCCAACTTCTCCGGCTCCTTACTTGCTACCAAAATTCTCATCAGTCTCTTCCTCCTTTTCATGGTTCTGATTCTGCCAAAGGAAAGACAAAAGAAAAATAGATTAGTGGCATATATTTTTGAATCAACTATCCAAAAATTTGAATCTTATATTCGTAGTGTTTGAATCTACTATTCATAGTTGAAAAAATATATGGAAATCTTATTTACCTTTTTCTTTTGATATAAACGATGACACCCAGCATAGACTTCCTCTGTCATTGCTCGCCACATCTCATGTGCTGAGTCATAGTGTATATATTTTTCCTTTGTTTCGTCAGGCATGGTTGAAAGCATGCAATAACGTGCCAACCGATCAGATTTCATCCAATTTGCATATTTTTCTTCTGCTTCATAGCTAGTAGCCAGAGGTGGTTCTATTGGAGGTTTTTCACAAACAGTTGGCATCATCTTCTTATAAGAAAAAATAGTCAACATGCCTCGAAACCAGTGTTGCATATTTTCAGGTTCAAAAACTAAGGATTTGAGAAAGGCATTGGCGTGTAATTCACCAATAGAAATTTTTGCTGGCAATAAATAAATACAAATATATATTACTATATTTAGAAAAATAAATATCAAAGTTTTCAGAAATTAAACACGATGCATGAGCACAATTAAAACACATAAAATAAAGATTAATTTCCACGACAAAATTTTCTAACAATTAAAGTGCTGCCTTAGGGTCGGTCAAATTAATTTTAGAGAATTTATAAGACATTCTTATATTTATTGTTTAAAACTTAAAATAACTCTTTATTTTCTCTTTTAAACATTAAAGTACCACTTAGTTTGGTCAAGTTATGATTATCCACTGCAAAAGCTTAATCATAACTTTGTGAGTGTAACCCATTATTTCGGAGTTCATGACTTAACTTAGGACATGCTGTCTTAGGGTCGGTCAACCCTAAAATACATCATTAGTTCCTATCTATGTAAGAAATACAACCTTGCTATTGATATGTCTAGACACCTTCCTTAGGGGGACGAAAACAAAGCCGTCGCGAGGCGCTATTCATATCTCACAGTGTTATATTAATAATAGAGACCATGGGTTATGTTTGAGATATCAACCCTCTCCCACTCACTATTTTGAAATAAGTGTTTTTAACCTAATTAATTCCAAATTAATTATAACATCTTTAAACCTTATGAACATAATTAAAATTGGAAAGAAAGCGAGTTTCTAGGTCCATACCCAATTTTAAATTACAAATCATGTTCATCTAAACTTTACTAAAAACACTTTTAAAATAAAGTTGGTTTAAAGAAATTAACTCATAAAGACTTAAAATTTGGTGTGATATTTTACCAAGTTTTCAAAAAAGAAACTATGTAATTTACATGCAATTGATTTCGCAAAATAATTCATATAAACACATAGGACAATCCTAATAATCATGTTTCTACTAATGAGATGCATGATTATGACTATGTGGGTTTTCATGTATAGCATACAATGCATGAACATGTTATCAATCACATCAATCACATGAAAATAATTATTTAAATAAAAAAAATAAACAATAAATGTTGAACCGGGTGCTTTTGGGTATTTCTAATTTTACAACCACTTTATAAAATAAAAAAATAAAAAAATAAAACCGCCTTGATCTCCATTGGGCTTCTTTACTTTACCGTCGGTAGGATATGTGTCGTTGTTGGTCCAAAATAATAATAAGAAAACAATTTTCTAATTATTTTGATTAATTAAAACAAACTTTTAAATAATCATTATTTTTATTTTTCTTTTTAATTAAAACAACTTTTAATTAAAATTAGAAACTGAAATAATTATATAAAATCTATTATATTTAAAATTAGATTTAAAAAAAAATGTTTGTTAGGATAACAAAATTATCACATTATTTAAATATCAAATTTCTAATAAATAAGATATTTAACATTTAAAATTAAAAAAAAAATAATAGAATAATTTCATAAAATAAAAAAAAAATTATGGACCAGCAGGACGGGGACACGTGGTGTCAAACAGAGCTGCCGGGGCCGGGTTGTACGGAACTGTACGGTCCGTATGACGTCCCGGCAGCGGCTCGGAGGTCAGTCTCGAAGGAGCGGTGGCTGAATTCTGAATCATGGGCTCCGTTCTAACTTTTGTGTGATCGGAATTACAATTTTATGGTGTCAAAAACCAAATAAAATTACATAAATCCTATGCCCTTTAATGGCTTACACAATGATCTAATCATACTTTTACAGAAATCTTTTCTTAAGTCGTCCATTGATATAACCATCTTACAATAGTTCAAACCTCTAATTAATTACTTCATAAATTAGAATGGAAGAATTACCATTTTACCTTTTTAATTTACTTCTTATTCCTTAAGTACCATTAATTCACTAGTGAATAATTAATCTATAATCTAATTATAGATTTGAGCTCAAAATCATTTAGTTCCAGAATTAACCCTTAAGGGAACTAATATACAATCCATTAGGAAAGATTAGATTACGTATTGTTGATACATGTTCCCAGCCATCCATGACATTAAATCTCCAAAACAAAAGTCATTAGCCTCATTCTTTGAAGATACCTTAACGAATGAATCAAAAGATTTAATAAACATGAACATGATTTCATGAACACTCAGTATTTAGGTTGATCTATAAATGATCATCAGTTATGATATGAATTACAAGTCTTTATTGTTAAATAGTTTTTGGATAAAGACTTTAATTCATATCGGTCTATGTCATATATAATCATATTATATAAAGCACCTTTACCGAGATGTCTTTCCACATCAATAATCCGAATCTAGATTATTTATATCATTATGATACTCAGTAAAGCATACTTACAACTCCAATTAAAGAATTCCATTACTTTAATTTGTTGTTGTTGACTATTTTTATTCATTCATGTGATCTTAATTCTCTCGTACTAATACAAGATCACATCCTCAATAATGAATATGGAAATTTTCTGATATTTACAAAATTATTCAAAGAATAATTTAACAATCTAAATATAACAATAATAATAAACCATTGTATTTATTTATTCACAGAAAAACAAATGTCTTTACATGCTTTTAGGACACACTCCTAACACTCCCATGCATAACGCAGGGGCGCCAAACAGAAGGGCAGGGGCACTACCTTGCAAACCCAGAAATTTATTGGTTTCCACCTGCGTTTTTCTCTGAGTTCAAAAAACAAAAATCCACTCCAATTACAAACCCCAACCAAGAGTGAGTTCCAAAACTAGTATAATTCATCCTAAGCAACACCGGGACACAAAAAACTCACCCAAGCTTCCACTGAAACTCCAAACCCAAATCTTGAGCTTCAAAGCTCAAGAACGCCTTAAGAACATAAGAGATATATAGAAAAACAAAGAGAATTCTTACCTCAATCTGTTAACCTGCAATCCTAAGCTGCCCTTAGCCCAAATCCTAGCTTCAATCATCCAATTTTGAGCTTTTCCTCCTAAAAATTCAATAACTCCTCAAGAGGTATGAGAGTGAGAGAGTAACGAGAGAGAGAGAGAACGAGGTGCTACTGAGAGTGTTTCTTTGATTCCACTAGGTTCTGAATTGGATGAATATATCTCTCCCCTAGGAAAGTAGTGACTAAAATACCCCTTGCCCTTTAGCTTACTCTCTAATGCTTTCAAGGGAAAAACCGTAATTGCCACCTTTCCCACTAGTCCCTATTAACGCCTCATAATTCTTGTTACTTCCAATATCCTCAAGTAGTCAATAAATAATTCCCCATTACCTGATAAACCCCGATAATGTACTAAATTACCAAAATACCCCTAGGCTTAACCCGAGCCAAGTATTCGACCCCGTTATGAATGAAATACTACTTGCTAGCTAGGATCACCTTGTGCCAAACCACTCAAATACATCCACATATCAATGTGGTCTCAATCATATAACACACAAACACATATATATATATATATTCAAATATGCCCTCAACGTGCCAAAATTACAAAAATGCCCTTCTAATAAGAAACTGGCCCACATGCATGCGTAATGCACCTAAACATGCAATTACAATCATATTATAATATAACTTACATAATTCATATAATAATCATCATCATCATCACATAATAATAAAATTAAATTAATTATTGCCCTCCTGGCCCCCTAATCAAGGCACCCTAATCAAGGCACTAAGCCTTATTTGGGAAATTGTGACGTTACACTTTTTCTAAGAGGAAATGAGAATCGGGATCGTACAAGCTTTAAACTCACAAACTCAAGCATTTTCTTTATGAGTTTCTTGGAGAAAACTTGAGATTCTTGAAAGCTAGAGAGAGACACGTTAGAGAGAGATTTGAGAGAGTAATCAAGTCTTCCAAAACTCTATGAGGACCTTTTTATAGTATAGGCACCATCATTAGGTCTAACCAATAGGATTAGAGTAAAATATCTCGTCATTTGGAGCTTAAAAATCGTGTCTATACGGACACATCAGGCGACGCGTCGCCTGCCTGTAGGTGATGTATCACTTACTAGTAGGCGATGCATCGTTTGGTAGGGCTTTTGAGATGTAACTAGGATACATTCTTTAAATAAAATTTCAAATGCTAAAGAAAATTAAAATTTAGAAATAATTCGGATCCGAGTTTCAAAAAGTAATGATAAAACATGAAATTTAATAAACCATTTTTCGACATTTATATCATTAGATTTATTCCATAAAAAGAAAACTACTATGGTGTTCTAGAGTCATCCTCGTTCATGCGGTTCCCTCACTGAGTACATACACATTCTTGGAACGGTTCCCAGCCCAGCATGTGATTACATAATCAATTCTTGCCTATGGACAAAAAAAAGGGGGTGAGCTAGAGCCCAGTAAGGAGAATCAAACCAAAAAATCTTCATATATGGAAACCTTGCAAGCAAACCATAATCTCATATCATAACAAGACATAAAATCATCATAAGAAAACCTATGCATGCACTATGCATGTAAATGGGAGAGATACTATGAGGAAGCACTCGGGTCCTTTCTGCGACCACTATGGTAAAAACTGTGGCAATCTTTGTCCACCTTTTACCTTCCCAAGTACATGCCCTGAAACATTTAGCGTACAACATGGATTCCATAACATTAGCAATTAAGCAAATGTGTTTAACCTCCTTACTTTGTATGGATGTGAAGTCTTGACAAAGAAAATATCCCGCTTCAATGATCAAAACCTAATCATAAAATAAGAGCCTTATTGTAAGAACAACATCGTGCCTAATTATCTAAGCTACATGTCCAAACCTCTTTACATGAGCCATGCACAACATACACTAAACTAATGATCATAATATCCATGCTTTTATAATCAAACTGAAACCTAAAAAAACCATAAGTGAGCATAAACTTTTGAAATGATAATGGTACCTTTTGAAGATCGAAATTCGAATCCTACCCTTTCCTTAGTCCTTGAAATTTCGAAAACCTCCAAACCATGAAACCACACTCCAATAACCACCAAGAAGAAAAGATGAACTCATAAACTAAATTCAAATCAAGCTATCGAGATCTTACCTTAATCTTTGTTCCTTTTCTTCACAAAAACCATGAGTCCTTGACCTAGATCTCCAACCTCCCAGCCTCACCTTTTCTTTCTTTTTCTCTTTCTCTGCCACGACTCTCTCTCTCTCTCTCTCTCTCTCTCTCTCTCTCTCTCTCTCTATTTCTCCTTGGTGTGCACGAAAATGGGAACTCCTCTCCCACTATATATATAGTCTCCAAAACTATCACCATCAAATCTACATTAATGATAATTGATTCCAATCACCATTAATTATAATTGAGTTGCTCTCTTATTCTCATCATAAAGGCAAGAACCTAGTCCTAATACCAGCTATGCTCATCAAACCTTATTACCATCCATGATTTTCGTAAATCAATCACCCTTAAGTCATCTTATTCATCTAACAAACCTAGTCTTATTCTTGCACACTACACATAATTTGATCTTCCATTATCAAATCCCCATAAATGCCGAAATCCTAAGCTATAAATAAGAAGACAATTACTCATTTACTTCTCTTAATTTCACCAAATCAATCAACAATAATAATGCTAGCTATTTTCGAAAATATCTAACTAAGGCAACTCTTGATTCCACTCAATCATTCTTAACAAATTATTGTCATCCACATCACACATTTTTTCTCGAAAATCTTTCTTTTTATTTTTGAAAAATTCAGCTTGATAATGTGATGAAGAAATCCTTTAGTTTGATGACCAGAACATCATTAATACTGCACAATATCATCCAATATTTTCAAGTATTAATCCACACAAATCACTAAGATCTCTCATCGTGTCTTACCTTAATTTTCCATAATTAATAGTGATGATTTTTCTTTCACACATCACACGCCCAAGGGTGCACACACACACACACATAATTAATTCAAAGCACAAATAAGTAAATAAATAAAAATAATAACCAATATAGTAAATTAGATAGTTATTAATTAAAATAAGTAAACAATATAATAATAAAAGAATAACCAAATAAAATGATTAAATTAAAATAATTAAATAAAACAATAATAAAAGAATAAACAAATATAGTAAATATGACAATAAATAAGCCCCTCTGACTTGTGACCCCTCCAACAAGCCTAAAGTTTCTCTAAATGCTACCAAACTTTTTGCAGATCCTCAGATACCTCAATGTATCACTTTGGACACAAAAATATAATTTTTAAGTGCCTACAATTGAAACTCAAATTTCACTTCTACAGTATGTGAAATTCACTAAGTGTTTTATACCTATCTTGTCTAACAACACTCATCCTTTGTATTTAACCAATCATAATAGTGTGAACACTGATCAAAAAATCAATTTCTGACTATCTCTGTCGGATTAAAAATTAGAATTAGTATAACCAGCGGGGTTTCAGTCACCACCTGAATATAGAAGCATATATTATCTAGTTTTCTCAAGATACTTGAGAATATTCGTTATTGCAACCCAATGACTCAATCTAGGATTGGATTGATAACAACTGAATATCCCTACTGCATAACAAATGTCAGGTCTTGTACACAATATGACCAACATAAGACTGCCTACCGCAGAGGCGTAATGATACTGTCTCATGTCCTCTTATTCTTGAGGTGTCTTAGGACACTGTTCTTTAGAAAGGACAATTCCATGATGGGTTGGCATGTCACATTTCTTGGAATTTTGCATACTGAAGCGTTCCAGTACCTTATCAATATAAGTTGCTTGAGCAGCACTAACACTTTGTTCTGTTGATCCCTAAGGATCTTAATGCCTATAACATAGTTTGCTTCCCCCAAATCCTTCATTTGGAATTGTTCAACTAGCCATTTCTTTACTTTTGTTAATGTTTCTACGTTATTTCCAATTAGTAGAATATCATCAACATAAAGAACTAAGAACACCACTATGCCGTCATTGATTTGTTTATACACACAAAGTTCATCAACGTTTTGTTCAAAACCATACATTTTTATTGTGTCATTAAATCTTAGATTCCAAGATCTTAAAGCTTGTTTGATTCCATAAATGGACCTAAGAAGCTTGCAAACCTTTTGCTTTTTACCTTTGAATTCGAACCCTTCTAGTTGAGACATATAAATGGTCTCGTCAAGATAGCCATTAAAAAATGTTGTCTTTACGGAATTTTCCATATCTCATCATCCATGCAAGCTGCTATGGACAAGAGTATGCAAATTTATTTTAGCATGACTATGGGGGAAAATCTTTCTTCATAATCAACCTCTTCTCTCTGAGTATAGCCTTTGGCTACAAGCCTTGCTTTGAAAGTCTCTACTTTCCCATCCGCTCATCTATTCCTCTTGAATATCCATTTACAATTGATAGGTTTAATATTTTCTGGTAGATCTTTAAGAATCCAGACGAAACTAGAATACATCCATTCAATTTCATGGTTCATGGCGTCTTGCCATTTTTCTTTGTCAGAATCTCTCATTGCATCTATATATGTCAGTGGATAATCTTTGTTTGTGTCACCATTTGAACTTCATGTTCATAACAAATTGGTTGCCTAACAACCCTCCCTTTACGAAGAGGTGCTCTATAATTCTGATTAGAACTTGTGGCTTCTTCTTGCCGTTGTTCATTGTGAATAGTCGGTGATTTATTTTTTTTGATTTAAGACTATTTCCTCCAATACAACTTTTCTGCGAGGCTTGTGATTATTAATATAGTCATGTTCAAGAAAAGTTGCATTTGTCGATACAAATGTTTTACCCTACAAACAACGACACAATTAAGTCTTTGAGTCCAACTTCCTAGTCTTCCCCTTTAGCATGTGTGCTGGACACCCCCAAATACAAAAATGGTGAAAACTAGGTTTACTGTCATTCCATAGTTCTAATGATGTCTTCTGAATTGACTTATATGGAACAACATTCAATATGTACATTGTACATTGAATTGCATAGCTCTAGAACGACACTGGTAATGATGAATAACTCATCCTTGATCTAACCATATCTAGTAACGTCCTGTTCCTTCTTTCTAAAGTACCATCTTGCTGTGGCGTTTCATGTGCTGTGAGTTGGGCTTGAATTACCTTCTCACACAAATGGTCCTTGAATTCATAATCTAAGTACTCTCCTCCTCGATTAGATCGAAGAACTTTTAGTGATTTCCTAACTTCTTTTCGGCTTTTACTTGGAATTCGTAGAACTTCTAAAAGGTTTTAGATTTTGTTTGCATTAAGTATAGTTTGATTGTTACCAATGGATTTAGCATGACAAATTTCACTACCAGATCTTGAAATAACAATCTAATTATTGCTAAAAGAAATATTAAAACCTTATTCATACAACATAAAAACTTAAGTCCCCATTAATAATCACATTACTAATCATAAACTAAATTTCTAAACATTATTTTTTCTGAATAAAGAAATCTAAAATTATTAAAACAAAAATGATGAAATAAAATTGTTCAAAATAACAATGAATTTATAAAACGACTGTCGAGTTTTCCGCTTGTTCCTTGATGCCAATGCCTTTCCTTTAGAAGTCGACTCTTTTGGACAAAGAGTTTTCATTTCTGCAAGGAACAAAAAAATAATTTTAGAATCATGGATCATAACATTCATAATATTAATAAAACATCAATCACATAAGTGTAAAAGTAAAGGCGAATCTGAATTTACCTTCCCATTCCTTTTGCACCATACCCAGTATATCTGGAGTTCTAACATCTTTATAAATCATACACCACAACTCATACGATTTCCTCGTGTCTTTGTACTTGTCTTTCTACTCGTGTGGCAAGATTTTGAGCATACAAAACTGCCCCTTGCGATCATTCTTTAACCATTCGGTATATTTTTCATGCATATTATAGGTATCATTTACAATTGGCACTTCAAGAGGTTTTTTATATATAATATCAGATATCCCAATTTGGCTTAGAAAGTACAACATACAGACATGCTAGGCACAAATTCTTTTAATGTCAAATTCAACATTTTCTAGAGTATAGAGTACTTGTTGAGAGAAATAATAAAACATGATCTGAAAATAAATAAGTAAAATAAAATGAATTTAAGCATATAATAAATATTAGTGATTTTCATAATAGTAAATATGATGCACGAATACAAAAAATTTAAATAACACATAAAAATAATTATTACTAAACTGCAATAAATTAATTTGACAATTAATGAACTAGTCTTAGGGTAGGTTAGACAAATTTCAAAATCAATTTTAAGACACTTCTGCAATTCATAAGTAAAAATTTAAAATCAACCACTTTCTCTTTTGACTTATGAACAACCGCTTATTTGTTCAAGATTGACTAGTCCGCTCGAAAGTCCAGTCAGCCTTTGCGAGTGTAACCCATTATTTTAGATTAATGACTTAACTCAAAAGTGTGCCTTAGCGTCAATCAAACTTGAAATACATCATTCAATCCTATTCTTAAAAAAATAAAAAGTAAGCCTTGAAAATAACATAGTGAGAAACCTTCCTTAGGGGGACGCAAACAAAGGCGCCTCGATGCCCATTCTATGCAACTTTAGTGTAACCTAATAATGGAGACCATAGAGTTATTTTTACAGCTCCTTCTCTTACTGAGTATTTTAGAATATGCGTTTTCTCAAAACATCCTATGCTTCTTAATTAATAAAATTAGTCAAATTAATTTACCAAATGATATTATGATAATAATATTAACTCATTAATCTCATTAAGCATTTAAATATTAACCTTTTTTTTTAAAATAAAACTACTAAATATGCCCTTAAAATATTTAGTCTAAAAATGCTCTAATTATTAAGAATATAATTTGTCTATCTAATAAAATTAATTCTTAAATCAATTTCAAATTAATTCTTTAAAATATATTAAGCTTGCACCATAATATGTTTCACGTTATTATGAATTCTCCCTGAACTATTATTGTGATCTTATTATGCTTATTCTGTTAGTTTTCATCCTATGTGGCTAATTGTGTGCTGATTTGACACTTTAGGCACTAACGTGACATTGTCACGTGTAAAATTCTATCAATAAATTAATATAAAAACAAAAAATATTTTTAAAGATTAAAAAATAATTTAAAAATTATAACCATAATATATATTTTTTAAAATAATTAATAATGAAAATTAAAATAAACACAAAAAATAAACTAAGAAGACACGTAACCCTATTTTTTTATTTTAAAATCATTATTAAAAAAAATAACAAATCTAAATCAGAACTAAAACTCAAACCTAATTATTCCCTCTTTCCCAAACCCTATTCTTTTGGATCAGCCTCCATTCCCATTCATCCAAACCTTGCTGAGCCTTGGCTCACAGGTGCTATGTGGTGCAGGTAAGGGAAAGGGGAAGCTGAACTAGCCGTGAGTTGGAGAGCTTTAGGGGCGGCGTGTACATTTGCAGGTGCTCGACCGCCACAGTCGATGGATCAATAGGAATTGAGCCAAACTTCATTTTTCTGCTTAGGCCGGCTTACATTGTAATTATTTTTTAGAGTTGTAAATGGCTTATAAACACTTATTTTTGGGATCTCAGGTACAGACTCAAACTTTTTAATGAAAACAACTATTCCTATGATCAAAATCTTTAAACAATGATCTAGTAATTATCTTTAGTTACACATTTAAATCCAAATGACTTGATTAGCAAGTCCAACACTATTTAAAATACAAAGTGTAATGGTCTTGGCTATTCAGGGCGTTACAACCATAAAGATAGATTCCATCGAATATAAAAAATAACATGAAAGAAACCAAAAGATGAGTACCCCTATCTAAAAGAAAAGATGTATAACACCCTAAATTGACTAACTTTTAAATATGAACAATATTTACATAAAGCTGAAAAATTTAGAATAATATGATAAAACTATCCTATAGGGTCCAAGAACTTTACTTAGCTAGTTAGATAGTAGTAGTAATAGTAATAGCTAGTAATAGTTGTAGTATTTTTATGACCGTGGATTTTAGGTTCAAGCCGGGATTTTGTTGGACACTCGTAGGAAGACTTGTAGATTTTCTAAGTTTAACCTATAGTTTAAGAATATTAATTATAACCTAAGGTTTGATTAATATGACTGATTATGGAGATGATAATTATTATAATATAAGGTTTAGATAGACTCAATAAGATATTAACACTTGTCATGTGTGTGTTTAATAAGAAATTAAGAATTTTTGAGGAATAAGTTTATTAAGAGTAATATTTGAACATCCTAGGGTCTGCCAGCAGCTTTGAAATTATTAAAGGACTTAGTCAAGACTGTTTACTCAATTCAAATTAGGCTAAAAAAGTGTAATTACGTGTATAATATTTCAGCGTATGCCGATATATCGCAGCTATAGGGGGCGATATATCGCCATACGGGGATACGAAAAACACGTAGCGTCGCACGACAACCTCGACGAGCCTCGGGCATATGAAGCCAGGCGATATATTGCCTATAGTGGGCGATATATCGGCCCATGGGCATAAAATTTGAATGATTTTGAAACCAAGTTCATTTTAATCCTTAACCTCTTGATAAGTCCAGAATCTTTCTGACCGAGTCTTCAGCCTCTGCTGAATGATTATTCAAATATTTTCAATTAAAAAGCCATTATTTTATTCAAGTTAAATGAAGATCTTTTCATTCTTGAACTCTATAAATAGGACCCAGTACCCAGCCATTTCTTCATTCATCAAGCTGAGTTCAAAGCCTACAAGCTGCTAGGATTACTTTAGAGTGTTAAATACTTAGGTTGGGGTTATAAGCTTAATAAACACTTGGGAAGTAAGGTTTATAGTATATTTTAGTTCGAGGTGTAGTTCGATCATAGAAGCATTCAAGGTATTCCTTATTCTAGTTCCTTTTTGTATTGTCTTATAGTTTTTCTACTCAAATCCTAACTCGTATTCTCTATTCTTGGTTAGGCATCTAAGATCTTGAACGTAAGATTCTTGTTGGTAAGTATTATTTCGATGGTGTAGTTATTATTTTCATCTCTATTCCTTAGTATACTCACCCCTCTATTATGGCTTTTAGGAGTGTTCCAAAGTCCCGATCTTGTTCTCACATCCCGGTATATTGGTAAGGAAAATAGGATAGTTTTATATGCTTATATGTTATGTTGATATGTTATGATAAGTTATGCTATAATATGTTATGGTATGTTTTCTTATGTTTCATGGTTATTATTTACCCTACCTCAGATATTAGACAGGGGACGTAGATGGGTTATCATAAACCTACCATGTGATCTAACCTACCTCAGATATTAGAAAGGGGAAGTAGATGGTTTATCACATGTTTTAATGGCCATTAATAGTGTAGTCTTATATGATGTATGTCTTTATAGATATATGTTATATGTTTATAGCTTATAGTTTGTGTGTATGTATATGTTTCATGCTTATAGTAGATTTTCCTTGCTGGGCATTAGGCTCACTCCTTTATGTTTTATATGTGCAGGAAAATAGTTATGGCAGCGGGAAGATTCTTGGCAGTTTTGGGATGTGTATTGAGGCAAGATGGAATCGGTGGATTGCGCGTTCGATTTGAGGATGAAGTTTTTAAGTCTTTTAGGTATGATTTCTATGTATTATTTTTCCGCACTTAATTTTGTAACCAAATTGTTTAAGTTATGTTTTGTTTTATTTCAAAACAATTGGATCCCATATCCTAAGTGAGATTTTTTTTATGTATTTAAACCTTTACTTTACAGTTTTAAATAAAGTTATGGTTTTTTCATATGTATGTTTTCTTAAGATTAGTATAGTAGTTATTAATGGTCCAAGGTCTAGAATAGTTGGGTCATTACAGTTGGTATCAAAGCAACGGTTCATTCACATGAAGTTCGCCTCGATACACATACTCAAAGCTCCGAATCTGACCGCCAAGTAAGTATGTATGATTATAGTTAGTATGTTTATATGTATAGCTAACAAGTTTAGTCTTTATGTTTCAGTTAAGAATGAACGGAGCATTAACCTATGGGGATATCCGAGCCATTAAGGCTTTAAAAAGAATTAGAGAACCAAGAAACACCGTATCACCACCTTAAAGATTTGAAATCATAGCCATAAGAACCATGCTTCTACAATAACAATTTAAAGAACAAGAAGAGAATGGACTTTAAGACAAAACCATAAAATCAATATCTTACCGTAAACCTTGTATCCAAACCCGAGACCTAGGTCTTGAGCTCCACCTCTCGGCCTCCACTCTATCTCTTCTCTTTATTTCTCACACCTACTCTTTTCCTCTTTCTCTTTAGTTCACATAAAGGAGAAAAGAGAAGTGAGTCTTTTCTTTATATAGGCTCCAAATGCCGTAGCCACCAATTATACATTGAATGGTAATTGATCCTAATTGCAAAATTGTCATAAAAGATTGATTTCATAGCATTAATCACTCCCGCTATTTTCTATAATTTGCCTCATGAATCTAGTCCTCTTTTAAAGCCAAGTTCTTGATTGCTTTCCAATCCCCATGATTTTGAAAATCACTAACTAACAATCAACCGTAAATGCTAATTGATATTAAATTTCTAATCACCATCAACACACTTGATTCCATTCTTAATTACTATCATAAAGACTACGAACCTAGCCTACTTCTTCCACCAAGTTCACGATTCCACTTCCAATCACCATGATTCTCGAAATCATATCCCTTATCATCTTAATTTTGAAACCACTATCAATAGAAAGAAAAATCACCCTTTGATCATCCTTTATTGCCTTGATATCAATCTCACTTAAATGAGTAATAATTCCTTAATAAATTTAAAAAAATTAGCTTAATAAAGGCACATTGAGTTACCAAATCAAGATCTAAACCAACTAGCAAATTCCCAATCAAATCATAATCACATTAATTCCTCAATTGACATTGAATCACAAAGATTGCCGTTCTTGCTTCTCATTGATTATCAAAAATTCATTGTGATCACCTCTTAATCATTTTCACACACCACACGCCCCAGTAGGTTAGTCACACACTCATGTCACACATTTTATCACATACAATTAAATTCAATGCATTAAATCAATAATTAAAATAAATAACAACAACAATTAAATTAAAATAAAATACACATTTGGATATTAAAAGATGTACTTTTATTGTAAAAATTACAAAATTATGTTTGAAAATCTATTTTGGAATCTCTTTCCCATCCACTCTCTATTTCTTCTCTTTCTCTCTCAATCACTATACCTAAAACAACATAAAAAATAAGTTGTCCACCAAAGAACTCAAAGTTTTGGCCCATTAAACCCACAAAAAATACCATATTCGCTGATCTTAAAATAGAAAAATCATGGGTAAGTATTGCGTGACCCTATATTTTATTTTTCAATAGAATTGCTTAAATTTGTCTACAAGATTTAAAACTGGTAAAACCATTGAAAAAATACTGAAAATAGCTTAAATTTGTCCACAAAATTAAAAACTATAAAAACCATCAAAAGTTCATTGAAATTCTATTAAACTGCATATTCTTTTTCCTTGTAACTAATCCATCGAACTAGGGGTATTGTTGGATTTGATTGAAAATTTTAAAATCCGCACTTGTGCGGATTTGATGCAATTTCAATGTTGAAATAACCAATCAAATCCACACTTTATTTATATAAATAATTTATTTTTAAATATATATGTACAATAATTAGTAAATTTTTATGTATTTGATACAAACAAAAATAGTGATATAATAACAATTATTTCAAAATATAAATAAAAATATCTTAAGCAATACCTAAAATTTTAATTTGTAAACTTTAAATTTAGTTCTTGTATCAAATTCAAAAGTGGAAGTTAGATTTAATTTATTATTTGAGTTTTTTACATGTAAATTTTAAATTATTTGCCATATAATTTGATGTTGATTACCAATTTTATTTTTTCAAAAAGTGAAATTATAAATATTTGGTAGAAAGTATCAAAATTAATAAATAGTCTTTATTTTTTCCCCAAAAAAGTAACAGTTCTAAAGTAACCAATCCAATTTGTACTTTTTCAGATTGAATTTCATTGGTTTTGAACTAGAGTGCGAATTTGATTGGATCCAAAATATGAAATTTGCACTTAGTACGGATTGGATTGGTTATGAACAAAATAATTCATATTGTTGAATGAACAACCCCACATCAAACTAAAATCAATTTTTCATTGAAATTGCAACAAATTTAAGTAAAAATCTACATTTGGAAACAAGAACAAGGACAAAGATGAGTGGGATTTTAGTGTGTTTACCCTGCTCGTGTTGGTTGGGGTGGGTTGCAGTGGTCTGTTGGGGTGGGCAGCGGCGTTTGGTTAAGAGCTAGAGAGAAAGGAATAGAGGTAAATTTTGCGAAAGGGGTAAGTTTTTCAAAGGTTTGTTTCTCAAGTATATTTTTGCAATTTGTGGTATATGCTTCAAATATAAGTATTAAGCGTAATTATTCAAATTTTCCTTCTCAAATAGGAGTTCCCAAATTCAATTTGTCTTGTGTCATCTAACTAAATTTATTTGTACGCATAGTTTTTTCATACTAAAATTAATTGTGCAATGAAACTTCAATTAATGAGTAAAAGAATATATTGGTTCGCCAGTTAACAAGATACACCAAATTAAGAAAAAAATCTCAATTAAGCATAATAAAATTATCATTAAATTTGGAGTTGCATAATTGCTTCTCACAAACTTGTATCAAAGTGTTGAACATCAATTGAATGACAATATGCAGGGTTTTTGATTGATAGTTGTTCAAAGACATGATTAATAATTCATATATGAATATTAATTTAGATGATTAGGTGAAAAATTAGAATAAAATTTCAACTAATTAAGTTCTAGATTCAACAAATATCATGTTTATCAACGAATATTAATTAGAAATTATAAATGGTAATACTTAGTCTAATAGGTTCTAATATAACACAAAAATAGATAAACAAATAAATGGAAACACTTTCTCATTGAAAAATTTACAGATCCTCGTGCCATTCCAACGTTATCTACAAAACTCTCGGCGCTAATTTTATCTGCTCAAATAGTATAGTCTATATGCAAAAGTAAAAATAATTGCTCACCAATTAATGGCTTTTGTCTCCATCTTTCTTCAGGTTCGTAGGGATGGAAAAAAAACCCGGTGGATTGGGGCGGGTCGGAACCCCGACCCGATGGGGCAACCTATGATCCGGATATAAGCAGGGAAAAATAGGGATAGGCCGAGATCCGACCCGACCCGCTAGCAATTGAAGCGAGTTGGGTATTGTTGTTGTTGTATTTTTTTTGTAATAAAGAAATGTTTTAAAAAACTAATTACTACAACTATTTAGGGTGATCCACGATCCAAATATATATATAAATAAGAAAAAGTATATTTAAGAGAGATAGAGGAGAAAATTGATATTTTGCTTTGAAGTATATTAAATTTTATTTTATTTTAGTATGCAAGATCATTTATAAAAAAATTAGGCCACTCATTTATGTCTAGTATGACATATTATTTTGCCATTTATTTTTATATTGTAACATTTTAAATTAAATTAGTCTTTCTTTTATTAATGAAAAAGAAAAAAAAATCTTACCGGGTTGGGTTTGACCAGCTCCATCACATCCGGGGCAGGTCTGACCCGACCCGCATCAAAAGCCTTAAAGGGGCGGGTCGGGGCGAATCTTTAGCGGGGCGAGGCCGACCCATCCCATTCACATCCCTATGGGTTTGGGTTGTTTCTCTCTCTCTCTCCCTATTTGTTACTTTTCCTCTCCTTCACGTGAAGCTACTATGATGGGCCAAACACCAACCGCCAAATCGCCACAAGTCACAGTGTGAAAACATTATGAGTTATGTGTGACACATGTCCTTTTGAGGGCATGTGTCTTGAAAATTTTATTTATTAATAATATATTTATTAAAAAATGATAAAATATAAAAAAAACTGATACCAAACCTTATCAGATAAATATTTTAATTATTTAAATAAATTTATAAATCAATTCAAATCTAATTTGAATTATCAGATTTGTTTTCCCATTTTTAAATAAATAAAAACTAATTAAGTCAAAACTAATTATTGCTCAAATTTATTAATTTTGAAATTTATAATTACTATTTAATAATAATTTCAAAAATTAATAATTAATTAATCTCAACTACATATTTTCTCCGAAGAGAAAATTTCTCCCAAATATGCCATTTTATAAATTTATCCCGGTTTCAACCCTTACCTTGAACAATCTGAATTGTCATTTCAAACTGTCCGTCTGTCTGAGGATGAAAGGTTGTGATGAACATCAATTGAGTTCCAATAGCCTCCTGCAAACCACCCCAAAACTTGGAGGTAAATATGCGATCCTGGTCCGATACTATAGATTTAGGAACCCCATGGAGATGCACAAT
Organism: Humulus lupulus; assembly: GCF_963169125.1. NCBI lineage: Eukaryota > Viridiplantae > Streptophyta > Magnoliopsida > Rosales > Cannabaceae > Humulus > Humulus lupulus. The sequence goes on from NC_084797.1 coordinate 49,244,632, forward strand.
CTTCCTGACATATAACTCCGCGTACTGACCTACAGTAAAGGTCGTCCTCACTGGCAAAAAGAGAGTTGACTTGGTGTATCTATTTACTATCACCCACATCGAGTCATGTTGCCCCACTGTCCTAGGTAAAACATGTACGAAATCCATAGTAACATCTTTTAACTTCCACTTGGGAATACCCAAAGGCTGTAACAGCCCCGCTGGTCGTTGATGTTCAGCCTTCACCTGCTGACACGTTAAACACCTGGCCACATATTCAACCACATCCTTCTTCATCCCACGCCACCAATATATAGTCCGTAGATCTTGGTACATCTTCGTGGTGCCTGGATGGAGTGAATATGGTATAGTATAGGATGCATCAAGTATCTCTCATCTAATACCCGTATCCATCAGAACACAGATCCGATCGTTATAGCGTAGTAAACCTGTCTCTGAAATGGAATAATCGTTAGCCTCTCTAGCTAGGATATTCCCTCTAACCTCCTACAACTGTGCATCATCCAATTGGCCATCTCTTATCCTCTCGAGGAGGGTATACTGTAAGGTAATTTTGGAAAAATGGCCCACAACCAATTCTATCCCCGCTCTAGTTATCACTTCTGCCAATTCCTTTGATATCTGCTTCGAACTAAACAACAGTGTTGGGCCCTTCCGGCTCAACACATCTGCCACTACATTGGCCTTTCCTGGGTGGTAAAGGATGTCACAGTCGTAGTCCTTCACCAATTCTAGCCAATGTCTCTGTTTCATGTTTAAGTCCTTCTAGGTGAAGAAATACTTCAAACTCTTATGATTAGTGTATATCTCGCACTTCTCCCCATGCAGATAATGTCGCCAAACTTTCAGTCTGAATACAACTGCCGCCAGTTCCAAATCATGGGTAAGGTACCGCTGCTTATACTCCTTCAACTACCGTGATGCATAAGCAATAACTGTCTCATTCTGCATCAACAAGCATCCCAATCCCAGTCTCGATGCGTCATAGTACACCACAATCTTCCCTCCCTCCGAAGGAAGACTCAACACATGAGCAGTAATCAGTCGTCGCTTCAGTTCCTGGAAGCTACCCTCACACTTTTTTGACCAGGTGAACTTCAGATTTTTCTGTGTTAACTCTGGTAATGGTGTAGCAATGTTGCAAAACCCATCCACAAACCGCCTATGATATCATGCTAGTCCAAGAAAGCTCCTAACCTCCAAGGTGTTCCTTGACCTCGACCAATCTCTAACTACTTCTACCTTCGTTGGATCTACCTTAATCTCTTCTGCAATAACAATATGTCCAAGGAATGTCACTTTTGGTAGCCAGAACTCGCACTTCTTAAACTTATAATACAACTGATGCTCTCTCAATCTTTGTAGTACTCGTTGGAGATGCTGCTCATGCTCTGTCTCTGAGCTAGAGTAAACTAAGATATCATCGATGAAGACAATAACAAAGTGATCTAAGAAGTCATTGAACACCCTATTCATCAGATCCATAACGCTGTTGGGGCATTTTTCAAACCAAACGAAATGACCAAGAACTCATAATGCCCATATATCATACAAAAGGCTGTCTTCAGAATACCCTCTTCCTTGATCCTCAGTTGATGATAACCAGATCGAAGATACAGATTGTCTATCCTCGGTAGGGGATACTTGTTCTTGATGATCAACTGTCTCAACTCCCTATAGTCTATACAGATTCTCAGAGTCCCATCCTTCTTCTTCACAAATAAAACTGGAACACCCCATGACGAGAAGCTAGGTTTGATGATCCCCAAGTCTAGAAGCTCTTGCAACTATATCTTCAAATCCTTTAGCTATCTCAGAGCCATCATATATGGTGACCTTGATACTGGCTCTGTACCTGACGCTAGCTCAATGAAAAACTAAATCTTCCTATGCAGCGGTAGTCCCAATAAATCCTCAGAAAACACATCCAAAAACTCGCATACTAGTCTAGTCTCTCCTGGCCCCACTGGGGTAACTCTAGTGGTATCCACCACACTATCTAGAAAACCTATGCAACCTCCTTGTAATAGGTCCCTAGCCCTTAATGATGATATCATAGGAACACGTGGTCCATGTATAGCACCCACAAAAACAAAGGGGTCCTCACCCTCAGGCTCTAAAGTCACCATATTTTTCCTACAATCTATTGTTGCCCCATATTTGACTAGCCAATACATCCCCAAAATCATATCAAAATCATCCATACCTAACTCTATCAAATCTACTGATAGTTCCCTACTATCCACCATCACTGGCAGTGCCCTAATCCATCTCCTAGAAACTGCCAGTTCCCCTGTAGGCAGTATAGTCCTAAACCTCGCAGTATATCACTCACTAGGCCTACCCAATCTATAAATCACCTTACTAGAAACAAATGAATGTGGAGAACCAGAGTCAATCAATACAGTATATGAAGAGCCAGCGCTAGAAAGTGTTAGGAAAACTTATACAAAATCTTTATTTATTTTCATGTAGATCTAATATTAAACAAATTAATATGAGATAACCTATAACATGTTTCTAAAATTGAATTCAAAGAGAAATAATGATAAGAATACTTACATTATACATAGTGGAATGACTGAGTACTTCCTTCAGTTTCTCTAACCCTTGTATCCTTTCTGTCGCAGAGTATTACCAAGAAACTGAACCGATCATCAATTTTCTTCACAGCCTTCCAAATCATCCTTGGAATCACCTACACTAGAATGGGAAATTCTCAACACATAAGATAGATATAGAGAGAGGAAGAGAGAAGAACAATAAGGCTTAGAAAATGACTTATGTTTTGAGAGAATCTAAAACCTATCAGTTGACCAGTGTCTATCATCTAATTTCAACTCTCACTTAACATTCATTTTATAGACTCATTTAGGTCATTTATTTTATTAAAAAATAAATAAAATAATAGACAATTAACAACCCCAGGTCAAAATTATCATGGGCTTTAGGCCGGTGAAATTTCCCATTTGATTATAAGCCCATTGGACTTAAAATCAAGGCATGTATTATTTTCTATTGATTTAATTAATTAAATAATTATTTAAATCCTTTATCAAATTAATTATTTATAATTTGAACCTTGATTTAAACTTATTTATTAATTTAGATACCAATTTATCTTAATTAATAATTCTGCCATAATTTATCTTTTCTTCTCAAAATTACATAACTCTTTGAAACTATCCAAAATTGACCTGATCAACTTTGATAATTGTAATTGATAATAAAATCAATTAATTGAGACTATCTAGATGATTTTATCCAAGATACAATGGGGACCATGGGCCTATGAAATCAAGCTCCAATAATTTATCATAAATCTAACAAAAAAATTTACTAACTTATTAATTCCTCGTGACTCCACTAAAGACTCAGAATTTCACTGTTGAATTCATACAACGCTCTATAAAAAATATATATATGCTATTAATTATCCATTGTTACAACCATAATTGTCACTCAATCCTCTATAGATGGTCTACAATGAGATGGGACTAAAATACCATTTTACCCCTCATTGTAATTTATCCTTAAAGCACTTAGTTCCTTTAAATGATATTTCAATAAACTATTTTAATTACTGAAATTTGATCTATATCCTTTAGCACCTTGACCCATACTAAAAAGAAACCATCATTTCACTTCTTCAACATAAGCTATAGATGTTCATATCTATGATTAACACTCCCACTCAATTATACTGCCGAGTTCCCAAGATGTAAGTATGGGCTAGTCCGTAGGGTAAGATGGTAACGAACAAGTCGAAGAACTTAAATAATACAACCAGTTAGAATACTAACCACTCAGAATTTAGATTGAATTGACCTATGACTAGAATAGATAATAATGGTATGTTTACTTATCCTATCAACTATTAATATCGGTCCTATACGATGTAACAAATACGTCTGATCTTATCTACTTTGCCAATGTTCTGGAAATAACACAACACCACAATGTGTAAGTAGATCATATCGTAGATTATCAAGTCAGTGTCAATCCTGTGCACTGGCTAATCTTAGGACTGACTTATTTTGAACATATAATCATATTTATATTCCACTGTGATTACGTCACTATAAATAAGATTAGCTATATTCTCGAGATTTATTAGAAGTTTATATTAAACAAATAATCATGAAAATAAAACATGTGAGCAAAGTGATTGACCAAGTCAAAAAATGATTTATATTATTTTATTGATAATAAATGAGAATACAAAGCAATTGGGTTTTAATTAGGGGATAAAACCCTAATAGAAAGCTTACCTGTCACTACCGAGGGACTAGCCTCAGCCTCTGCCTGTGTCAAGGTGAACACTCAAGCTGGAGTCAAGCTGTCCACATTCCCTGGTTCCTCCTTCTGCAATGTCAGGCAGTATTTCTTGAGGTGTCCAACCACTCCAAATAAGTAACAAGCCTTTGCCCGGCATTCCCCCAGATGGCACTTCCTGCATCTGATGCACTTTGGATAGCATCTTAAAGACTCACCGCCTCCCTGGCGGCCACCCTGAGTACCCTGGCCCCTCCTATCAGGACTAGCAGTTGTCGAGGTGTCAGGGGTCTTCATCTTCTGATCTGGGGCCTCCACCCCTACTAGACCTTTTATGTGGAGGCACTACCCAGCGAACATCCCGTCTCCCAGTGTTCGCCCTCCAAATCTTGTTCTCCACCTCCTCACCAGTGGGGAACTTCTCAACCACCTAGGCATAGGTCATCTCCTCAGGTACTGATGTGATCCTCACATCTCGGGCTATCATAGAATTAAGCCCTCGAACAAATATATCTTGTCTTGCTGCATCAGTAGGCACTAAATCTAGTGCAAACTTTGCTAGTCTGTCAAACTTCAGGGCATACTCAGTAACTGTCATGCTGCCCTACACCAACCCAATGAACTCATTCACCTTCGCCGTCGTGACAACAACATTATAATATTTCTGGTTGAACATATCTCTGAAACCTTCCCAACTCATAGTAGAAACATCTTGAGTCTATGATGCCACCTCCCACCAAATACGGGCATTCTCACGAAGAATATAGGTGGCACAGGCCACCCTAATATTAAGTTCCACCCTCATAAAATCCAGTATGGAGGTGATCATACTCATCCATTGTTCAGCTTTTAGTGGATCTAGTCCTCCCTCACAGATTTGACGATGCTGCCTCTTGAATCTTTCATAAAGTGGCTACCACCTGTTTCCAATCTCAGGTTGTTGTACAGCTGGTGCCACAACAGGTGGAAAGTTAGATGCAGTGCTCCCTGATAGAGTCTGTTGCCTCAGAAGGCGAATATGCACTTCCTGACTCTTAAGTCTTGCTTGCATATCAGAAAGAAACTGCTGCCAGTTCTTAGGGACTGGTGGAGGGTTCTGGCCCTACTCATCATCTTTAACCTCGACCCCTATGCCAGCTAGTAGAATTGATCGCCTTGGACGCATAACTATCCAAGTTTATCTGCAATCAACGACTCAGCTGGTTAGGCAATGATAGCAGGTTTATATTCATTCCATGGTCGAACGCCATTATCCAGGCCACAAAGCACAAGCATGATGCAAACAGGCATTTAAACAATTATTCACATAAGGTAGCAATGCTAATAAGCATGCCTTATCATAAACACATAGAAGTCAAGGGCCAGGCCCTATCAGTATATCTCATGCTCCCTATTAATCATGCAAATAAATCATTTATATTCCATTTAAACAATTAAACACATAATAACATATATTGTTACCAAACCTTGAGTTGAGCTTGTCTTTAACGGCGAGTGTACATACCCAACCAGTCTTCCGAAACCCTTAAACATAGACCATTCTGATACCAAGTTGTAACAACCTGTGTTGATGGTGAGAACTCGTCAACTATGTTAGGTCAGAAAACTCAAAGTTTAGTAAGAGAATAACTAAGTAAGAACTTAGAATAGACTTGAGGAAAGATAAATCCAGATCAACAATGGAGTAAAAAATCATATATTGCTTAATAGTCTGAGTATACAATGAATTTTCCAACCCCTTATTCTGAGGGGTGAAGGTCTATTTATAGCTGGGCTCTAATGGCCCCTTATACATGGCGGTCCCTGGGGACAACATAGTACATGGGTACACTGTCAGGGTAGTAGCATAGGTGGTAGTTGTGTTAAAGGAGTGGTGGTCGGATCTAGTACATGTCGAAGGTCTGTAAAAGTACTCCTGCCTTGGTTTCATATTATACCTCGACCACTTGTCGGGTATGGACCTCATAGGCGTGCTGAGGGAGTCCTTACCATGTACCATTCTTGTACTGCCACGACTTGTCCGGCACGGACGTTGTGTCCGTACTTTAACTCTGCTTGGTTGGTAGGTGCATTTTGTACCTGTACGAGCTCTTCGAGTCATACATAGGTTCTTACCCTCACAAGGTACCTTATTACCACAAGCTTCAAGTACTGAAACCCTTATATGTTATCACGGATGACACGGTTCCAAGATGCCTGTGGGGGAAGGAACTTATGAGATGTTCCTATGAAAATGAGATGTGAAGGGACCTCTCGGACCCTAAGCTCGATATCATCGGAGCAAGGTACAACATCATAGGCGAGGCTGTGCCTCGCGAGACCCTTTCTAAGCACGGGGCCCTTCGGCTGGGCGCGAGGCCTTGATGGGCACGAGACGGCTGATGGACGCTTGAAGGGCGTGAGGCCGTGATAGGTGCGACATGACTGCTGGGCATGAGGCGCCTACTGAGTGCAAGGCGCTTCAGTTGGATGTGAGGTGCCACCGAGACTCAAGGTGCCTGATGGGCGCGAGGCAGTGATGGGTGCGACACAACTGCTGGGCACGAGGCACCTGCTGAGTGCAAGGCCCTTCGGTTGGATGTGAGGTGCCATTGAGACTCAAGGTGAAATCCAAGGTGTGGGATGATGGTCTCACTAGGTGTGAGACACGGGCATGTTCGGGACCACCTATGGAGTGTGTCACCTTTGGACTATAGGCTATGCCCTTATGGAAATTTTCCTATATTCATACTTGGTGTGGAACTTTTCCATCAACTGCCTCTTGGTAGCACAAAGTAGCCTTTTTCCTCTAACATGTACTCGATGCCTTCGATGACCCTTAGCCATTTATTTCAATAAGGGATCAGACCTTTTTTCCTTGGCTGAATTTTGGCATCCATACTTGCCCCCAAGTTTATGAGCAGGTGTTCTTGTAGACTTATTACAATGCTACACTTACTATGCTCTGGTGGTAGTGTTGTGTGCCTTCTTGTAAAGTTTTTGACGGCGAGAACTTGTCGATGAATTTTCTGATGCTTGCGACAATGGTAACATACTCCGGATTGTCATGGTTGTGTGAATGGAAAAAAAAATAATCAATATTAAGGCGTGCATTACCTCCATAGGAGACTTGTCAAGCATCATGGCATGGTGTTATTATTTCGTGAGACCACGAAGGATGACTAGGCATAAGTGAAGCGTATGGCACTTGAGAATATGCTTTGAAGGGTACGATCTAGTGCTGGGTGAAAAGAACTAAGCATGGACATGAGAGACCACAAACAAAGTCATTCAGGAGCATTGGGTCGAGGGTGACCTTCCTTCGTGCCTTCGAGTCTTCAACCTTCATCCATCAACACCTTAAGGCCTTTGCCTATCACCTTTTTCATGAATACAATACATGCATTATGCTTGGAGGAATTTAAGGCATCAGAGGATGTCATACAACACTACTGGGTGATGAATACCTTGCTATGCAAGATGATCTTACACTACGAGACCGTCTCACATGGTAAGGCTTGCCTCCTTCTCTTTGTGCTTTATCTGTTGACATCTCGGGAGCTTGACTAACCTTCCTTTCAAGGATAAGGCTTATATGAAAATTAGGGTCACGTTAAACACTCATACAAGAATGTTTGGAAGCACTAGGCTATAGTTGGTCTCGCTATGCAAGGGCCCTCTTTCTGTGTGAGGCCTCTTAGCCTCGTTTTGTGTCTCAGTGACTTCATTCTTCCTTTATGTCTGCGAGGTGGCATTTAGATAGAATTCCAATGAAGGAGTGGAGCTCGATTGAGTTAGAAGGTTGAGAGAAACCTTGCCGAGGGAGGGTGCCCTTGCTATGCAAGTCCCTCTTGCAAGGTGTGAAGTGTCTTGTCCCTTTGTCGACATGAGCTATTCGTTTTGGACGTCTTTACTTGGTGATGCTGTAAGAAATGTCTAAGGTAGGAAGCAAACTCAATTCAGAACCAAGGTCAAGGGAGGATTTCTATCATTCACACTTGGTAAAGTATGAGTTGAGATGCCTCTCATTTTGTGAGATGGATATTAGTAAAGAGATGTCAATAATATGAATTTCATTGTTACTTTGCGATGTAGGGGCATCAAGATATCCATAAGTTGACTTGCATTGCGTCCTAGTGATACGGGCGCATCTAAGCTAGGAGGTGACCACACAAGGGCATCGCATTGCGGCCTCACATTGCAGGCGCATTCCATTTTAAGGCTACTAAATTGTGGCCTCGCATTGCGGACGAATTCCATCTGAAGGCTACTGAATTGCGGCCTCGTATTGCGGGTGCATTTTTCCAAGAGCCTATGACACAAGGACCTCTTATCTCACAGCTCTTTCAGATGTACCAATTCGCAAGATAATTTTACATGCTCACATAAGTATAAGAGGAGTGTAAATCCCTTTCTCTTTCTCTCATTGGTGTGAGACTTTGAGAAGCCCACTTTTTTCTTTAGTATGGGATTCTGAAGAGCCTTGTTTTCCTTGGTCTGGGACTCTGAGAAGCTGTTCTTTTTTCCCTTATTTTTTGTGAGGAACATCTGCAAGTCCTCATGGTCATAGTGCCAATAGCTCTATTTTGAAAGGGTTCCCTTCGGGACCTCTCTACTGCGTGTGATTCGTGTCTGTTGGTGCACCTTGGTTACTTGTAAGGATATGTTGACCATTTGGGTTCTTGCTATCCTTTTATATATTTTTGCATGCATTTTTTATTTTGTGCGAGAAGCGTCCTTCTCGTCATTATGCATAGTACTATTTTTGCAAGCGTCTTCTTTGAGACCCTTTTTGCAAGCGTCTTCTTTGAGACCCTTTTCACAAGCATCTTCTTTGAAACCCTTTTCACAAGCATCTTCTTTGAGACCCTTTTTGAGCCAGGTGACCTTGGCTGACCTAGGATTGTTATGAGGACAATTTTTGGTCTTTGAGGTGATTAACCCTTGGGTTTGGACCCTTTATAGGGAGATGGTATTTGTGAAACCTCGCAAGTGCCTATTTTCGTGGCCTTTTTTCCCTAGGTAAGGCGACTCAGTCGATCTAGACTTAGGGAACTCTTTGGGCTCCCTTTTTGTCTTCTGCGACGTGATCCCTTGGTAGGGTGGGTGTGTGTGTGAAGAGGTAACTTTTGAGGGACCTTTTGACTTTCTTAGATTCTATAAGGGTAGCTAGCCCTTATAGATTCAAATGTTGTCTTATAAGGTTCACTACTACACATACATACATTATAAGTACTTTTATATATATTACACAAGGCCAGACACTTGTTTTGCACTTGGCCAGGCACCTATTGAGGCTTGTGAGGCTAGGCACCTATTTTGCACATGACTAGGTGCCTGTTGAGGCTCGCGAGGTTAAACACCAATTTTCCACAAGGCTGGGTGCCTGTTGAGGCTTGCGAGGCTAGGCACCTATTTTTCACATGGCTAGGTACCTGTTTGAGGTTTCTGAGGCTAGGACGCCTATTTTGCACAAGGCTGGGTGCCTGTTAAGGCTCACAAGGTTGGACATCTCCTAAGTGGTTGATGGAGTCTATCTTTCCAAGCACTTTGTTTTTCATTCTCTTCGATATTCTTTGACAATCTCAAATCTCTGGAGTCAGCTTGGTGACCTCTTTGGATCTTTATGGGGGCCGATTGCGATGACTTCTTTGGTCCCCAAGCGACTCAGATAAAGGGAGTCTTATCGGAGGTTATCCTTGATGAATCTTGCTTGCTTCTTCCCTGAAGCCTTCTTGTACACCTCTTCCAATCTTCAACTTGATCAGTGACTCCTCTATCACAACAATCTCTTCTCTACAGAATCATTAGATGTATTGGTAGAAGGATGATTGGAGGAAGGTTTTCTTCCCTCAGCATGTAAGTTCTTATGGCGCTCTTCCACATGTATATACTTTTGGGCTCTTTAAAAGAAGTTGTCTAAGTTTGTAATCTCCCTCTTAAGCATGTTATCCCATAACTTGCTTCCAGGACAATCTCTGACTATGATTGCCATCTTGAGCTCTGCTTTAGTTGCACTCCCAATCTTAGTTGCTTCCATATTGAATCTGTGGATATAGCTCTTCAGGCTTTCTTGCCTTGTTTTATGTTAGTGAGGCTGGTACTCGGTACAAAATAGTCATAGACTGTGTGGTGTTGCTGAAGAAATTTACCAGAGAACTGATCCCATGACCTGATTGTTCCTGGCCTTAACCTCTTGAACCCCTTATACGCCACCCCTTTGAGTGTAACGACGAAGCAATGGGACTTTTCTCTGCTGTTGACCCCCTTAACTTCATCAGGTTATTGAAGGTATCTAAGGGATAATTTGGGTCTGTAGTGCCCTCGTACGAAGTCATGCGAGGCTCCTTGAGGCTGGTGGGGAGTTGCTCAACCGGAATCTCCCTTGTGAAGGGCAACTCACGGTCAAATTCTTTGTCATCTTTGTGCCCCCCCAGGTGCAGTGATAATCTTACTTTGGGGGCTTTGCATTTCATTGTTTAATTCCTTCATCTTAAGGAGTCTTGCAGGTTCTTAGGGTGAACCCTTGCTTCGGTTGTGTCCATCAGAGGAGCTGTAGGGGGTGTGGTTTTTACCTCAGGCCCACTCTAGTTAAGTTTATCCCTCAAGTCGGGTGAAGCTCTTTTGGAGGCTACCTTGGGTTCGCACCTCCCGTAGGTGGGGTTCGCGCCAGGTTGCTCAATTGGTATAGAATCTTCCTTGCGTCCTAGGCGGGGGTATGACAAGTGGAGATTTGCGTTTTTCCACAGTCCACGGGCATGGTGGTTTCTCCTCATATATATTCCCTCTATTATGCCTAGAGAGGGAGGTATAAGAGTTTTTGTGTAATAAGCCATTGAGTACCTCTTGCATGTTCTCCACGGTGGTCTGCAAGATTTTGTTTTTCAAGTGTAGGTCACGTATTTTCTCTTCGTAGCGACAATATCGAGAACTTGAACTCACAGAGTGTACTCATGGGCATTTACCATGTCTTTTTTTGGAGGGACCATGGTCCTGATGGTTCAGACTTGGGGCCACCGGTGGCCGTGGCAGAGGGTGAGTTGTACAACCCTTCGTTGGAGCAATGGCATATGTTATAAGGTTCGGTGTAGGATGAATGGCAAGGGATGATACTTCTTTCTCTTCGCCATTGTCCCTTGGCATATCCGCCGTAGCTCCATTCATCGGTCGGGGAGGATCCCTCATGGACGACCTTAACTGGGTTCCGTCTAAGTGAACCTTCGCATCTTGGTGGTCTTGTACGCATTTTTTACACCTTGGCATCTGTTCTTACTGAAATTAATGGAGAAACTAATGTTTTTTAGTTGTTCTTCCCACAGATGACACCAAACTATTGATGGTGAGAACTCATCAACTATGTTAGGTCAGAAAACTCAAAGTTTAGTAAGAGAGTAACTAAATAAGAATTTAGAATAGACTTGAGAAGAGATAAATGCAAATAAAAAATGGAGTAAAAACTCATATATTTCTTAATAGCCTGACTATACAATGAATTTTCCAACCCCTTATTCTGAGGGGTGAAGGTCTATTTATAGCTGGGCTCTAATGGCCCCTTATACAGGGTGGTCCCTGGGGACAAAATAGTACACGAGTACAGTGTTAGGGTAGTAGCATAGGTGGTAGTGGTGTTGGAGGAGTGGTGGTCGAATTTAGCACGTGTCAGGGGTCTGTAAAAGTATTCATACCTTGGTACCATATTATACCTCCACTACTTGTCGGGTACAAACCTGATACGCATGTTGAAGGAGTCGTTACCATGTACCATTCTTGTACTGCCACTACTTGTCCAACATGGACATCTTGTCTGTAATCTAACTTCTCTTGGTTGGTAGGTGCATTTCTTACCTATATGAGCTCTTTGAGTCATGCGTAGGTTCTTACCCTCACAAGGTACCTCATTCCCACGAGCTACAAGTATTGAAACTCTTATATGTTATCACAGATGACGCGGTTCCAAGATGCATGTGGAGGAAGGACCTCACGAGATGGTCCTATGAAAATGAGTCATGGAGGGACCTCTTGGACCTTAGGCTCGATATCTCCAGAGCAAGGTAAAACAACATAGGTGAGGCTGTGCCTCACAAAACCTTTGACGCAAGGCGCGAGACCCCTGCTAGGCGTAGGGCCCTTCGGCTGGGCGCGAGATGCCTAATGGGCGTGAGGCCTTGATCGGCACGAGACCCTGATTAGCGTGAGGTGCCTGATGGGCACGAGACGGTTGATGGGCGGGAGGCCCTGATGGACGCAAGACGCCTGATGGGCATGAGGCCCTAATGGGCGGGAGGCCTAATGGGCGCGAGACGGCTGCTAGGCGCGAGGTACCTACTGAGTGCGAGGCCCTTCGGTTGGATGTGAGGCACCACCAAGACTCACTAGGTGTGAGGCGCGGGCATGTTCAGGACCACCTTTGGAGTGTGTCACCTTGGGACTATAGACTATGCGCTTTTGGAAATTTTCCTATATTCATACTTGGTGTGGAACTTTTGCATCAACAACCTCTTGGTAGCACGTAGTAGCCTTCTGCCTCCAAAATGTACTCGATGCCTTTGGTGACCCTTAGTAAATTATTTCAATAAGGGACCAGACCTTTTTTCCTTGGCGAATTTTTGGCATCCACACCCAAGGTAACAAAGACCGTTACACTGTGTGTTTAAAATAGTGCAAGACCTGCTAATCAAGTTGTTTGAACATAAATGTGTTTCTAAAGTCAACTGATAGGTTAAGGTTAAAAGATTTTTATCATAAAATGGTTAATTTTCATTAAAATAAGATTTTGATACGTGGGATCCAAAAAATGGTATTAACATGGCGGAAAAAACAACCCTAAAATGTCGGTACAACAAAAAGCAGTCTAAATGGAAAAATACAGTTTTGAACTCCAGTTCCCGTAATTTCCTCGGCCGTGGCAGTCGAGCAGTTGCCAATGTACACTCCAACCCCAAAGCTCTCCAACTCATGGTTGGTCGTAGCACCCATGAGCCAAGGCCCAAGAAAAAAACTAAATTCAGCAAGCATAGATAATAATAGAGCATACATTGCAAACCTCAGATTAATCTGCTCAATATCAACAGCATACAGATATTATGCTAGGCAATGATAAACATATACTTTGAAGCATATAATTCAATATGTAACACAAATATTTAGGTGTTGGCGTCCTTAGGCCGAGCCCTTCGGTTATTTAGTTGACCTTGGCTCGCTTAGGCCGAGTCCTCTGATTATTTACCTGACCCCGACTCGCTTAGGCTGAGCTACGTTCATCAGCCCCGACATCCTGAGGCCATAGTTTAACTTCACACATAACAGATATATAATTCACAGAACACATATGTTCAATTACATGGAATCTCAGTCCCGATAACAACCACATGTGTGCAGGTTTCTTACCTCGAGTCCCGAGCGATAAATCAAGAGTGGTCCCGATCACGATCCCCAATCCTGAGCCTTAACGGTAATCCTAGTCACAAGCAATAATGGATAACTATCAAATTCTAATCCAATTAAATGACTTTTGAATAATACTCTAGCCTTCGGGACCTTGAATTCTACTAAATTGAGTAGTAGAATTTGTCCCAAGCCTCCACGAGCCTAGAAACATTTCCTTCCCTTTCATTTCCATTTAGGGCTGTGGCATGCCCATTAGGGTCACAACCCGCTACTTGGTCAGAGGGCAAGGCCCTCCTTGCTTGAGGACATGGGCCATGATATGGTTCCCCATGCCACGGTGCCAGGGCAAGCCAAAGGTGTCTCCAGCCTCTTCAAACAGGCGGGTCGAGGCACTTGAAATCCAGAAATCCATGACTTTCCTTTGTGTTTTTCTTAGCCAAACCCTTAAATCTTCACCCAATTCAACCCCTATTCTTAGAATTCAACCCAGAGTTCATAACATAGCAGCATATTTAAACTAAATACCCCAAATCCTACTGGAATTACCATCCTAAATCAGCTTCAAATTATCACTCAAAACTCAATTAAATTCACCCTAACAATCTAAATTCCTAGCAGAAACAAAACACGATCCTCACCACAGTTTGAAGCTTTAAATCCTAGATTTAATCCCCCAGGTTCTCCCAACTCAATTCTTGGAGTTTTTCACCTTCAAGCTTCAAAGTTTCCCTTAGTTTCTAGAGAGAGAAAGAGAGAACGTGTATGATGAGAGAGAGTGAGTTTTAGAAAAGAGGCAGGTGGGTTATGGTTATGCCCAGAACTTACTGTGTTTATCCCTTAACCCCCAAAAAGACCAAATTGCCCCTTAAACCAACTCAGCCCTTATTATTGCCCTTAAGGGTAAAACGGTCATTAATCTCGATTCCCGCTAATTCCTCGAGTCATCCTACTTATTCCCAATTAATCATGTCATGTCCAACTAATCACCAAATACTTTCCCGTTACTCGATATATCCCCAAATATATGTTAATTTTCCCAAAATACCCCTAGGCTCACCCCGAGCCGGGTATTAAATCCTGATGTGACTAATTTTTCTAATCCGCTCACTAGGATTGCCTCGAACCGTATACTATTAATATATCCACATAATAATGTGGTCTCAATCATTTAACACATATAATCGCATTTATACCCTAACAGGCCAAAATTATAGATATGCCCTTACAAACAATAACGGGCCCACATGCATATTTAACACTTATAAACATGCATATACATATATTCATATCATCATATAAATCATGCATGCCATATAGTCACACATTTACTCAATTAATCACACACATACCCAATTATGCCCTCTCGGCACGCTAATCAAGGCACTAAACCCTATTAGCATTTTTGGGTCATTACACGAACTGTCCATTGCATCAGCTGCAATACCTGTCGAATCTTTCTCCATTAGTGGTGATAATTTGGATGTGCAATTCTCTACCTCATCATGACGCCCAGAAAACCATGATTGAAGTGTGAAATGTATCTATTCCACAAAAGTAGTGACTGGGAAGGTTCTTGCGTCTCTGGTTTTGTTGTTGAAGCTTTTGTCATAATTGCTTGTCATTATATTGTATCGATTCCTAGGAAAGTAAGAACGAGTCCACTTATCGAAGCCAATACCCTTGAGATATTGAACTATGCAGGATCCATTTGCTTTATAGTGTCAAAGAACCTCTAAAATGCATACGCCATATTCCATATCTCTGTGTTAGAGTGATCAGTCATGAACTTAGCGATTGCATTCATACTTATATGATGGTAGCATGCACCCTGGTAGGCATCAGGGAAGACGACCTCAAGAACATCAATAATGCTAGCATACCTGTCTGATACAAAAGCCAGATTACTAACAACTCCAATGAATTCCTTCAATTTCATCATGAAATACTTCCAAGAATTGTGATTCTCATAGTCCACCAATGCGAATGAAATTGGATAAATGTGGGTATTTGCATCCAATGCAACATCACACAACATGTTGCCACCATACCTCGTATTCAAGAAAGTGTCATCCACACATATCCCAAGATGACATGATGTGAATCCCCTTCTACGAACTTCAAGTGAGAAGCAATAAAGAAAGCGAACATCCTCTTTGAAAAAATTGGTTATTGTACCTTTATTATTTTGCTGCAACATTTGGAAGTAAGAAGGTAACTTGGAGTAGGATTCTTCAGGTGTCCCCCTGAAATAACCGAGTGCCTTCTCTCTGCATCTCCATGCCTTCATATAACTCATATCGATCCCAAAATATTTCTTCATATCCTCCTGTATGTTGTTTGTCATGTAGCTAGTGTCATCAGTAACATATTTTTCTTGATAAGGTGCCAAATGACCCAAGGTGTTGCTTGACGGTGGTCTTTCTGTCATACTTCTCGTGAGCACATATGTACACTATTGTAAACAATGATCTCAAACATGGAAGACCACGCTACTTTTTCCCCTTAATCTCCTACCACAGTCAAGATCCTTGCAGGTGATATACCACACATCAGTAGTAGACTTCTTCAGCTCAAACTCAAAATTATTCTTCATTGTGAAGAGAGCCACTTTGGTTTTCAAATCCATCTTATTCTAATAATTATTCCCAAGGTGTATTTCTCCCAATGGTTCATCAGATGAGGAGGACTATGATTGACCATATGCAATAATATCTTCTTCCGTAAACATGGGAGCACTCCATCTTTTCTGATGTTCTGTTGAAAATTTTGGAACTTTCCCTATAATGTTATCTTGTGTTCCAACATGATGACTAGAGCTGGTGTCAGGTGTTCGATGTCCTAGACTTGGTAGGTTCACTTGTGCAATAGCATGAACTGGCTGTTCTTGTACTTGTTCGACTTGCAAATCATTAGACCTATCAATCGACACTTATGCACTATAATATGCCTCTGAATAGTACCTCGACCCCTCATTAAATTCAACAATTTGATCGTCAGTCACATAGGGGTCATACTCATATAGGTTGTTCCTCAAGTCATAAATAGGACCTCCCACATGATCTCCCTCAGATCCAACTTTACCCACAAGATCCACCCAAACAGTGCCCACAGGATCTCCCACAAGATCTCTTTCTGGAATATTATTAACACTGTGACTGGGAGTGGAATATGTATCTACAATGGAAATCTTCTTAATGAGAGTAACACACAAGGTAATCCTTTCTTTCGATGTTATTCCTATGAATGCACGGAAACCAATATCACTTTCAACATGAATGAGTGTAAATGGTTGGTCGTCGCATGTGTAAGGAACCTCCAATTTCAATCCATACATCTCTTCATCAACACAAAATTCCATGTGCAATATGTCAAAAAGTTGAAAGTACGTTACATCATTCTCAATCGGTATCACCATGGATTGAGTATCCTTGAGAATCCACTTCCTCTGTTCCATTTCCCAAATACCATTGTAAGATTAAAAAACGTAAACAATGGAACATGTGACGAAAACAAAACCAAGAACTTGTTAAAAAATATTGTAATTTTTTTCAGACATTAAAAAGAAATCTATCGAGCTATCATCAAACCTATATCAAGCTCTATCGAGCTCCTATTGAGCCTCAATCGAACCTATATGGAGCAACAAGTTTTCCACCAAATATAACACTAAACAAAAATTTCATCGAGCCACTATCAAGCACTAATTGAGCTCCATCGAGAACCCCCATCTATCCATAATCAAGCAACAATTGACACCTTCACAGGACCCACAACACCTGCCTATAATTGAGCCCCTATAGAGCTCCCATCGAGCACGTATCGAGAAAAAACTAAACCAAATAGTAAAGGGTCCAATCGAAGCCTTATCGTGTTACTATCGAGCACCATTGAGAAATACATGCTATACCTATCGAGCTATCATCAAGCCACTATCAAGCGACTCACAATTTAACCGTATTATGCATATTATCGATCCCATAGCGAGCTGTTATCGAGCTCATATCGAGAGAAAATGTTGCAAACAATGCAAAAAATCAAGAAAAATGCAAATCACAAAATCTCTCTAGCAAACCCAAAAAATACACTAATATAGGATCAGATCTGTTCGAAATAGCAAAAAAAAAAAAAAGTAATCAAACAATACCCATCACAAAAAAATGAACAATCTTCTTACCCATGGCTTTTCTCCTCACAAATCCCTCAAAATTGATGTTGCCTTTTGTTTATAGAGTTTTTCAGAAACTAGAAATACGTTATGAAATAAGAGCTGGAAAGAAAGGATAAGAGATGAACAATCAAAATTTTTACTTGGTTGGGGTGTTAATGAGCCTTAGTCCACGAGTCACTAGTGTTAGGCTTTAGAGTGTTTTAACAATGGAGTTTTTTTACAAGTTTAGCAGAGTTTTTGCTTACAAGAGAAATTCTCGGTTCCCTGCTACAGTGCACAACTGACCATATTTATAGGCAGTCAAGCAGCCTGGGCCGGACTAATCCGGGTCCAATTGGAATGTAATTACAATTTTCTCCCTAATAGAGCCACAATACAAAGAATATAACATAATTAGATATTGTTAATCTGGGCCCATTGGGCCAACTTAGGCGTGACCAAGCCTTACAACTGTCCTTTGTTCGTTGGTACAATCTGATCCACGTGGGCTACTAAGGAGATCGTGGGGACATGATCACTCAGAGTAGTGGCAGTAATGTTTCCTAGAAACAGTGTACGTTCCGTGCGTACCCCATTCACCAGGTTAGTTAGGGAGACCAACCTCCAGATTCCTCGGGAACACGCAACATCAAGGAAGACGAGGCTTTCCCTATCTGGACGTATGGTCCGGGTTCATTTAAAAATACCCAGGATCATTTACCTTAGTCCTGGTTCGTTTACCAGGACCCAGTTTCATTTATCAAGGAGGATACCTTGTTGATGACTACTTCTCTTCGATCCTACTTGATGGCATCCGTCTCCCAGAGTGCGTCATTTGCCATCACCATCTAAATCATGGAGGATGTAGGTTGAGAGTGATCAAGGAGACAATATGGGTCTACACCTTCGTTCTGGCCCCCTTACTATGCTTTTGCTACTTGTCCATCATCGGGCTTAGCATGGTCTGAGCCACTAGGGATTCTTGATTTGTTGTTCACTAGGCCTGGACCTCTTCTGAGGGCCCCTGGATCCATTTTTCCCTGCCACATGTCAAAGGTGGAAAATATGGATAACACCTTTGATATTGAGATCTTTACAGAGACAATGGAGATGGCTAACAACGGTTTCAACAAGAAATTTGGCACTCACTATGGGTTTTGGTGAGGGTTTTGTGTGTGAGAGAGAGAGAGAAGAGAGAGGAAGAGGAAGAGGGGGTTTCAGTGTTCCTTATATAATGGGAGGGGTATTCTTGGTAGAAGGGAATGTTTAGCATCAATATGAAAGAGTGAATAGTTGTGGTATTTTTTGTAATAGGAAAGACTATTAAGCATACAATGTGAAATTTCCCGTTTATTATTTATTGTTTCCTTAAGTACCATTAACTTTACTAGTGAAGGTTTTTTCATAACTAATTTATGTAATTGAGCTTAATAACCTTTCACTTCCAAAAGCTAACCATTAAGAGAACCATTATTCAATTCCTTTCGGAAAGGTATATAATCAATATCTGTATACTATGTCACCAGCCACTTACATCAATGAGTCCCCAAAACAAAACTTTGCAGCTTGATCATTCTACAAACCATAATGAGTGAATCAAAGTGCTCAAATGAATAAAACATGAGTTCATAGTAACTTCAGGATTGAGATCAATTTGTATATGATCATGTTATTAATATGTTTAATAAATACTAATAAAAAATGGTATTTAGCTAAGTATTAACAACATATCGTGTCCAATTCTGTATAACCACATTATACAAAGTACCTCCACTAAGATGTCCTACTGCATCAGTAATCCAAATCTAGATTACATGTATTCGTAGTACTACTGAACCGTACTAACAATATGTACTTCAAAGATTCCATATAACTTTATTTTACTTTGAGCTACTTAAATTTTCTCCCTACAATCTTAATCCTCTAGTACCAACAAAAGATTGTAATAACAATAACAAATTTGGGAATTTTATGGTATTCATATAATATTATTCAAATAACAATAATAAAAAATTAATATATGCAAAAATCGTCTCAATAATTTATTTCATAATTTTTTTCTTTCTAATACATATGCTTTCAAGGGCACCATTCGTAATAATCTCCCACTTTCCCTAAAGAAACGAGACATCTATCTCAAACTCATTTTTGTAACATGATCCTTAAAAGACTTAGTTGCTAAATTCTTAGTGAAAGGATCTGCAAGGTTATGTTCAGAAGCTATCCTCGTAACTGCTACATCTCCTCTAAGGACTATATTTTTAATCAAGTGGAACTTTTGGTCGATGTTCTTTCCCCTCTTGTGTCTCATTGGTTCATTTGAGATAGATTCCACCCCACTATTGTCACACTATAGGACCAGTGGCTTATCCATGTTTGGAAAAACTTCTAGATCAGTATAGAAAGTTTTGAGCCACACAACCCCTTTCACTGCTTCAAAAGCGGCTATGTATTCGACTTCCATGGTAGAATCGACAATACTGGTTTGTTTGATACTATACAACTCCTCCACCCAGTTTTAACACTAATCCAAAAGTCAATTTTTGACTATCTCTGTTTTATTAAAGTTCTAAATTATTGTAAACAGTGGGGTTCATGTAACCACCTAAACATACAAGCATATATTGTCTAGTTTTCTTAAGATACAATATTCTTTACTGCAACCGAATGACTCAATCATGGATTGGGTTGATAACGATTGACTATCTATAACACCCCAAGTTGCTAATAAGGTTTAGGACATTGATTAGCGTGCCTGGAGAGCAATAAGTGAATTAATATGTTAATATATGAATTAGAATAAATATGTGATTAGAATGCATGTTCAGGTGGTATAAATATGCATGTGGACCCCGTTTGTATGTTAGGGGTAAATTGGTAATTTTAGCCCGTTGAGGGCATAAATGCGATAATTGTATTATGTGATTTGCACCACGTGAGTGTGGTGATATTAATGTGATGCACGTGCTGAGACGGTCCTAGAGAGCTAGTTAGCTTAAAAGTCACAACTGGATTTTATACCCGGCTCAGGAGGAGCCTAGAGGTACTTTGGGAATTTTGTAAGTTGAGTTGAGAATTAGTGGTTATTGGTTATTGGAGATTGAGTAACCTGAGTAACCATTAGTAACTGCTGAGAGTAACAAGTTTAGATGAAAGAAGTGGTAGAATTGTAAGAAAGTAGGAATGAAAACAAGGGCCTTGAGGTTTAGTTAGAAGGGGAAGTAGATGGAAGGGTAAAGTGGTCATTAGGCAAGGGTTAGATAAGGTTCAGTTGGGGGAAAAAGGATTCACGTTTTATACTTAGTCACAGTTGGGTTTATGCTAAAATTTGAGGAAAAAGCCAGAAGAAAAGGGAAGAAGAGGAAGGCTAAAGTTGGGAGACCTAGGAGGAGAGTCTAGGTGGTTTACGGTAACTAAGTTGAACATAAGCCTAGATTATTAAGAGGTAAGGATTTGTCTCTATTTTTTTTAAGTTTCAAGTCTGGTTTTTAGAGAATAAGCATGAAATTGAAAGAGAGTTGTGGCTGGTTTTGTATAGAATTCAGTTGGGATGATCAAAAGGAAGGTGACTTGAAGCTAGAATTGAGGAGAATTCAAGTTGAGTTCTTGACTGAGGTAAGAGTTTTATCATGTTTAATTTCGTATCTGGTATGGTTTGAGATGTTAGAGGCATGGTTTATATTTTTCAAGCTCTGGTTTAGGTCTTAGAAGTCATGGTTTGAATATCTGAAATCTGAAACTCAAGTGTGGATTTTGGGTGTGATTGTGTAATTAAGCTTGTTTATGATGTTTATAGGTTGTTAAAGGGTTCATTTGGGGTTTTAAATTGGTTTTGGGGCTTAGGTACTTGTTTGGGTTGAATTGGAGTTGTTTTGTCTCGGGAAAAATGCAGGGGAAAACCCAGAAATCTGGGTTTGTGTAGGAGCGTCGCGGCCCTGTTCTTTGGTGCCGCGGCGTACGCTTGCATCAGGATCAGGGAAAAGCCTCTGGGTGCCGCGGCCCTTGATGGGAGTGCTGCGGCCCTAGGCTATTTTTTGGCAGCCAAATATTGCATTTTTTGGGTTTTTTCCCGGGGCTCGGGAGATTGTTCCAATACATTGTTTTAGGGAATTAAGGTTCCAAGAGTACGGGATTGGTTCCGGGAAGTGGTTTTGGGATTGGTTAGTATTAAAACTGTTTTATATGTGTTGTGACTAGGATTTTGGAGAGGCTCGTGATAGAGGACCGTGCTTGTAACCTTGGTGCATCGGAAAGCTCAAGATACAGGTAAGAAAACTGTAACACCCGTAGAGCAGGGCATGGGCCCATAGTGTTGTTGCAGGGCATGACCCTAGATTGTATTATTACTAGGATGTAGCTTTAAATGAATTATTATATGTTTGATTGTTGTTTGCGAATGCTATATGTGGTTATAGAAGAATGAACGACAAAGGAGCCGGGAAAGGTGAAGGGCCGAGAACGGCGAAGGCCGAGAACGGCAGTGGGGCCGGGGATATCACTTGGCACATAGAGTGCTTGTGGTTAGGGTGAGACCCCAATGGATATATGGGATATCCTTACGGTATGGACCGAGAACCCAGGCTTTGGTAATGCTTCTGGGACGGCATGGCCGTATATGTGTTAAAATCTTAGGGGTTATCTGTTTAATTTGTGGATTGCCTAACATGTTGATTATATGATATGTGTATGTTATGCTCTGTATGAGTTTTCTTTCTGGGCTTCGACTCACGGGTGCTCTGTGTTGCAGGTAAAGGCAAAGAGAAAATCAACCAGCCATGAGTACGGAGAGCGTGGGGGCGACGCGTACATGTTTGGCCTGCCCGACTGCTTTGGTTGGGGGCAATTTTGAGAAATGGTTGTATTAAACTATGTTTTTGATAATTAGTCATCTGTATATCTATTTTGAACTGTAAATATTTTACAAACCTCGCTTTGGGATCCCAAATGTTAAACTCTTGGAACTTTTAATGAGTTAGAGTACTTTTTAAAGATTACAACCTTAACTTTCAGTTTAATCGCACTTTTGTTCTAAAAACCTCGTTTAGCGAGTTAATTGCACATTTCAAACACACTTAGTAATGACTCTAAGGTAGTAGGGCGTTACACTATCCCTATTGCATAAAAAATGTCAGAACTTGTACACAACATGGCCTACATAAGACTGCTTACTACAGAGGTGTAAGGATACTGTCTCATGCCCTCTTCTTGTTGAGGTGTCTTGAGATTGTCTAAAAATAACAATCTGCCTCCTTCTCTAGAGATCTCTTTGGTTACTGGCATTGATAAAGAGGATGAGACTGGGACTGCCATCGACTTGCAGTCCCAACATACCCCTACTGCTTAGTAATTTCTGTTGCAATAACTTAGTTCTTACTTTTTCTTTTGTAACACCCGACATACCTGTTTGTGTTGTTGAGACAATATACTACCTAAGGCAGTTCTTCTTTTATTTTTCTAATGACATCTGAGCACTACTGCTCAATGGTGTAACGACAATATATTATAGTATTATACATTTTTATAATTATAACACCTACTCGTATGACCGAAACTAGCCCAACACTTTATATTTTCGTGCAAAATGTCAAAATGTGAAATTTTGAAAAAATATTTCAAAATATTTTGCATGCTTTCCCTTATTTTGCTCATGTGTTTACATATTTTAATATGCTTTGCTTAGTCAAGATCGTGCTGAATCGGGGGCAGCAGCCAACACCTTCATCCAAGGTAATCCATATAACGAAATAAACCGGGCTGCTGCCAATTTTAGGCAAGTCCGATTTAATCCGAGGCAGCTCGCAAGCCAATATATGGTTGATTCAAACCTTGATGTGACCCTACTCCAGTGTGTTGACTAGCTGGTCTTACGCCACCATTTTGGCTACTTCAGATGTATTGTAGTGGTAGAAATACCTTGCATCTTAGGTCCACTATTTTTGAGTAGTATGGTTCAAACCTTTTGTCATGGCGTTCCCCGCGTCATGGTACATTTACTCTGGGTATTAGGGAGGCCGAGCATGAGTTTAGTCCAGATGAGGAGCCTGAACCCTGTAGGTCCCATAATGTAGTAATGCTAGAATCTCCCCCTCCTCCGATAAGCAAGAGTTAGAGGTTTTACCCAGCCTGGTCCATTACCCAAAACTAATTATTGTAGTCTCCTCCTCTAGTTCGGAGGGTAGAGTTCTTGTTCTGTTACTCTTTTCTTGTGTTGTCTTGACTAACATTTCTTGGGTTTGACCTTTCTGCTTGCTCTTTTGTAGACGAAGACATGATTCTAAAGGAAGCCCTCAAAATCGAACGAAACGTAAAGATGAAGATCGTTTTGAAGAAAACCATCCCTAGAGCTGGAGCCGCCACTGGGTCTCCTGTGAAATACAAGGGTGCCAACTCCTGTCAGAAGCAGCACCAGCCTCAGCCCATCTTGGTCACAACCCTTATAGCTCCTCCACCAATTCCTTGAGACCACATTCATGTTCCGCAGGTAACCCAAATCAAAGCCCCGATAGTCAGTATCCCATTTCCCTTCCTCAAGATGGAGAAATATTCAAATCCTCTGCGCGGTTCATTGCAGGAGATCATGAGCCATCTGATGAAGCACACAAGTGTGGTCAGCATCAAAGAGTTGCAGGCTATTGAGTCAAGACCATCAACGATCATCCCTGACTTTGCTTTGGGGATGACTCTGACGGTAAGCAATATACTTATCCTCTTCTTCATGTCCCATGCCTTCAGAAACTGACCCCTGTTTATTCATTGTTTTTAGTCGTGCATGGCTCATATCTATAGTATCGCTCGGGTCAAAGCTGAGGTTGATGAGACCAGGACCGCCTTAGGGGAGGCGCAAGTAGCCTTGGAGGAAGCCAATGCCATGAAGGTCGCCCTGGATGAGGCCAACAGTGCCTTGAAGACCTCCCAGAAGAATGAGCGGATTGCCAAAGCACAAGCCTTGGAAATAATCCGACAGTGGGACCAGCTTTAGCTTGAGGTTAAAGATCTTAAGCAGAAGCTTGCAAAGGTCAACAGTCTCAAGTAGGGGCTTACAGAGGTCGAGGCCAAGGCCATAGAGGATGATGCTGAAGGAGATAACTATTTAGAAGAAATGTTTTATCGAGTTTTGACGTATAACCAGTAAGGTGCTTTCTCGTTCCTGGACGCAGAACTTTGGGGGCGCTACCTTGCCAAGTTCCAAGACTAGTTATCAAAGGAGCCTGGGGATACAGTCAGCGCTTCTAGAGCTGCGATGGGGGCCGAGGAGGAATAGGTGTCATCTTGTGGGCATGTTACCAAAGCTCAGGGATGAAGGGGACCTTTTATATATATATTATTTTAGGCCCAAAACCTTTTGTATGTGGGCCTTTTAGACTGAGGCAATTGCCCTTGGGCTTCTGATTCGAGGTTATTTTTACCCTCAATATAATTGACAGATATTGGTAGATCTCTAATCTTTTTGTTTACCCATTTTCTATCAAGTATTAATGTTTGTGAACCTTCAAAGACTTTATACATCAAAATAGTTATATGGGGCAATTTTAGATCGAGATATTGTTGCCTAATGGCTCGCCCACTCAATTTATGGTACATGACCTGGTTATTTCCAGGAATTTGATCGCCTATTCATAGATTTCTGTTAGGGATCAGGCCTTTGATCTGCTTTAGTTCCAAGATTTTTCTACCTAGTTATGTTCAAGGATTTTGCTTATGCTTTGAATTTTCTTAACTTAGTTCGTATTTTGAATTTCTTTGAAAACTCGAGCTTTAAGAAGTCGTAGAGTAACCAATATCCCAAATTCTAAGTTGCACAAATATTTTACCCTAAATTTTCCGAATGTTTCATAGACTTTTTGAGGGATATATGCCTCCAAGCGATAAAACTTTATAAATATTATAGATTGCTTTTACATAAAAAAACTCATACCACGTTTAAAATACGTAGCAATCATTTATTATTCAAATTCAAACGAAATGAAATGGCTTTTATAAATAATCCTTACAAAGAAAAAACACAATAAATTTAACAAGGACGTCCTAGTAATGATAATACATCTTGAGATGTAAAGCTTTCAAAGTACATTGAAGCAATTCTCCACTTATCCGAGCTAGTTTGAAGGTTCTTTCCCTTAAGATCTCCATGATATGATAGGATCCTACCTAGTTTGGGCCTAATACTTTGTCTTTAAGATCATTGTTAGCCAGAAATACCATTCGGAGCACCAAATCCATTATATCAAGTCTACGCTCCCTGACTTTAGAAATAAAATACCGAGCTACTCTTCACTGATAATGGGCCAACTGCAACTGAGATTCTTCTCGTTGCTCTTCAATTAATTCCAGGGATGCATTAAGCAAGTCATGGTTTTGATCCTGGTTATAGGTCATTTGCCTATGTGACGTCTATAATGACTAAAAAATACTAACGCCATTTTTGCAGAATTAAAAGCATTCATAACATTTAAAAGGTCTCAAAATGCCGATAAAAAAAACTTTTACCATAATGTGTGCACACACTAAAAACATTTACACAAAAGCTTTAAAATTATTATGGCAAACCCAACATAGTTTAAAAATAGTTTAAGCGAAATCAAAATACTCAGTTTGAACGTGCAAACTTCACAAAGGTTGGGCCACTTGTATACTTTTGCAGGCAAACTTCGACACTCATTGCATCAGCTTTTCCTGGCCCTTACCTACGACATAAGAAACTAGGTAAGTGAAAACACTTAGTAATTCAATAAATAACATAAAGTAGAAACACACAATAGGAATCAATGATCTAGTAATTGCCCTCACAATAAATAACTTATGACATTCAGGGTTCTGGATAAATCTGGACCGTAATCAAACAATTTCAAGAATGCCTAAGCGTCCTACCGGTATCGCCTTGCCTTTAACATAAGTCGGACACAAAATCTTGCAAAATAATCCAGACTAAAGCAACAGCAGCAAATACTGTCTAACAACATAACTAGCCCTAGAAGCCAAATCTGGAGTTGTCAAGTTTCCCAGAGCATCACAGCTCAAATCACAGTGGAGACTCAAGTCCCAACACTGATATCTAGTTTTGAAATCCCTCTCGATTGTAACCATTAGTTACCTAAGGCATTTATACCAATTTCAAAGAAAGAACTGGGGTTGGTGAATCCACACTGGCTCATGGAGACCTCTAGATTTACCTGGCTACTTACCTCCTGGCCAAATGTCATTGTAATAAAACAACATATGACAATGGAGCATAAGCACCCTAGTATCGTTCAGACTCCTAAGTTACCTATTCTACTTATCTCCTGGCCAATTCTCACAGTCGCAAACTGTATTAAAATAACACATAATAATGGAGCATAAGCACCGGTAGGATCATTCGAACTCCTAGGTTACCTGGCTACTTACCTCAAGGTCTCGAGCATAACCTGGACCACCAATATACAACATCTCATATGGACTGTAAGCACACCTAGAGAGTGTCTCCCAATGATCTCTCTCTCTCTCTCTCTCTCTAACTAGTATATAAACCCTACTTCTAACAAAAAATACATTAGTTAACTCATGTTCCATACATAAACATCATAAAATGATTTACCTGCTTTCCTTAGTTGCATAATTAAAAACCTTCCCTTGGGAAATCCCACTTTGTTAGCCAACATTGTATAAAGTGTACTCCGATTAAACATGTAGTCTGCTAAAATAAATTTTATAATTACCAATATAAATTTATAACTCTTTTAGTTAAATACTTAGAAATACATACTATTTCCCTAACTATAAACTTTATAAATTTTAAGCTATGAGTAGATTAATTTGAAAGATTATATATGGAACTATATGTTAAAAAATTCTCAAACTTTGCAAAACTAAACTGGGGTATTACAAGAACTTCCTTGCAATATTTAAACAAAAATAATGCTTTTTTACTTAGTGAAATATATTTCCAAAAGCTTCATTTCAAAAGTGTCCATAGTTAGGTCCAACTTTTTAGTAAATTTGGGGACTTTATAAAATATTTTTAGTTTATTATTTGGGCCTTAAATTTCTTAGGACCATATTAGGTTATGTGAATATTATCCACACAAAAAAATTAGGTCATTTGGACTATTTTTACTTAGTGGAATTGGTCCCCAAAATTGGCTAGCCAGAAACAAGTTTAAGTTTCTTAAAATTTTTGTCGAATTTTTCAAATTAACAACTCTTAGCATTTTTAACCTTTATCTTTGAAATTTTTGAATTTGGTTCATTAACCTCAAAAGCATGTGTACTTCAAAAATTAGCCAAAAACTCAACAATTTGCCCACTTGAATAATTGTCCAAAGTATGATGTTTATCAAGTTTTTGAAAAGAAATATTCTAGATTGCACATAAATCCTGCAAAAGCTATATCTTGGTCAATTCAAACCACTTCTACACATTTTTGCACATTACAAATATCTAAAAATCCTAAAATTAAACATAAAACAAAGAAAGTCCAGAATCAAATTGACCTATAGTTCATTTGACCCATTGGAATTCAGAACCTAGACATTTTCTTACAAATTTAATAATTTTCCTAAGGAACAATGGATTCTATCACTAACACACAACTAAATCCTTATAAACATGTGATAAGTCATCATTGAATCATTACCACAGTTCCAATGGTCAATTAAAGCATATCCAATAATTATAACATGGCAATATCAACAAGAATTCAACAAAGAAACAATAAGAGGTGACCATACCTCTTGCAGACTTTGGATTGGATTTTGGTGTTTCCTAGTACTTTGAGCTCCTTACTCAACCTTTAATCTACACATATTCACTCCCCAACAATCCCATAATCAGATTACATGAATCTATCAACTCAGCCAAGTGTACAAACTTACCTTTCACAAAATATTTGACAAGGTTATCTAGTGTTTATCTTTGTGAACTTCACTTGGTGTGTGATCTCCTTAACTCCAAGCTAGCACTCCAACACTTTTAGTAAATAATAAAACTTTTGACCCTTTTAACATATCTATAGGTGTAAAATAAATAAACCAAATGACCTTCCTATCCCATGTGTTGCCACCTCTCATTTGCTAAATTAGGCCTAGATTAATTTCCCAAGAAATCATACTTAAGTCTAATTAATCTTAAGTTAATTGTGTTTGTTTTCTTTTTCCAAAAAGTTATTACATGGTAATTTTTTCTTATTTTTCCCTAATTGAAATTTTAATATAGGGTACTTAAATTAAATAGGCTTTGGCATTTAATTTAAGTGGTCACACTCCTATAATTGTAACTCAAATAATTTAATTAGCCAAAATCCCATTTTTGACTTATAATGTGCATTTTTTTCACAAAAAAAAATGTTTCTTGAGATTTTCATCCAAAATTAAACATTTTGATGTTAATTAAAATTAATCCAATAATTTAATGTCCAATATTATTTTTCCATAATTACGCTTCTCAAATAATGATTATACGAGAATTTACGCGACGAGGGTTTCCATTCCGGTCTAGGACCGAAATGCTCGATTTGTCACCAAACTGCACATATCGTGTAGAGTCCAAGAACCTTACTTAGCTAGTTAGATAGTAGTAGTATTAATAATAGCTAGTATTAGTTATAGTATGTTTACTATTATTGATTTTGGTTCAAGTCGGGACTTAGTTGGACACTCGTAGTAACACTTGTAGATTTTATAAGTTTAACCTATAGTTTAAGAATATTAATTATAACCTAAGGTTTGATTAATATGACTGATTATGGAGATGATAATTATTATACTATAAGGTTTAGATGGACCCAATAAGATATTAACACTTGTCATGAGTATGTTTAATGAGATATTAAGTATTTTTGAAGAATAAGTTTATTAAGAGCAATATTTGAAAATCCTAGGGTCTGCCAGCAACTTTGAAATCGTTAAAGGACTTAGTCAAAGCTGTTTACTCAATTCAAATTAGGCTGAAAAAGTGTAATTACGTGTATAATATTTCAGCGTATGCCGATATATCGTAGCTTTAGGGGCAATATATCGCCATACGGGGATATGAAAAACACGTAGCTTCGCACGACAACCTCGACGAGCCTCGGGAACATCAGTCCAGGTGATATATCACCTAGCATGGGCGATATATCGGATGTGGTGCATGGTTTTTGAATGATTTTGAGACCGAGCTCATTTGAATCCTTAACCTCTTGATAAGCCAAAATCTTTTTGACCGAGTCTTCAGCCTCTGATGAACGATTATTCAAATGTTTTTCAATTAAAAAGCCATTTTTTTATTCAAGCTAAATGAAGATCTTTTCATTCTTAAACTCTATAAATAGGACCTAGTACCCAGCCATTTCTTCATTTATCAAGTTGCGTTCAGAGCCCACTAGCTGCTAGGATTACTTTAGAGTGTTAAACACTTGGGTTAGGGTTATAAGCTTTATCATTATAAGCTTAATAAACATTTGGGAAGTAAGCTTTATAGTGTATTTTGGTTTCGCAGAAGGGGAGTGCATGCTACTGCCAGCCGCAATGCACCGCCGCCATCAGCTGACAACACTGCGGAGATCGCCAGACTACAACAACAAGTCGAGGAACTATTGCAGCAACAGCGACAATAGGCTTAGCCCCATACTTAGCCTCTACCTCCCCCACAGCCAGAGTCACAACAAATGGCCTCATCACCCCAACAAGTTGGACCATATGGGGGATGGCCAGTGGCGAAATATGCGGCGTATCCAGCACAACACATGGAGCCAGTTTATGAGTGGTTCCATAAGCAACATGCCCTGAACTTTGAAGGGACTACAGACCCCTTCGAGGCAGAAGAGTGGTTAAGAAATGTGAAGCCAATTCTGACGCACATGAACCTCAGCAACGCGGACCGCATATCCTGCATTTTGTCCTTGAACAAGAAAGATGCTAGGATATGGTGGGACTTAGTCCAGAAAATGCATGATGTTGCCACCATGACTTGGAATCCATTTGTGGAGCTGTTCAACAAAAAGTATTACAATTCGGTTGTACTCGCTTCAAGAGTTGAGGAGTTCGCTGTCTTGAAGCAAGGGAGTTTATTAGTGGCAGAATATGCTCGGTAGTTCCACCGATTGGCTAAGTTTGCACCAGAAATGGTTCCAATCAATTATCTGAGGGTGTTTAAGTTCGTTAGAGGACTTTGATCAAAGATCGATCTAGGGATTAAGTTAGCAAACCCAGGAAATACTACTTATGCCGACGTTCTAGAGACGACAATAGAAGTGGAAAGGCTGCAGGCTAACGTTAGTGAGGAAGAAGCCAGTAAGCCTGAGCCTAGATAGCAGGGTCAATCTCAGACTAGTCGGAACAACAATCAGTCCAACAACAACAACAACATCGGTCAGAAAAGAAGGCATCTTGAAAACAAACAGTCCGACAATGATAAAAGGGAATAGACAAATAATGGAGGTAGTGGGTCGGGTTATGTAGAATACCCGCAATGTGCTAAGTGTCTGAAGAAACATCCTGGTGAATGTCATGCAAACACCAAAGGAAGCTTAAACTGTGGTTAGGAAGGTCACCAAAAAAGGCAGTCTCCCCAGCTCAAGCCAGAAGGGAAAAAGGAAGACAAGATGGTTCCTGCCTGGGTATTCGCCTTAACCTAAGGAGAGGCTGATGCTAGCAATAAGGTGGTCACAGGTCAGGTTTCTATCCACAATAATATATGCTCTGTATTATTTGATTCGTGAGCCACTCATTCATATATCTCGTTAGGAATGATAGAAAAACTAGACAAACCTTGTGAAAGATTTAGAATTAGGTTTGTAACTGAGTTGCCTTCGGGCAAAGTAGTTCTATCATCACGGATAGTAAGAGGCGTACCGATCAAGATTAAGGGCATAGAACTAGAAGGAGACTTGATAGAACTGGAGATCAAGGACTTTGACATGATACTAGGCATGAACTGGCTGGCACGGCATGGCGCAACCATCGACTGCAAACGCAAGAAAGTGACGTTCGATACTCCTGACGGCCAGAAACTATGCTTCATGGGACAAGCTTCAGGACTATAAACCCCACTGGTATCATCTCTAAAATATCAAAGGATGATGGAAAAAGGATGTTAAACATTCTTAGCCAGCATCACAGATGTGGTAAAGGAAACACCGCTTAAGGTTGGAGACATCCCAGAGGTATTTCCCGATGACTTGCCGGGGTTGCCGCCAACTCGGGAAATTTACTTCACAATAGAATTGATACTTAGCTACTTGTAGGTGCTCGAAACGCAGAGCGTTACAATACCCACAATTTATAAGAGTTTCGTCCTGAAACTTAAAACAAGTTGGGATATAATTCTTTCATCTTGGCTTTAGTCTCTGTTGAAGGTAAGAACTCGTCAACGATATAAGGTCAGAAAACTCAAATTAGATTGTGAAAGATCGCTAAGAATAAGATGGAAAGAACTTGAAAGAGAAGAAAATGCAGAGCTACAATGGAGCAAAGGTCATATATTAATTAATTGTCTATCCATACAATCAATTTTCCAACCCTTTAACCTGAGGATTCAAGGCCTATTTATAGGTGGGCTCTATTGGCCCCTGATACAAGCAAGTCCCAGGGGACAGGGACGTACACAGGTACATTGCTAGAGTAGTGGCTCAGGGCGTAGTGGTGTCTACCCTGACAATGCCAGAGTAGTGGCTCAGGACATAGTACTGTCACCTTTGGTATATGGTCGGGGGTGCTCAGGTAGTGCCTCCACTCTCTGTACAAGTTCGTACTGCCACTTCTCGTTAGACGCGGATGTTAGGGCCAAACCTCTATCCTCATCCCATATTAGTACACGTACCTTGTACCTTATGGTTGTTCTCACATTTCCAACATACGCCTTTGCCTTAATGTTCTTTATATACTTCTAAGTGTAGAGGAGCATGTGAGTTATGATGAGTGACTTACCTAGTCATCCTCATCAATTCTAGCTTGGCACCCAATGACGATTTGAAATACCCACTTAGTATTTCCAAGTGTTCCTCGTACGCATATTGAGCAGGTGTTGGTGTGCCTCGCTGGTGGCACCTACTTCTAGAAGTTAACTAGGGCCTCTTCAGCGTGGTACAGGGTGCTTGAGACGAGACAAGGTGCACGCGGGAAGCCTAGAAAAGAGCCTCGCATAGCGAGAGGGTTCAGGGTCCTTAGAGTGTCTCACATAGCGAGGCAGCCCTTTAGGACCTATGTTTGGATGCACGCGTGTGTGCATGCGGGACACGAGTGGCCTAGCGAGGCTGCACCCCATGTGATCATTCGGAGGCGGGACACGATGTCTTGCATAGACAAGGTGTGCATAGGAGGCAAGCTGAGAGCCTCGCATAGCGAGGGTGCCTCGTGTAGCGAGGGTGGTGCCTCGGGGTACTCGTGTTCAGGTGCTTAAGTGTGCGTGGGAGGCCAGCCGAGAGCCTCGCATAGCGAGGGTGGCGGCTCGAGGTACCCGTGTCTGGGTGCTTATGTGCACATGGGAGGCCAGCTGAGACCCTCGCATAGTGAGGGTGCCTCGCATAGTGATGGTGGTTCTCTTGGCCTAACGACTTCCATGCCAAGTGAGGCCCTCACCTCTTCATGCATGCGGAAGGTAGCCCAGCAGGTAGGTGCGCGTCAATCCTAGACGAGTTAGGCCTTGCTATGCAAGGCCTTTCCCTCGCACTACACCAAACACCCATTACCATAACACATGATTATAATACTATTTGAAAAGAGTTATTGTATATATAAAGTCATTGAGTAAAGTCACACGCGCGGCAAATTAAAAATAAAGCGCCAAGTGAAAAAAAAGAGGCAAATTTTTCTCATTTTCACTATCTCGGTCCGAAGTCTTTTCTCTTTCTCATTTTCCCTTTTTCCCCTTCTCCTTCTCGTCTCTCTCTTCCCTACGCCCTAGCCGCACTCCCGTAACCACCATCATCCTCAGCTCCGACCACCTAACCACCATCCTCACAACCGTTTTTCTCCGAGCCAAGCTCCAAATCTCAGGCACCCGTGAACCCAACCCCCGAACCAAGTGACCCCAGGTGAGAGCCCACCTATGCATGCCTTCGACCCAGTGCGACTTCCATTCGCGGGCCACCACCAAGCTTACGCCGTTGAGGAGAAGATGAAAGGTTCTTTTCATTTTCCTTACGACGTTTTATTTTTCTTTTTTGTGGAAAATATTGGTATTCTGCTCAAGTATGTATTCACTGCATTAGATGTCAACCGATGGTTCCATAAGTAGTTTTCTACCCTTGAGCCTTTTACATTCCTAAAACTGTGTAGGCTTATCCAGCATTTTTATCCTCAACCAAGGCTATCATGCAATGCATCATTTGTTAGCATCAGATGAATATGCATTTGGATCCCTAGTTTGTGTTGCTTCTGCTCTTGCTTTTCGGGGTTGATTTCCTTCATTGTTTTGGCCTTGAGCTCATTGGGTAGTTTACTTCACTGGGTTTTGATTGTACGCAGACACAAATTCTCACTCAAGTAGAAAGTGCTTCTATATTTTACTAATGCTTGTAGTGTGTCATCTATGAGCAGCCCCGTGAGGCTGAAATTTCTGTACAGGGGAAATTGGTAGATCCCTAGCGCAAAAAGAGCAAAGGTTGGTATTTCTTTGGAGTTTTAAAAACTTGAACGATGGTGTGCTCAAATTTGTTGTGGAAGTGAGAAAAGCACTATGCAAAAACCAGAACTCTGGCTAGTATGTGACATTATTTGATTAATTGAGCTGGGAGTAGAAACAAAACGTTGTCGTTGGTGATAATAATGGTTTAAATTTTGTGTGATTAGTATTTATTTTAATTTTATTGAGAAAGTAATTTGATCACTGCTATTTTTCTAGTTGCCTCTGCTTCTTTGATGGGAATGTTGGCTCTGCTACTAATGTCGTCTTTATTTTTTTCTGCAAGTGATTTAGGTCAAGTTCTTTCGAAAAATATTTATATCTTCGTTATTTTATTTTTTGCTGTAAACTGTAAGCAGTTTTATCTTCAATAACAACTTAAGTCTGAGATGTATGCCAAAGCATTTTTATACAATTGAGAAATACTTAATCTAATGTGCAACTTTAACTTGTAAGATTTCACCTACAAATAAGTAAATAAAAATTGTATTGAGGGCTGAGGCAATTGCTTTATGCGTTTTGATACTTATCTTCGTGGTGCTTTATATATTTTACTCAAGAATAAGTATACTCAGTTCTATTATTTGTGTGTTACTGCAGGCTGCAAGTTTGGATTCTATCACTTCACTCGTTAAGAATGACTTGATAACTATTGAAACACTGGAAAGAATAAATTACCTTCTTGTCAGCAATAATTAATTGATTTATGTTCTTATATCTGGTTTTCTGTAATTTAAGTCAAAGAGATGGAAATGTATCTGACCACTACAGATAATGTCATTCGAGCTAGAGGTAAGTTGAAGTTGAATTCATTAAAATTTAACAAAGATTTAGATTTTTGTTTAAATGGTGTTCACTCCACAACTATTACAAAGTTGGAAACATAGTGGTCACATTTTGTATTGCATAGTGATTTTGGTTAATATGGCCCCATAGATTCTACTTTTAGTTTAGACTATACTAGTGAATTTTTACTCTAAACTTTAAAAGTTCATTCTTCTTACTGTTTTGGAAACTGCTGTTCTGTTTGTGCTTCTTTTTGAGTAGCATTGTTATTTTTCCTTGGAATATCTGCATTGTACAACAGGTGCTTCAATTTATTCCTGGCAGTTAACCACTTTCTTTCTTTTTTCCCATAAGTTTTTATCTATTTAATTTAATCTGAAAATCTCATAGATTATGTCCTCATCTTCAGGTACCCTTCTTCTTGCGGAAGTTCTTGGACGTCTTGCTTCAAAGACACTAGGCAGTGCTATCATTCATAGCTTAATTGGATTCTTCACAGATAGGCTGGTGAGTTAGTGCTCTTTCCCCTATGCAATTTGTTTGTTTTAAGTCGGTTTGATGGTGAAGCACATTGTCACAAGAGCTAATTCTTTGATTAAACTCTTAACTTTTGCTGTTAATGTATTATTTTGTAATGATATTAGGCAGATTGGAGAGCATTACGTGGGGCTCTTGTTGGGTGCTTAGCATTACTGAGGAGAAAAAGTGATGTTGGTGTAGTCTCTTCCACTGATGCAAAAGCAGTTGCTGGGGTGTACTTAAAGACCCTATAGGTGCAGTCTTTAATCAAGAAAAAAAAAAGAACTACTTGCCTTCATGTATAGCCACTGCCCTTTTACAAAATTTAACGTCAAAGCATTGTTGCAGCTTTGTTTTCAGCTTCTGGAATGCGTCTTACAATGCTATCCCAATGAGGTTGCTTCCTTGGTATTCTTTCCAAACTCACTCGTTTTTAATATGTTTAATCGTTCGTTTCTTCTAGTGATATTTGATAAATTTCCAGCTGCCTTCCTTTTTATTTTTTTACTTGTCAATTAAATCAATTTTCCTTTGCACGTTTGGCTAACTTTAGATGATAATTAGGCAACACAATTGTTTTTTGGTTTTGATGCTTGTTACTAATTTTCAATGTTCATGAAATTTCTAGCATTAATCTCTGAAGGTATTTATATATTAAAATGGTCTCTTTTTACAGCTACAAAATATATATTTTATTGCCTTATGTAATAATATGAAGATATTGTCATTTTTTTTTTGTTAGTTTTCACTTTCTTTGCATGCTTATTTACCCTGTGATGGAAAATCTAATTTTCAGAAGCAGTTTCATGGTTTTGCATTATAAGAAAAATAATAAAGAAAATGTAGTATTTGTTTTAAATGGGCTTGGTGATTGGCTAATTTATTTCTGTCATTGATTTGATATCATTGACAGTTATAGGATGAATTCAATCAGTATTAGAGCCTTGACGATAATGCAAGTGATAAAACTTCAATTCACGGGCACTTAAACAGATGCTTAGAATAATATGATCTTTCTTATTTTTGAAATTATACTGTGCATTTGGCTTGATTCCTCATTCGTTCTGTTTGGGTAGGTTCATTGGGACTACAGGAGCTTTAGTGGGTAAGGAGAGACTTTGATTTGATTAATGTTATAATCTTCTCAAAATTTCAACATTATTAAATATGGTTATCTGGATCAGGACATAATTGTAGAGTCCAAGAACTTTACTTAGCTAATTGTTTAGTAGTATTATAGTATGTTTAGTGTTATCATTGTTACTTTGGATTTTTGGTTCAGACCGGGAGTTATTTGGACACTCATAGTAGTACTTATAGATTTTCTAAGTTTAACCTATAGTTTAAGAATATTAAGTATAACCTAAGGTTTGATTAATGTGTCTGATATTAAGGATTATATTATTATATTATAAGGTTTAGACATCAACCAATAGGATTTTAAGCACATGTTTTGAATGGTAATTAAGGATTAAGTATTTTTGAGGACTAAATTAAATAAGGGTAAAAGTTTGAATGTATAGGGTCAGTCAGCAGCTTTGAGCACGTTGAGGGCTTAGTCAAGGCTGTTTACTCCATTCAAACTCAGCTAAAAATGTGTAAATTCGTGTTTAAATATTCAGCGTATGCCGATATATCGCAGCTATAGGGGGCGATATATCGCAGCACGTAGATACGGAAAACACGAATCGATGCACGGTCGCCTCGGGAACAAAGGTCCAGGTGATATATCGCCTATAGGGGGCGATATATCGCCTCCACCAGCATGAATTCAAATACATTTGAATTCTTTTCCCTTCAGCCATTCAAACTCCTTCAACAGTCCAGCATCTTCTGAACGAGTCTTCAGCCTCTGCTGAACGATTATTCAAATGATTTTCACCTAAAAAGCCATTATTTTTATTCAAGTAAAATCAAGATATTTTCATTCCCAAACTCTATAAATAGGACCTAGTACCCATCCATTATTCACCATTTGCTCTAAGTTCAGAGGCTGCTAGTGTTAAGTGAGTGTGAGAGTGTAAACACTTGGTTTGGGGAAAAACTATAAGCTTAAACATCATAAGCTTATCAAACACTTTGGGAAGTGAGTTCTATAGTATTTCGGTGAAGGTTAGATTGATCTTGCAATCTTTGAGGTAAACCCAAAACTCTAGTTCTTTTCTGTATTTTTATGTTATTTCCTTTCTCAAAACCTTCTACTCAGTCCCCTAACCTTATTCTTATTTTGGTTAGGGAATCCAAGCTTTTAAGCATATAAGTCGGTAAGTATGTTTTCTATGGTTTAGTCTTTCCATCTCTTTCATTTCATCTCCTTTCTTTAGACTTACTCTTTCTTATGGTTTTAGGAGTGTTCCAACAATCCCAACTCAGTCCATAATCTCGGTAACTTTGGTAAGGAAATAGGCTAGAATCAACATGTTATGTGCTTATGTTATCTATATGTTTTATGTTATTAAAAGTGTTATGATATGTATATGTGTATGTTTGTAGGCTTGGGCATATGACCCATATGACTAACAAGACCCCAAATGGGTTATGGGCATATGACCTACTTAGCTAGTAGGACCCCACTAATCCCATGGGCATATGCTTGTTTAGTCTATGGAACCCCAAGTAATAATGGCCATTATAATAAGTGTATGTTATATGTATTATGTTAAGTCTTTATGTTTTCTTATGAAATTATGTATGTGACTTGGTGTTAGATTTTCCTTACTGGGCATTAGGCTCACTCCTTTCTGTTTATGTGCAGGAAAATAAGTTTAGAGGCGGAAAGATTCGTGACGCTTCGAGAATGTGTATCGATGATGAATGGAGTCAAGGGGCCGAGCGTTATTCGATTCGAGGATATAGTCTCCTTTTATGTTTTTATGGTTTTTATGTGTATTTTCCGCATTATTATGTAATGTCTTTTATTTTAAATCTTGTTTTGTTTTAAAGACAATGGGATCCCAAAATCCTTCTTAGTATTCTGTTTATTTGTAAATAACTCTTATTTTCAAGTTACTCAATAAATTATGGTATTTTCGTAAAAATGTAAGTTTTATGTATAGTTTCGATAATGGTCCAATTAGTCTAGATTAGTGGGTCATTACAATTATTTTGAGAAATTTTGGCAGTGGCATATCTTGAAAATTGTTATTGCTATTCCAATTTTGGTCAACACTTTTTGTGTTTTCTTTGCACTATGTTATATGCTGAAGGAACACAAGTCAATAGATTTTTGTAATAAAAATGATCTCTGGATAAGAATTGCAGTGTTTACTTTCACCTTGGTTATTAGCATAATCTGAACATGGTTTTTATAACATTGATCATTCATTCAATGTATGTTAATGCAATAGAGTGGCTTAAACAGATGCCAAGTTCTTTGTCATAGGTTAAAGGGTTCTGTGAAGGATTAATATGCAACCGGCTGTCCATTCCAGATCATCTGCCAATGGATTTGGCCGTCGCAGAGGTGAAAGAGATGTGGGGACCAGGCTGGAGAACAGGTCACAGAGTGGGAAGTCAAATTCCAATGTGAAAAATGGATCCATAGATTCTGGAATATTTCATGCAGCATGCGAAAAAGATTTTGGTAGGTTTCACTTTTTCTATTTTTGTTGAGGAGCTTATGTTTTACAGGTTTCAACCTTTTTTATTTATTAAAGATCCAATCTTTAATATCTTAGTCTTCATTGAGTATTTTGCATTTTTTCTGGCGTTTAGTATTACTTTAGTTAGCTGACAGTTCTAATCCTGTATTTTAGATGAGCTTTATCACATTCACCTGTTTGTTACATTCAGGAATTATATTGAAGATGGCTCGCTTGACAAAAGATGGTAGCTCTCGAGGACAAAAGTCTCCTGCAGAGTGAGTTAGCAAGCCTCCCGCAAAGACATTGATTATACCTTCTAAAGAACTTGTGCAAGTTATAGCAAAGGTTTTGCAATATTTATGTTCTGTTCTTATTTCTGATTTCAATTTGTTGCATATATTTTAAAAAGTAACACTGCTTATGGTTTTTGTTTGAGTTATGTTATTGTTTTGTTATTACTGTAACTAATAACAAAACTATTGCTACTATATTACACTAATGCCTTGCTTGGTAAAATTTTTGGTTTCAAAAGTGAATAAAGGGTGGAGATCTTATCAAGATGTTACTTCAGAAAATCTTCACAATTATTTTGAATATTGAAATAGAAATGTTTACGGGCAATAGCTTAATAGGTAGCTACATTAGATATTACATAATTGGATAGAGTATGCTGATGCAGTGGTAATTCAACTTTGACAGGATGTTTCTGTTACAAGTGAGGGGTTTTTAGATGAGGCTCAGTGTGAAAAACAGCAAGAACAATTTTGGAGCTTAGAAATGTATGGAGTATGACTGTAACTAGGGAAAGCTGTAGAAATATACATGTCACTGATAATTACACTAATTTTTATAGTTTTATAATTACTGATATTTTCTAAACTTTCTAGTTCTCTGATTTAGCACCACGCAATAGTGCATGTGAAGGTAGTTCATATGATTGTGTTTATGGTTTGTCTTTATTATTATTATTATTGCTGTTGTTGTTTTTCGTACTCCATTTCTTGAATCCCACTGCTACTCAATTAATTACAATACCTTGCTCGTTATTGTTCATGGCTATAAAGCCTTCACTTCTGGAGATTATTAATACATACCGTCTGTCCAAATATTTTCTCTTTTTCATGGTATCCTTGCCCTTCTTGTAATGCTTTAGACAATACTTGGTGATTGGCTCTGCTTTGAACTTGTCAAGTGAGATGCATAAATAATGTTGTTTCTTTTTTTTTTAGACTTTCTAAAGTTATAATTAATTTTCTGACATTTTTAATTAGTTTCTTCTTGTTTGAAGTATATTTCAATATTT
This sequence comes from Humulus lupulus, assembly GCF_963169125.1. Classification (NCBI taxonomy): domain Eukaryota; kingdom Viridiplantae; phylum Streptophyta; class Magnoliopsida; order Rosales; family Cannabaceae; genus Humulus; species Humulus lupulus. Next base: position 49,285,190 of record NC_084797.1, read on the forward strand.
GTAATTGTAAGGGGCAATTCATCTAAATACTAGCATGCTTCTTTAATTTTATGTTGTTTATTACAGTCCTCTTTTTTTGTGCAGTCCCTGAGAAACCTGTAATTATTTCAATATATTGTCAACATTCTTGAAAGTGATTTTGTACCGTGCAATAGTGCATATGAAGGTAGTTCATATGATTGTATGTATGGTTTTATGGATTTAACTCCATGGCTACATTCTTAAGCTGTAAATCACTGTTGTTTGCAGGTCTCATGAGCTGGGCGCATTTGAAAGAGTCTTTGCTTAACATGCTTTTGGTACATGGATTTCAGGTGATTGGTCTTGCTCTTTATGAACTTATCTATATACCTGTTAATAAGTAACACTGTCTTTCAAAGTTTAACCTGTTGTATGTAAAGAGACCCCTGTACTCTATTTTATGCGATTGCTTTAGACCCCCATAACTGCTCTTTGTAGTTCTTTTTTAAATTTTGTAGGATGACTGAGAAGATAAAGTATTACTCTTCTTGCTAAACGTATTGGTTTTAAAGAAAAGATTCTGATTATATAATTATGTAGAGAATGGTTTTTCAAACGAAAATTTGTTTGCTGCTGACTTTCCTTCTCCAGATAATCCCAGTTGTTTATTTGAACATGGAAAAGTTTTGAACTCTAGTCATCTGATAAGCCATTCTAAATTGTTTAATATTGTGATTCAACCAATTTTAAGGTCCTTAACCATAATTGCTTAATATGGTTTTTTTTTCTGGGTTATTGATCTCTTATGTAATTGAAGTTAAATTTATTGCCTCTGACCTTATATTTATGTGAATTTCCCTTTATTAATGCAGCATTTTGATTCATATCTTGTTAATGAATTTTCATAATTTAATCCGATAAAAATCAATTTTTTAGTTGGAGTATATACTGCTTTTATTCATGTTGTTTCTGATAGTTTTAGTAAATTCTCTTACATGGTTAAATTGTGTCTACTGACTGCATAGTCAATGCATTACTTCATAAGACCACTCAAGATAGTTTTATATGTAGTTAAGGAGTCTAATTAGTTAGCATCAGGATTAGGACTCCTAGTGAGACTAATTAGGCTCTTGGGCTTTCATTAAAATTTTCAACCTTTATTTTTAATACTTGTGCTCTGTAACTGTAAATTTTCTATATATAGGGAGCTTTGGAAGACGAACTATCCGCAGCAGCGAGCCAGCAAAAACCATAGACATAGTATTAAGATGGTAAGCTAAAGCTTTACTACATATTTTGAGTTCTTTCTTCTTTGAATTAAATCTGGTATTTTTATATGTATATATATTTATATATGTATATTCTACCTAAAGACCCCTTTTTTTGTGTTCAATCTTTTCTAACTGGTTTGTTGAATTAATTCGAGTTCTGTAGCTATTACAAAAACATCTGATTATTGAGACAATATTATTATTTTATAGAAGTAAATATTCAATTAGGTTTAAATTACATAATTATTATGTTTGTTAAAGGTGCCTTTATTTAAAGTGCAATACCGATAAAATGGATATTTGGGAGACTTTTTGATGTTCCATCTGGCCATTCCTCACTGTTAAATATAGCTGCTAGTATCATGCTTGTTTATTAAATCATTTTTTGTGAGTAGTGCCTTTTTGTTGATTTAAATCCTTAATTTGTTTTGGTTAATGATGGCTCTTTATCTATTGTGGTACAGGCGCAAATGCGAGATTTGGCAGGGTTTTTCGAGACAAAACAATGGCTCTTGTCTCTAAAATCAAATCATCGTATGAATTGGATCGGCTTTGCTGTTGCTCATCATTTAAACTCAAAGTACGAATTTGACCTTATTTATTGATCCTTTATTTATATATATTTATATATTTATCTTTCTAGTGGCCATCATTTACAGTGACAAACCTAAATTGTTTTTCTTGTTGGTCCCACTTACTAATGTTACTCAAATACTTAATGTTTGATATAAACAACCAAGAAGTTTCCAAACTTATGTTAATTTGGATGCCATACTTGATGCCCTGATGCCCTGATGGTTACTTATGTTCTTAATAATAAAATGACTTTTTTTTTTACAATGTGCAGGTATATTGAGATGATTTCTTTGGAGCAATTTTTGACAACATTTGTAGTTGAGGCCTTTAGAATGGAAGAATGTATTTCACTAATTTTTGTATACATTTCTTATTTTGTATTTAGTGATAAAGGAATCTGAATTGGGCATAAATTATGTTGTAATATGATTTCTTAAGCCTAGACTAGTAGACTAAATATTGTAATTATTTGAGTAATTAATAAAAATCTATTTATGTTACCTTATTTGGTTTCAATTTTTATATTTTTTTTCCTAGTTTTGTGTAAGTAAAAAAAGATTATGTTTCTCTAAGCTAATATAACACGTGTTATACTAAAGTGTAGGATAACACAAAAAAAATGTTATACTAAAGTGTAGTATAACACAAAAAAAGTGTTATACTAAAGTGTAGTATAACACAAAAAAAGTGTTATAGTATCGACTATAAATAACATAATTCAACACTTATCTATATATTAAAATAACACAGAAATTGTGTTATCGTTGACAGTACAATAACACATCTGTATAATACTGATAAAGTGTTATGTAAAGTACCCTGACCTACGATAACATAGTCTGTCTTAACACATCAGAAAGTAATATCGTAGGTTTTGATAACACATTTTTGGTGTTATTAAAAACATTTTTTCTTGTAGTGTCGTAAGGCCTTTGTGCGAGTGTAAACTTTAGGTTACCTCATTCCCATACCACCTAGGAGTTATCACACACCCTTGGCACCTCACGCTGATGTACACAAGGGTAGCAACGCATAGAGAGAGTCATGTCCCACTAGGATGTGTTTCATAATCTTTAAGGTGCCTCGTAATATGGAGGTCCTCCTGAATGGCATTCACAAGGGAAGAATTCCAACATTTACACTTGCCCCGAGTCTATAAGTACACTTTTAAGTGTGCTTGTAGACTTTTTCTTCTTCCCTTGTTTGATATGTATGGCAAGTTTGGGAGACTCAACCTTGGTGCGCTATCCAATGTTGCATGAAAAAACACAAAGTGGATTTAGATGGTGTATTTCTTGATAGTGTCCAAAGAAACACAAAAGCCAACCAACTTTTGTGATGATCCATGTGTGTCCCTAAGATTGAATAAGGACCAAGAGCTTAAGATTGAATAAGGACCAAGAGCTTAAAGGTTCTATCCTCCATAGAAGCATTCTTGACGTAATTTTCTCTCCTTTTCATTTATTCATCCTTTTTTTTTCCTTTCTTTCTTTTTTTTACTTATTTCTCTTTATGCTAGGTATGCATTGTAGTGGCACTAGGCATTCTCTTGTTGCTAAGGACCCACCCTTGCTTGTTGCTCGACCAACCTTATGCCCCCACAAGTCTATCCTTGCGCACCTGTGCACCCATATATACACCTCCAGGTATACCTCTTTCCTCCAACAATATGCATGTTTCGCTTATCAATTACACGGGGGTAGGTGTATTGGCTGTAATGCACTTATTCTTTAGAGGCTGTCATTCTCTTTTCTTATGGCCTTCAAGTACATACGCATAGGCCCTTTTCTTATACCCCTCATACTCATGTTGTAGATATAGGGTTATCCTTACACACATACGTCCTCGAGTCTTAGCTGGCCTATGGCATCTAGGTGATGTCTCGAGGGTTCTTCTAATGTTGAATTCATTGAGTTGTCATCCTCCGGCTCTGACGCCGATGTTCGTAAGCCCTCTAATCGTGGGGGTGTGCGAATGCTCTACCAATAGAGACTGTCATACTGTAAGCAAAAGGCGCGGGGCTTGGAGAAGGAACTAGAATCTATTACTGAAATTGTTTCCCCATGGCAGCGACATACGTTTAGGTTTAGGATTCTCCCCATGGCATGCGACATACATTTCTTAGCTACGTTCAACCCTTCAGGATTGTCTTTCTGAAATCGCCTGCCTAGAGGAAAACTTTCCCCTTGAGCCTTTTTCATTTTGTGGTGACGAGACTTCCAGTCATAGAGGTCCCCTCCCTAAGAGCGATGACTGTGAATTAGCTGAACTTGAGTTTCTGTAGAATCCTAGAACGTTTACTTACTTAGCTAGTTAGTATTAGTAGTAGTAGTATTCTAGATTTCGTGGATTTTGGTTCAAACCGGTACTTAGTTGGAAACTCCTAGCAATAGTTATGGACTTTATAAGTTTAACCTATATTTTAAGAATATTAATTATAACTTAAGGTTTGATTAATATTTCTGGTCCTAAATATATTTCTTATTATAACCTAAGGTTTAGATGGAGCCAATAAGAATATGACACTTGTCATAAGCATGATTATTAAGGAATTAGTATTTTAATGATAAAATAAGGAAATATAAGCTTTAGTTTTCACCAGAAACTGTTAGGGTTGTAGTTTGATTCAGTCAAAGCAGTTATCCAACCTTGATTATGCTGAAAAAGTGCAATTACGTGCTTAAAATATTCACGTATGCCGATATATCGCAGCTAGGAGCCGATATATTGCCTGACAAACGAAACGGAAAACACGTTGACGTTGCACGAATGTACGAACGGAGGCTCGGGATTAGGGCAGAGCCGATATATCGCCACATAGGGGCGATATATCACCCTAAATTATTATTATTTATTTATTTTTTAAAAAAACAAGCTTTGAGTCCTTAGACCTACCTCTGAACGATTTGACCGAGTCCTATGCCTTTGACTGACGAATATTCAAATATTTTCATTTTTATTCATTATTTTATTCAAGCCAAAAATAAAACATTTTATTCCTAGAACTCTATAAATAGGACCTAGTACTCAGCTCTTCCACTCACTCTTCAGCTGTGATCAAACTCCAAGGTGCTAGTACTATCATAGAGTGATAAACACTTGGGTTGGGAAAAAACTTTGCCATTCTTAAGCTTTATAAAACACTTGGGAAGTGAGGATTAGTGTATTTCGGTATTGAGGTTAGACCAATCCTTAAGGTCAACTAAGGCACTCTTATTCTTTAAGTTCAATCCTTTAAAACCCTTTAGTTTTCTTTAGTCCTTTTATTCAGATCCTAAATTTTGATATTGGTTTTTGACTAGGCTCTTGAAACTTAAAGATCTTTCTTGGTAAGTTTCGTCTTGAAGGTTTAGTTTCCACATTTATTATTTACTCTTTAGAAATACTCACCATTCTATTGTTGGTTTTAGGAGTGTTCCAAGTTCCGCATTTGTTCTCTATTATCTCGGTGTTGGTAAGGAAAATAGGATAGTTTTTATACGCTTGTATGTTATGATTATGCTATAATAAGTTATGTTATGATATCTTATAGTATATATGTTTTGGGGCTTATAGTTGCTTAAATAGCAAACCCCAACACTTCTTTGTTCTTGGGGCTTATAGTTGCTTAGCTAGCAAACCTCACTGTATTTTGAGGCTTATAGTTGGTTAGTAGCAAACCCCAATGTTTACCATTTACATGGGTTATAGTTGAGATAAATGTTTTATAGTGTATCTTTTGTTATGATCTTATGTTTACGTTTGATGTTATGTATATGTTGGTAGATTTTTCTTGCTGGGCATTAGGCTCATTCCTTTTTCTTTCAGTGTGATGCAGGAAAATAGATACAAGGGCAGAAGGATTCTTGGAAGCTTGGCATGTGTGTTGAGGTGAATTGAGTGGATTGGCTGTGTGTCGTTTCGAGGACGACATTATTTTCTTTAGTCTCTTAAAATCACGTTTTTATGTATTTTTCGCATTTAGCTTTGTAAACAATTTCATTTAAAATTATGTTTTATTTTAAAACTATGAGCTCATTTATGTATTACAAATATTATTTTAAAGTTTTCAATAAAGTTATGAATTTTCTCATGTATGTTCTCTTCAAAGTAGTGATTATGTCTAGTAGGTTTAATGGTCCAAAGTCTTAGAATAGTTGGGTCATTACAGTTTCTTTCTATGTTCCCACCCACGCTTCCTCCCCTGCCCCCAGTTTTACGCCCTAGGGTCAAGCAGAGAGCTGGTTAATATAAGACACATGGGTGGTCTTCCAGGACCTTGAGAAAGTCTATAGCTCACAAACTGCCTGTCTTTGTTCAGGTACTCGAGATGCCGAAGAGAACTTCCGAAACTTTCGAAGATGCGGGAAGGTCTACCCTTATCAGTGTTAAACTTGCCAACATAGTAAAGGCTCATAAGCTATCATCAGATCTCAAGTTCGTCATCCCAAAGAATGATGAACGCGCATCTGATCCGCTCGAAGGGTTCGTGGCCTTAGCGACTCCATCATCAAATCTGGGGGGGCCTTGCCGCTTCACCCCTTCTTCATCAAAGTACTTAAGTATTTCGAATTGGCACCTCTACAACTTTCCCCCAACTCTTGGGTGATGCTTAGCTGCTTATACGTGCTTTACCAACAGGTGCACTCCAGAGGGCCTTCCATGAGTGAGGTTCATTACCTCTTCAGTCTTAAGGCGAATTCATCTGCTCCCAGGTTCTATCAGATTCAGAAATCCATGGCCCAAAACAAACATTCCCTCCATTTCAAACAGGGGCTCGTGGAAAAAAAACTACTTCTTCACTTATAGCGGGTTCACCCGACTCAATCGCTTCAACGCTCCAAGTAAGACAATTCTCACCTTGAGTTCGTACATGAGAGGTTTCTCTTTTTTACTCTTCTTTTCTTTTATGGTTTATCTAACTACGGTTATTTATTTTCTCTTGATGGCAAGTCTCTTAGGGATTTTTGGCTCTACCTTGAAATCGTGTGCTCGCGATCGAGTGGTGAAGATCCTGAACTTGCGGTTGAATGCAAACAAACCTGTGCCCTTTTTGCAGAGAGCAACCTTCACTTGTACAAGCTGCTTACCCCAGGCCAAGCCATCTCTCTATGATCCGTCTCATATGAATCCATAGGTATGTGGCTATACGGTCATGATGAAGGTAATTATGACAAGGCAGCTGATACGGACCATGTCTACCCATCAAGTGATCACAAGGACACTAAGGAGGCGGTGGAGTCTGAGAACTACTTGTGTCTGCACTCTTTGGACGGTAGGGCTAGGGATGTGGCCGACGATGGGCATACTGACAGTGTCACCTCTCAGGTGCCACCATCGATGCCTGGCGACGAGTTTGCCTTCAACGCCTCTGTCCCTCACCCTTCTATGCCTAAAAGGAATTTTGTTATTCCTTCTTTTGGTGGGGTTCCTCTACCCTCGGGGGGGGGGGTGTTCTAGGTGGGCGTCTTTGGATGCCTCTCTACCTAAAGAGATGACTTCATGCTCTTCTACTCCTTGCACCTCTGCGGATGGATCAGGACCTTCTCGATCCCCTTCCCTGTCAAAGCATCCCTCAGAAGGCGCACCCATTTCCCCAATCAAGATTATGCTTCTGCTTCCGAAGACAATCCTCTGGCATGTCAGTATGGGGAAGCCATGAGCGATCACCTAGGAAACTTTCCCATAGGCAAGTGGGGATCCTTGCATGCCATTCTCGACGATTAGCTGGAAGATGCTTATATGCGAGCTTCCTTGCAGGTATTTGTCGAGACACTCGATTTATTCATTTATGATATATATATATATTTTTTTCATTTTGTTTTGATATCTCTTGACCCTCGAGGCTTTATTTTATGTTCTTGCCCTTACTTAGGCTTCTATCCTGAGTCACCGGCTGATCGCCTCAAACTCTTCATCGACCCAACGACTACAATGCAAGCTCGAGGAGGCACTGGGGAATCTCTCGATGGCCGAGGTGGCAAAGGATGTCTTGTTGAGTCAACTGACTGAGGCAATTTGCCAGAGAGACACCTCTTTAGCCCAGGATGCATCAACTTCTCACACCAACACCCAGCTGGAAGCTACCATCCATACTTTAAATGAGAGGATTATTGCTCTTAAGGCTGAGCTTGTGAATGCTGAGAATGGCATAACTGAGCACACAATGCATACCGTATGGAGGACCAACCCTGCCGTTGACCTGTCTCCCTTTGGAGACTATGCAGTTGAGAAGATTTCTGAGTGGAAGGTGTTGACCAAGTTTTTGGCCAATGACGTGAGAACGTCAAAAACGACAAACCTTCAAGAGAATTTAAATGACACAGACGGTTTAATAAAGAAAATAAAGAACACACAAGATTTTTATAGTGGTTCAGCCCCAATATATTGGTAATAGCCTAATCCACTTAGAGTTGCGATTATAGATCTGTACTCAAGATCAGATGGACTGAGCCAACTGAGTTTCTTCAGTACAGATTGCAAAAATACAAGAATTCTTTATGATACCAGAACTTTCTCTCTCTAGAAAACTCAGACCCAAAATTTCCCAAAAGTCTCAAAAGAAGCCGAAGAAGCCCCTTTCTGATCCCATTAGCCATATATTTATAGGCTTAGGATCATACATCTGATATCCCCTAGAATCGGGATATTTCATTATATTTAAATTACAAAAAACATTCAAAATGTAACAAAACCCCCAATTTGTGGGAAGAATGAGAGATTCCCGCGTGTGCGAAGACTGGTTCTTGTTGAAGCCGTTTCTGGGAATCTTGACTTAGTCCTCCTCTATCTGGTCGACCCATATCTCCTACTGACCATTCATGCAAGTGCTGGTCGGACAAATGCATGCTGGACATATGCAAGTGCTGGTAGGACATGCACTTGCTGGTAGGACATGCATTTGTTGGTAGGACATGCACTTGCTGGTAGGACATGCATTTGCTGGTCGGATATGTGCATGGTGGTAGGACATGCACTCCTCTCGTCTAACATGGTACTCTCCTCTAGCATGCCATTTCTCTCTTTGGACAACCATGCACTTGCTGGACATATGCATAAGGACCAGACCTTTTGGACTTTCCTCGGACCAAATTCTTGGGCTCTCCTTTGACCACACCCTTCGGACCACACCCTTGGGGTCTCCTCGGACGAAATTCTTGGGGTCTCCTTGAACCAAGGTCCGACCACACCTCTTGGCTCTACCCGGATCAAGGTCCGATCACACCTTGGGCTTTCTTCGGACCAAAATCCGACCGGGCAGACCCTAGCCCAAGTACTCTCCTCGGGTGCACTTGTGCACTTGCTTGGACATGACACCTCTCAAGCAGTCAAAACTCTTCATCAGTCTACTGGGTCACTTTATCACAACTCTGAGGAGTCAATGTATTTATTGACTATTTAATGTGTCTTTTACAGACCATGTACTGCCACTTGTCACCTCTATTGCCACGTCATCAATATCCAATTTTTTGGGGATAACAGAAGGGTTGGGATGGAAACTTGTAGGTTCTTTTGCATTCGGCCTATGTATGTTGTTGCCATGTAATCCCTCATATTATTTCCCCTTTCTCTCTTTTCTTTTCGTGTTCATCAAACTTAAGGGACTTTGGCAAGTCCCTCTTATTATTATTATTTGTGGATTACATATCTCTTCCTTGATCTTATGATGATAGTCTTTCTGGTGCACCTTGATTATACTTGTAAGGACACGTTAACCCATTGGGTTCTTGGGGTCCTTTTATATTCTTTGTGTGCGCTTGTTACTTTTTGCGAGAAGCTTCCTTCTCGTAATTATGTATAGTAATATTTCTTAAAGGGTCTCTTTTAGGACCCTTTTTGGCTAGCCGGCTTAGTGGTCGTTCTAGACTTATTTGGAGATTCCTTCCTTATAGCCTTACCCCCTGCAGGGGTGTCAGCCTTGGGTTGGAGGTCATCCTTTTAAACTATTCCCTTGATATTCATAAGGGTAGTTAATCCTTTTGAATATAAGAGATAGGAGTTTTTTTTTTGCTTATACACGTGCCTCCTGTCCTACCCCCGAAATGCTTGGTGAAATTTATTCTTACAGGCACTTTGGTGGATGCTCGGATAGAGAAGAAAAATAACATGAGAAGTTCTGAGCAGTTTCATTTATAGTAGGTAGGTTACAACGACATATATGAAATGTTTACATCTACTTGGGAGGTTATCTAGGTAACCTCTTTGATTCTTATATACTAGGTTAACATAACATGCAACAAACTAAACATAGATAATATTTGCATCGGATGTGGAAGTCTTACTGGTAGTATTTCTTGAGGTGCTCCGCATTCCATGCTTGAGGTATGCCGATGTTATCCATGAGCGCCAGCTTATAGGTGTTTGGTGGTATGTACTAAGCGACTTGGTAGGGTCCTTCCCAATTCGCCCCAAGTGCCCCTGCCCCCGGGTCTTGCGTGTTGGGGAGTACTTTTCTCAATACCAAGTTTCTTACTCTGAACATTCTCTCTCGCACCCTCAAGCTGTAGGACCTTCCTGGCTGCTGTTGGTATACTGCCATTATAATTTGCACCCTTTGCCTTCTTTCTTCTAACGCGTCTAAGCTTTCGACCATTGCTGCATGGTTGGCTTGGTCCTCATATGCTTGTATCCTGAAGGAGTTAATCTTCATCTCAATCGGGAGAACAACCTCACATCCGTATGCTAAGGAGAAAGGTGGCTCTCCAGTGCTTGTACGCGGGGTGGTCCTGTAGTCCCAAAGCACATTAGGTAGCTCCTCAACCCAAGCTCAGTTCATCTTCTCTACCTTTGTTTTTAAGTTCCTCTTAAGGACTTTGTTAATGGCCTCCACCTGCCCATTGGCCTGTGGATGCACAACAGCTGAGAATATTCTTCTTATTCCTCTTTCCCTATAGTACTCCTCGAACGTTTCCCCCTCAAACTGGGTGCCGTTGTTAGAAATAATTTTGTATGGCACTCCATATGTGCAAACAATGAATTTGTTGACAAAGGTGGTGATATGCTTGGCCGTTATTTTTACTAGAGGTTCTGCTTCAACCCACTTGGTGAAGTAATCTATGGATACGACTGCATATTTTGCTCCTCCTCTGCCTGTGGGAAGGGCACCGATCAGGTCTATCCCTCAGATAGCAAAAGGCCAAGGGCTAGTCAGGCTAGTTAACTCATTCGGGGGTTTTCGGGAGTAGTTTGTGTGCCTCTAGTATTTGTCACATTTCCTTGCAAAGTCATTTGCATCTTTCTCCATGTAGGGTCAGTAGTACCCTTGCCTCATGGCTTGCCTAGCCATGGACGGTCCACTCGCATGGTTGCCACAATCGCCCTCATTTATTTCATACAACACTTTCATCGCCTCCTCCTCATCAACACACCGCAAGAGCGGCACAGAAAACCCTCTCTTGTATAAGATCCCCTCTACCAAGGTGTATTAGGCAGCCTTATACACCAGCCTCCGAGCCTCCCTCTTGGCTATTGGCATAATCAGGTCGGTCCACAACTCCTTCGGGATGCTGACCATGAGAACGTCTGAATTAACGATGCTTGGCCTCGATAAGAATTCCACATGTACTAATTCAAGGGTATCCCCATCCTTAGTAGAAGCCAGCTTTGCGAGGGCATCTACATGGGTATTCCTCTCTCTTGGTATTTTCTCTATGCTATACCCCACTAACTGCCCCAGATATCCTCTTACCCTTTCCATGTATGCATCCATCTTAGGGCCCCCCCCTTGATACTCGCCCTTCACTTGGAATACCACCAACTGTAAGTCACTAAAAATTGTAAATGTGTTACCTTTAACCCCTGGGCCAACCGCAACCTAGCTAGGAGCGCTTCGTATTCTGCCTCATTGTTTGAGGCTTCGAACCTAAACTGTATTGCGCAGTACATCCTGTGTCCCCCGAGTCCTGTCATTACAATGCCTGCCCTAGCTCCTCCTTCGTTGGATGCTCCGTCCATATGCAGGCTCCATTCCTCAAAATGCCTTTGCTCTCCTTCTTTGACTGACTGTCCCTCTCATTCATCTCCTCCTTCACTTGGCCAATAGGTGAACTCCACTATGAAGTCTGGAAGCACTTGCCCATTGATGGAGGTCCTTGGGGTATAAGTGATGTCGAATGGACTCAACTCGATTGACCATTTCATCAGTTTCCCCGAGGTTTCAGGTTTATGCAAGGCCTGTCTTAAAGGGCTATCAGTGAGTACCTAAATCGCATGGGCAAGGAAGTAGGGCCTTACCTTTCCTGAGGCCACAACTAAGGCGTAGCTAACTTCTCTATCTTTGGGTATCGTTTCTCCGCATCTACCAACCGTTTGCTGACGTAGTACATGGGTTGCTAATGATTCTCCTCTCCTTTAACCAAGGCAACACTTATGGCATGCTCGGATACTGCCAAGTATAAGCATAGCCTTTCGCCCTTTTCAATTTTTACTAACAAGGGTGGCTTCCCTAAGTGTTCCTTCAACTTGATAAAATCATCCTCACATTCTCCATTCCAAGCGAACTTTTTGCTCCCTTTTAGGATGTTGAAAAAGGGGAGGCACTTGTCCGTAAACCTTGAAATGAACCTGTTATGGGCTGCCACCCGTCCCGTTAGACATTGGACCTTGTTCTTACTCTTGGGTGGGCTCATTTTTATTAGGGTCTTTATCTTATCAAGATTAGCTTTGATGCCTCTAGATTTGACGATGAAACCTAAGAAATTTCCCGAGGACACACCGAAAGTGCACTTGAATGGATTCAGCTTCATTTGGTACCTATTGAGTGTGTCGAACATCTCACCTAGGTCTCTGTTGAATTCTGCGACATTTTTTGTCTTCACCAACATATCGTCAACGTATACCTCCATGTTCCTTCCTATCTTGTTAGCGAACATTTTGTTCACCAATCTTTAATAGGTGACACCTGTGTTCTTTAATCCGAAAGGCATCACTTTATAGCAGTAGAGTCCTTTATCCGTTATAAATGATGTATGCTCTTCGTCAGCTGGGTTCATAGGTATCTGGTTGTATCCAGAGTAGGCATCCATAAAGCTAAGTAACTCGTGCCGAGCTGTCGCATCCACCAGCTGATCTATCCTTGGAAGCAGAAAACTGTCCTTAGGACAAGCCTTATTGAGGTTTGAGAAGTCCACGCAAGTTCTCCATTTCCCATTCAGTTTTGGGACTAGTACCGGGTTCAATACCCATATAGAATAGAATGATTCGTGGATGAAACCATTGGCCTTCAATTTGTCAACCTCCTCCATTAAGGCTGCGTACCTCTCCAGGTCAAGCGCTCATCTTTTCTGCCTAACAGGCCTCGCCTCGGGGGCGATGTTCAAATGGTGGCACATGATTGTAGGATCTATTCCCACCATGTCTTCGTGACTCCAAGCGAATGCATCCAAATTGCCCTTTAAAAACCTCACCAAATTCTCCTTCGCGTCGTTCTGAAGGGTTTTTTCCACCTTCAACTTTTGCAATGGCTCTTTCATCACTACGATTTCATCTACCTCCTCTATAGGTTCTGCCCCTGGCTCCTCCATGATTCTGCGGTCTATTTCTTGCGGGCTTGTGCCCCCATGTAACACCATCGCCATCGGTTCTCGCGGTTTCATAGACATGTGAAGGGAGGTGTTATAACACTCCCTTGCTTCTCTCTGTTCTCCTTTCATACTCGCCACTCCACCCAGAGTTGGGAACTTGACGGGAAGATAGTGTACCTTGGTATCTTGTATGTAAGTTTTCTAGCCTCATTCCAGTCAGCTAGGAGGCTCCCGGTTTCGAGATAGTCTATTATGGGAGTAATCCAAGTAGGCTGCAAGTCTATCATGTTGGCGTCATGTAGAGTCCCAGAATATTTACTTAACTAGCTAGATAGTAGTAGTAGTAGTAGTAGTAGTAGTAGTAGTAGTAGTAGTAGTAGTAGTAGTAGTTAATATTAGTTTGTAGTATGTTTGATTCCGTGGATTTTGGTTCAAGTCGGGACTTAGTTGGAAACTTATAGCAATAGTTATGAATTTTATAAGTTTAACCTATAGTGTAAGAATATTAATTATAACATAAGGTTTGATTAATATTGCTGGTCCTAGGTGTATTATTTATTATAACCTAAGGTTTAGATAGAGCCAATAAGAATATGACACTTTTCATAAGCATGATTATTAGGGAATTAAAGTTTGTTATTTTATGGTTAGTTAAGAAATTTGTAGATTAGGTTGTTATTTAGATAATTAAATAGATTTTCCCATAACTTTAGGGTACTCTAACTTCTGACCTATTTTTGACCCAATTATATTATGAATTTTGAATAATATTATTTGTAGAAAGTTGTAGATAATTGAATTAACTTTCTAACGGTATAAAGATGGTCTAAATCGGAATCCTACAACTCCAGGTGAGTTTAGAGGTACAAGATTTATGAAGTTAGAAGTTAGGATTCTATTTTTTTATTTTTATTTTTAATTTTTAAAACAAGCTTTGACTCCTTAGACCTACCTCTAAACAATTTGACCGAGTCCTAAGCCTTTGACTAAAGAATATTCAAATATTTTCAATTAAATTCATTATTTTAATTCAAGCCAAAAAGAAGATTTTTATTCCTAGAAATCTATAAATAGGACTTAGAACCCAGCCCTTCTCCTCACTCTTCAGCTGTGATCAGACTCCAAGGTGCTAGTACTACCATAGAGTCATAAACACTTGGGTTGGGAAAAAGCTTTGCCATTCTTATGCTTTATAAAATACTTGGGAAGTGAGGTTTAGTGTATTTCCGTATTGGAGTTAGACCAATCCATAAAGTCAACTAAGGTACTCCTATTCTTTAAAACTCTTTAGTTCCTTTTATTCAGATCCTAACTTTTGTTATTGGTTCTTGATTAGGTTCTTGAAACTTAAGTCCTTTCTTGGTAAGTTTCTTCTTGATGGTTTAGTTTCCACATTCATTCTTTATTCTTTAGAAATACTCACCATTTGTATTGTTGGTTTTAGGAGTGTTCCAAATTCTGTCCTTGTTCTCATATCCCAGTGTTGGTAAGGAAAATATGATAGATTTTATGTGCTTATATGTTATGTTATGATATGTTATGTTATATGTTTATGCTATGATATGTATATGTATGATATGTTTTAGTTCTTGGGTATATGTTTTGTTTAGATAACAAGCATATAATTTATTTAGATAACAAATAACTTGGTTAGATAACAAGTCCCAATAGTATATTCCTTGGGCATATGATTTGTTTAGATAACAAGCCCCATAAATTTATATGACTTGTTTAGATAACTAGCCATGTAGAATTATGGGCATATGATTGCCTAGCTTGCAAGCCCCAAGATGTATGATGTGTTATCGCTATAAATTCCCTTAGGGATTGTCTCCCCAATACCGCATTGAAAGCTGAAGCACAATCTACCACGGCGAAGTTTGCCATGACTGTGGTCTATCTGGGTTGTTCTCCCATGGTGAGTGCCAATTCGATCACCCCTAAGGGTTGTATCGAGTTCCCCGTTGTTATACCCAAAAATTGGAGAATGCATCCTAGGACCCCAAGGAGAAAGTGGTCCTAGGAGACCCCAAAGAGGATGTGGTCCTAGGAGACCCCAAGGGTGTGGTTGAGGTAAGCCTCCCAAGGTTTCTTAAGTGTTGGCTCGAACGTGTCCAAGGTAAGTAGCTAAGGAGGAGGAGTCTCATGCAAGAGGAAGGAGACTTAGATTTTGATAAGGAGAGCCTATACAATGTTCAATCGGACATGTTTGGGAGATGCAAAAGGATAATGCCTTGATCTTGTCCAAGGTGAGATGTTATGGAGGAGGTTGCATCAATGTTGTCCAAGGTGAGGTGCTAAGGAGGTTGCCTCAATGTTGTCCAAGGTGAGGTGCCAAGGAGGTTGCCTCAATGTTGTCCAAGGTGAGGTGCCAAGGAGGTTGCCTCAGACCACCTTGGTCCGAGGAGAAGCCAAGGAGATTGTTTCAAGGAGGAACATGGCATGCTAGAGGAGAGTGCCATGTTAGAGGAGAGAAGTGCATGTCCTACCACCATGCACGTTCAACCCCCGAAAACATGTCCTACCACCATGCACGTCCGACCAACACTTGCATGAGTGGTCAGTAGGAGGTGGATCAATTAGCTAGAGGAGACTAAGTCAAGGTTCCCAGAGACAGCTTCAACAACATACGCGGGAATCTCTCATTCCTCACTCAAATTGAGGAATTAGTTATATTTTAAACATTTATTGTAATATAAATATAAGATGAATAATAAAATATCCCGATTGTAAGGGGATATCATTTGAGGATCCCAGGCCTATAAATAGTGAGCTTATGGGATGAGAGAAGGGCTGCTTCGGCTTCTTCTTTCTAGAGAGAGAAAATTGGGACTGTGTATTCTAGAGAGAGAAAATTGGGTCTGAGTATTCTAGAGAGAGAATTCTTGTATTTTTTCCATCAGTACTGAAGAAACTCAGTTGGCTCAGTCCATTTGATCTTGAGTACAGATCTATAAATCACAACTCTAAGTGGATTAGGCTATTACCGACAATCGGGGCTGAACCACTATTAAAATATTGTGTGTTATTTACTTTTCTTGTTTATACCGTCTGTTTTCGTTTACATTCTCTTGAAGGTTTGTCGTATTTGACGTTCTCACGTCGTTGGCTAAAAACGCAGTCAACACCCGTGAATCCGTATAAGGAGGATTGACAAGGTTTCAAGTGTCTGACGCCCAAACCCATCTTCTCCAAGGCAGGGCGATACAAGATATCCACGGAACTCCCGTTGTCTACGAGGACCTGATACACTTGCATGTTGGCCAACTGAACTGTCAACATCAAAGGATCATTATGGGGAAAGTGCACCCTTCGTGCATCCTCCTCCGTGAAAGTGATTGAGTCAATTTCTCCCTTCAAGCTTTTCGGGGGTCGTAGTTCCAAACTCATGACACACGGTGGTGGACTCCATCTGGCTTCCCTAGCTCTCGACCCTTCCTGGACTCTCCCCCAAACCATGGACCTCCGAAGATCATTCTCGCTTCTCCTTGTATCTATGGGGCACTTCCTTGGGCCTGAGGTATCACGAGCTCGTCCTCCAATTTCTGCTTTTCCCTTCGGGCATATCTGCCTAGGTGCCCCCTGCGGATGAGCTCTTCAATTTCTTCCTTCAAATGGGTACATTCTGTTGTGGTATGGTTGATGTCCTAGTGGTACTGATAGTATATGCTAGGGTCCCTCTTGGACCGGTGTTTTCTCATCGGTGGGGGCCTCTTGAAGGGAACCCGACCTTCATTTGTGAGGTAGATATGTTCTCTGATGTCCGTCAGGTTTGTATAGAATGTGTAAGACGTTTGCCTATGGTCGCTTCCACATTTGAGCCTTCTCTGTTTATCATTTCTCGACCCTTCATACGCCCTCTTCTTCTTTGCCCCAATCGATCCTTCATGGGCTGGGGGCTTGACATGGGATTCGTTTTTTCCTGCCTTTATGTTCGCATGGCCATCCTCCACATGAATGTACTTTCGTGCCCTTTCGTAGAAGTCATCTAGGTCGGTGACTTCCCGTTTGAGCATATTATCCCATACTTTCTTCTCGGATGCACTCCGGTGGTGATGGCCATTTTTGACTCCCTATGGGTCAAGCTCCCTACTTTGGCTGCCTCCATATTGAACCTGTGGATGTAGCTCTTTAGACTCTCATTTTGTCCTTGCTTCACGTTAGTGAGGCTGGTGCCTGACATTGTGTAATCATGCACGACGTGATGCTGCTAGAGAAATCATCAGAAAATTGCTGCCAAGACCTGATGGACCCAGGTCGAAGTCTATTGATGAGGCCTCCCTTTCATCTTCGCGAACCTTGGGATCCTTTGGGGCCACATTACTTTTGGGCAGAGGAGGGTTCTTCATGGAGGCTTTCAGCTGATCTCCATCAAGTTGGACCTCCACCTATCATGGCTCTCTTAATCGCTTAGAACGTCTTGGCATTTTTCCTACCGGAATCGAGGGAAGAATAGTGGCTCGGCACTTATCCTTCCCACAGATGGCACCAAACTGTTGACGATAAGAACTTGTCAACAATATAAGGTCAGAAAACTCAAATTAGATTGTGAAAGATAGCTAAGAATAAGATGGAAAGAACTTTAAAGAGAAGAAAATGCAGAGCTACAATGGAGCAAAGGTCATATATTCATTAATTTTCTGTCCATACAATCAAGTTTCCAACCCTTTAACCTGAGGAGTTGAAGCTTATTCATAGGTGGGCTCTATTGGCCCCTGATACAAGAAAGTCTCAGGGATAGGGACATACATGGGTACATTGCCAGAGTAGCGGCTCAAGGCGTAGTGGTGTCTACCTTGACAATGCCAGAGTAATGGGTCAGGAAATAGTACTGTCGCCTCTTGTATATTGTCGAGGGTGCTCAGGTAGTGCCTCCACTTTCCGTACAAGTTCGTACCACCACTACTCATCAGACGTGGATGTCAGGGCAACATCTCTGTCCTCTTCATGGCCGTACATACCATATCAGTACACGTACCTTGTACCTGAGGGTTGTTCTCACATTTCCAAAATACGCCATTGCCCCAATTTTCTTTATATATTTCTAAGTGTAGAGGAGCTTGTGTGTTATGATGAGAGACTTACCCAGTCGTCATCATCAATTCTAGCTTGGCACCCAATGACGATTTGACATACCCACTTAGTATTTCCAAGAGTTCCTCGTACGCATATTGAGGAGGTTTCAAAATTTACATGTCAAGAGAAGATAAGGCGTGGGGGTGCCTCGCTGGTGGCACCTACTTCTAGAAGTGAACTAGGGCCTCTTCAGCAAGGCACACGGTGCTTGGGTCAAGACAAGGTGCACACGGGAAGCCTAGCGAAGAGCCTCGCATAGCGAGAGGGTTCGGGGTCCTTAGAGTGTCTCGCATAGCGAGGCAGCCCTTTGGGACCTATGTTCGGATGCATGTGTCTATGCATGCAGGACACGAGAGGTCTAGCAAGGCTGCACCCCTTGTGATCACTTGGAGACGGGACGCGATGTTTCGCGTAGACAAGGTGCGCATAGGAGGCCAGCCGAGAGCCTCGCGTAGCGAGGGTGGCGCCTCGTGGTACCTGTGTTCGGGTGCTTAAGTGCGCGTGGGAGGCCAGCCGAGAGCCTCACATAGAGGGGGTGGCGCCTCGGGGTACCCGTGTCTGGGTGCTTAAGTGCGCGTGGGAGGCTAGCTGAGACCCTCGCATAGTGAGGTTACCTCTCATAGCGAGGGTGGTTCTCTTGGCCTAATGACTTCCATGCAAAGTGAAGCCCTCGCCCCTTCGTGCATGCAGAAGGTAGCCCAGCGGGTAGGCGCGCATCACTCCTAGATGGGTTAGGCCTTGCTATGCGAGGCCTTTCCCTCGTAAGGCCTTTGTGCATGCATCAACATCAAGTTACCTCATGCCCATACCACCTAGGAGTTATCACACACCCTTGGCACCTCACGCCGATGTCCACAAGGGTAGCGACGCGTAGAGCGAGACATGTCCTGTAGCACCGTCCCACTAGCATGTGTTTTATAATCTTTCAGGTGCCTCATAATATGGAGGCCCTCCTGAATGGAATTCACAAGGGAAGAATTCCCAAATTTACAGTCTCCCCCGTGGCTTCTTCAATCTCGTGGTTACACCACTAAAGCTTTACTAGCGGCATTGATTTGTTATTCAACACTTTGTCCTTTCGGTCCAGAATTTCTATTGGCTTCACTTTGTAGTGTAGTTGAGGATCAATGCTTATCTGCTCATAGCTGAGCACGTGTGTGGGGTCGTACATGTGTTTTTTCAGCATAGATACATGAAACACATCGTGAAGCTGGGATAATGCAGGCAGTAGGGATACCCTATAAGCCACCTTCCCTATCCTTTCCAAAATCTCGAATGGACCGATAAACCTTGGGCTTAGCTTTCCCTTTTTGCCAAATTGTATTACTCCATCCACGGGAGATATTTTTAATAGTACTATGTCACCATCCTCGAACAACAAGGTTATCCTTCATCGATTTGCATATTTACATTGTTGATCTATCGAGGTTTGTAACCTCTACCGTGTCTGTCGAATGCCCTCAGTAGCCTGATCCACCTCCTCTGACCCAAGGAATTTTCCTTCACCGGCCTCATGCCAATGAATTGGTTATCGGTAATTCCTCCCATATAGAGCTTCAAATGGAGCCATCTTTATGGATTCAAGATAGTTGTTATTATAAGCAAACTCTATTAAGTATAGACTTTCAATCCACGACCCTTGAAAATTGAGCACATAGGCTCTAAACATATCCTCTAGGGTTCAAATGGTTTGTTTGCTCTGGCCATCAGTTTGGGGATGGAAGGCAGTGCTAAACTTCTGTGTAGTACCAAGTATAGTCTGAATTATCCCCCAGAATGTGGAAATGAATCACCCTTCACGACCAGATACAATAGAGAGGGGTACTCCATGAAGTCTTACCACCTCTGCTATGTAAATATTTGCTAACTTATGCGCATCATAGTTATCTTGACAGGCAGGAAATGAGATGACTTAGTCAATTTATCTATAATAACCCATATGGTATCCTCTCCCTTAGGAGTAGTAGGTAGACCTAAAAAAAAATCCATTGTAATTGTCTCCCATTTCTATTCTAGAATCTCCAAGGGTTGTAGAAACCCAAATGGTCGTTAATGTTCTGACTTTGTATGCTGACAAGTTAAGCAGTGAGCAACATACTCCACCACTTCTTACTTCATTCCCGACCACCAGAAGTACTTATTTATATCTTGGTACATTTTAGTGATACTTGGGTGCATATAATAAGGGGAATTAGGAGCTTCGTAGAAAATATGTTTCTTGATTTCTTCATCCTCGGGAACACAGATTCTACCCTTAAAACCTAGCACCCAATCATCTTAGATATGGAATCGCGATCTCATATCTTTCTTTACCTCATGGACTAGACTTTACAACTTCGAATCAAGAAGTTATCCTCCCCGAGTAGCCTCCATAATGGTTGGTTGTATCGAAAGAGTTGCTAATGGACCAAGCACTATCTCTAAATCTAGAGTGGAGTTCTTAGATTTTATCTTTCGTGGTATTTCTCATACTGATAACAAGTTAAACATTTGTTGTCGACTCAGAGCATCTGCCACCTTGTTGGCCTTCCCAGGGAGGTTTATGATGTCGCAGTTGTAATCTTTGAATAATTCCAGCCATCGACATTGCCTCATATTTAATTCCTTTTGAGTGAAGAAATATTCAAGGATCTTGTGATCTGTATAGATATCAAGGTGGATTCCATATAAAAAGTGCCTCCAGATCTTTAGTACAAACACCACTTCTGCTAACTCCAGATCATGCGTAGGGTAATTCTTCTCATAACTCTTTAGTTGTTGGGAGGCATTCGCTATGAATTTTCCCTTATGCATGAATACTGCCCCCAACCCTTGCCTTGACACATCACTGTAAATGGCATATCCATCTGTACCATTAGGGATAGTCAAAATTGGAGCAGTTGTTAGTCTTTTCTTATGCTCTTGAATGCTTTGTTCGCACTTATCTATCCATTCGAATTTAACATCCTTATGGGTAAGAGCAGTTATCTGTGTGGAAATTTTGGAAAAGCCTTCCACAAATTTCCTATAATAACCTGCTAACCCTATGAAACTTCAAAATTTATGTACGTTCTTTGGAGGTCTCCACTGATTCACTACTTCAATTTTTGTTGGGTCTACTGAAATTCCCTCTCTCCTGATACCATGTGCCCAAGAAAACTTACTTTTTCTAACCAAAATTCACACTTCGAGAACTTTGCATACAACTTTTTTCTCACATAACTGTTGCAAAATTAGTTCTAAGTGCATCACATGCTTCTCCTTATTCTTTCAATATATAAGGATGTAGTCTATGAATACAATAACAAACTTATCTATGTACTCACATAACACCCTATTAATTAAGTCCATAAACGATGTATGGAAATTAGTGAGTCCAAAGTTCATAACCATGAAACCATAATGGGCGTAGCGAGTTCAGAAATTTTTCTTTGGTATGTCCGACTCTTTCACATTCAACTGATGATATCCTGATCACAAATCGATCTTAGAAAATATTGACGCGCCTTGTAATTGATCGAATAAATCATCAATCTAGGATAAGGGTTATCGATCTGTAATGGTCGCCTTATTTAGCTCCCGATAATCAATGCACATTCTCATGGAGCCATCACTCTTTATCACAAATAAGACTGGTGCACTTTACGGAGATGGCTTGGTCTAATAAATTTCTTATCCAACATCTCTTGTAACTGTGGCTGTAACTACTTGAGTTCTTCTGGGACCATCCAATACGGTGCTTTTGACATTGGTGTTGTTCTTGGAAGTAGCTCTATTTCGAACACCACTTCTTGATGTAGTAGTATCTCTAGAAGATCTTTCGAGAATACCTCCAGAAATTTTCATACCACCAGTACATTGGTCGGTTGCAATATTATCTCCATTTCTTTGTCCATGAAATTTTCAGGTATCCAATGCATCCATCATCAAGAATCCCTCTCGCCTTTTGTGTTGAGATCATTGGCCATTTATTTTTTTGGGACGTTCCCTTAAACTCGAATGGCTGCTCGCCTGTTGGGGTGAGCACTACCTTCTTGCGCTTGCGATTGACAAGAGCTCCATACTTAGTCAGCCAATCCATGAAAAATATGATGTCGTATTCATGCAAGTCAAATACTAACAGGTCAACTATTAGTTCATATCCTTCTACCCAAACTGGTATGACTTTAACCCATGACCGCACTAGGATATCCTCTACCGAAGGTAAGGATACTTAACACATATCATAGATAGGCTAAGACCTTCTATTTATCTTTTTAACAAAAGAAACAAATATAAAGGAATGTGATGCACCAATGCCCATCAATGCATATAGTGAAGTTTGGGCAATAGGAATCTGAGAATCTGCCATTTCGGATGATCCAGCCCCATTTTCTCCTAGGTGAGAGCAAAGACTCGAGGCATAGCTCCTATCTATTTTTGCTGGCCATTTCCACCCTTCGGAGCTGAACTCGGGTAATATTTGGCAAAATGTCCCTAGCCACCGCATGTAAAGCATGCCTTGGTATTGCATTCGCCCAAATGACATCGGTTGCATCTTGTACACATGGGTCAATTTTCAAATTCATGTCGAGGTTGTTTCTTAATATTTGACCCACGATTGGGAGGTATTGTCCTCCTCTTATTGCCTCTATTGTTATTATTATTTCTTGGACCCCCTTGTCCATTTCCCCATCCGGATTGCTGATTAAATTAGGGAGTGAATCTTTCCCTAGGTCAGTATTGATTGGCCTGAAACTGGCCTTGGTTGGTCGGAATAAATCTCTTATCTTCAACACTCTAGGATTCATTCTTCTCTTGAGTAATCCATGAATATTAACGGATTGCTCTCTTCACTGCTTCTTCATAATTTTTCGGACTTGTTCTCCCGCTGTCGACCAATTTCACAATATCTGCTCGTAGCCCCTTAAAAAACCTCCTCACTTTATTACCTTTGGTGTTGATCATGTCTTGTGCAAACCTTGATAGAAAATCAAATTTTCAATCATACTTGGACTCTGATAGCTCATTGCTTCAGGTTAGAGAATTCAACAACCTTATAATCAACCATTGCGTTGTTGAAGTATTTGGAATTGAATAATAGTAAGAACTTTGGCCATTCCATATTTACTGCATCATGATTCTTCTTGGCGTTTTCCCACGAAATACCTGCATCTTTTCTCAACATATTAATTGCGCGCACAACCTCCTCTCGTTCAGTCACCTCAATGAACTCAAAGATTTTCTCCAATGGGCTTATCCATTCCTCCACCACCATAGGGTCCGTAGTCCTTTTAAAAAGTAGTGGATTTTTTTTTCTGAACCTCTCTAAGATAGGTTAAGGCAGTTTTTGATACACTGCCATGGGTACCCCAGCTGGCACTTCAACCAGTTCAGCTTTAACCTATAGTTCAAGATCTTGTAACGCTAGTGCGGATGGTACTAGATTATTCTGAGCATCGCCACGTGCTGCTGGAAGTCGTTGCATTAAGGTTTGGAACATCTCGGCTTAATGGTCCTCAAAATCAGCCTGTCGCTTCCTATCATGTTCCTGCAAGGTTCTTTGCTCTGCTAGACCTCTTTGCAAGTCTTGGACTTGTTCCTCTAAAGTAGGCTGAGCTCGCTGTGTTCATGTCTTGGGTGCCACAACAATATGGTTGTGTCTGGATTGGGATATCGAGGATGAAACCATACATAAGTGTCGCCTCTAAGATAAAGGCTAACTAACCTTACCCAAAATTGGGCAAGAATTTGAGTTGTATCAAGGATGTGATCCATGCCTTAGGTCTAGGCTGACACATATGACTGGTTTCAGTCTGCTCCATCATAGAGTTGTGGCCCTACCCTATGGAATCTCTCATAGAAGCCAATTCGTTTCTCTAAGGTGTAAAGTACAGGTGGCTCTACTACCTTAGGATATGTAACCTCTGGCTGTTCCACCATCTTATCATACAATTTATAGAAATGAGGTGAGTAAAGAAGAAATAACTAACAATTAAAAAGTTCAAAATAATGCTTACAATGAGGGTCGATCTACCTTGCAGAATGTACCTGGGGGTATGTCTGCAGAATCGGCTCAACTCGAGCTCTGATACCAATTTGTAACGATCCAAAAAATACTAATGCCAATTTTGCGGAATAAGAGCCATTCATAACATTTAAAATGTCTCAAAATGCGGATAAAAAAATGTTTACCGTAATCTGTGCAGAAACTAAATACATTTACAAAAAAGCATTAAAAGTACTATGGTAAACTCGACAAAGTTTAAACATAGTTTAAGCAAAATCAAAAGACTCAGTTTGAAAGTCTAGACTTCCCAAAGGTCGGGCCAAATGTACACTTTCACATGCAAACTCTGACTCTTAGTGCATCAGCTTTTCCTTGACTTTACCTACAACATAAGCAACTAGGTAAGCGAAGATGCTTAGTAAGATAATTAACAACATAAAGTAAAAACACACAATAGGAATCAATGACCTAGTCATTGTCCACATAATACATAACTTATCACACTCAGGGTTCCAGATAGATCCAGACCATAATAAAAAAATATCAAGAACTCCTAAGCATCCCAGCGGCACGTCCTTGCCTTTAATAGAAGTCAGACATAAAATCCTGCAAAATAATCCAGACTAAAGTAGAAGCAAAAAATAATGTCTAACAACAAAGCTAACCCTAGAAGCCAAATCGGGAGTTGTCAAGTATCCTAGAGCATCACAACTCAAATCACTGTGAAGACTCAAGTCCCAACACTGATATCTAGTTTTAAAATCCCTCTTGATGGTAACCATCAGTTACATAGGGCATTTATACTAATTTCAAACAAAAAACTAGGGTTGGTGAATCGACACTGGGTCATGGAGACCTCTAGGTTTGTTTGGCTACTTACCTCCTCGCCAAATGTCACGGTAGCTAACCTGACTAATAAAATAATGTATTATAATGGAGCATAAGCACCTCTAAGATCGTCCAGACTCCTATGTTACCTGGTGTGCTTATCTCTGGGCCAATTCTCATTGTCGCAAACATTATTAAAATAACACATAATAATGGAGCATAACCACCCCTTGGATCATTCAGACTTATAGGTTACTTGGCTACTTACCTCAAGGTCTCGGGCATAACTCAAACCACCAATATACAACATCTCATGTGGACTCTAAGCACCCCTTGCGACTGTCTCCCAATGCTCCCCCTCTCTCTAACTATCATATAAGTGTTAGGATTAATGCCCTATTGGTTTTAAATAAATGTAAAATTTTATTATATTTGAATGTTATAATTATTGTTTGGATTAATTATATAATAATATCAAAGAAAATTCCCTATTTATTCATGAGAATATGATCTTGTATTAGTACGAGATAATTATGATCATATATAATGAATAAAATAGTTAGTAACATATTAAAGTAAGGAATCTTTAATGAATGGTTACTAGTACAGTTTCCTAAGCACACGAGATGCAAGTAATCTAGATTCAGATTACTGATGTGGATAGACATCTTAGTAAATGTGCTGTATGTAATAGAGATTATATATGACAGGACCCATGATAATTAATTATCTTTATAAACTTGTTGTTTAACGTAAAGATTTAATTCTTGTCATAATAAATGATCACTTGTAGATCAATCTAAATCCGAAGTATTCATGAACACCTATTTATGTTTATTGGATCTTTTTTATCACTCGTGAAGGTCTCTTAGCATAATGAGGCTAATGACTTATGTTTTGGAGATTCAATATAATGGATGGTTAGGAACATGAATTACCATAGTGGAATCCATGCTATCCTAAACGGATCTAATATTGGTTCCCTTAAGGGTTGATTTTGGATTTGAATAGTCATTGAGCTCAAATACATAATTCGACTATAGATTAATTATTCGCTAGTGAATTAATGGTACTTAACGATCAAGAGGTAGTTAGAAGGGTAAAATGGTAATTTTGACCAGCTCTAATTAACGAACCATAATGGAGGACAAAACTACATATATTGATTATCTAGGGGAGACCTAGGGGGGGCTCACTTAGGGGTGACCTGGGGGGCGAGCTCACCTAGGAGAGACCTTGGGGGGGGGGGGTGAGCTCACTTAGGGGGCGACCTGGGGGCGAGCTCAGGGCCCCATCTAAAGCCCAAGCGCATCTTCTACCCCTCCCCAGACCATGAAACGTGTGAAAACTCCTTGGAAGAGAAGGAGATGATTTGGAGGGCCTTAACAAACTTGGAATACCAACTTAATGCCATCACCAAGCTTTAAAGGAAATAAGCTTAGAGAGTCCCTATATCTTGGAGGCAAAGTGCCTCCTCGACCTCGAGCTATAAATGTCTTGCACTTAAGCTCCCAAGGACTTGTTAAGGCATGGGTAATGATGATGTATGAAAAAGGACCGAGTAGTATGGAGTACAAACTAGACACAACCATCAGAAGAGTAGTGGCTGTACATAAGTCAGGAGGGTAGTGGTCATACAAAGTACTAAGAGGAGGCACAACTCATCCCATTCCTCCGACAAATGTCAAGCCCAACACCACTAATGTCTGCTCCATGATCCTTTAAGGTGCCCTGTCATACCACCACCGCTTTTTTCCTTTAGGACCGTTTTTCTACTAAGAGACATCAGAGCTCCCCTATTACTAGGACCTTCCTTCAACTAAGAAAGGGGATCAGAAAATGATGCATTGTAACAAAAACTTCTTTAATAATCCAAATATTCTCTTCATTTTCACTATGCAACTTGATTCTAAGTTCAGATAGATATCCTAAGTTCTACTAATTTTCTTCACAGCTCTTCATTTACTTTTAAGATTAGAAGTTTTTCAATCTAACTTGGTTGATGAGTTCTTACCGTCAACACAGATCATTATGACAGAATTGGACATCGATAGTGTCTTCTTTAGTGAAAATGTTTGGTTGTTTATCCAATCACTGTAGTTTAGATAACCTTTGCTCTAGGACGAACTTGGTTGCATCATGCATTTTTAGCACCTGAATATATCTCTTCGGGGCCCCACTGCTTTTCCATGCCAGATGAGGTCCGCCTGCAATGGTGGCTATGTTGATTCCTTCAACAAGGAAATGGGTGATCTGAGTTCCTTGAGCTGATTCTGCTGGATTGACCAGGTTATCAGAAGCCAGTTGATTGTTCTGCCTTGTCTAATGATTTGGAGCTACCGTGTTCCAAGCGTATTCGGCTAACGGTCTTGCCCAAGTGGGAGTCTTGATCTCATCTTTCAGTTGACTGCAATCGTCAGTGTTTTGGCTGATGTCATTGTGATATTGACAAAACTTAGCTGGATCTCTTGTTGCCTTGTGATGTTTCAAGTGTGACATCCCATGTTTTGAACATCCATTAGTAGCCAGTTCAACTCGGTGAAGAATTATTTGGAACATTATTTGATAAATGATATTATATGAATTTGTGATAATTCGTGAATTTTTGTAGCTGCTGTGATGATCCAGTAAATAATTGATTTTTGTGCAAAGAAAGAACTCGGACCAAAGAGTAAACCCTAATGGGAGAAGAATCTTGGATTAAATAAAATAGGAAAATACTATGAAATTTTTTGTCAATATGTGAAAAATTATGTGATATTGTGACAAATTTTATTTTGTTTGAGAAACAAAATTTCCAAAGGGCCCTTGAGTTCCTTATAAAGTGAGGTGAGATGAGCAAGGGCATACAAATCATTTCCAAAGGAGGAGAGAAAGAGGTGTGAGCGGAAACGCTAGGTGCTAGGGCTCTCAAGAGCTAGGACACATAGCCCAAAGAGAATAGGAAAGGACTTACCCCACTGAAAAGTTAAGGAAAAATAATCATTTTCCTCACAAATAGTATTTTTCTCTCAAAAATGTTTCCACTCTTCCATTTTCTCTCTCTAACTTGAAACCCCACTAAACCCTATCCTCCATTGCTACAACCAAGTCCCTCCATAGCTAACTACACTCCCCCCTTCATTGAAGAAAGAAGAAGCTCAAAGAGGAATCATTGTTTGGAGTAAGTACCAAACCTTGTACATCTTTTCTTCTTTTTCCCTTCAAACCCAAAACCGTAGGGGTTTATTGTGCATGCATGTAATATAATAGCCATACATGACATTGATCTTTTGTTCTAGGGTTCAAGAGAAGCATGTACTACTTGGATCTTAAAGATTGAGCACTTTTGCGATCAAGTAAAGCATGGTAAGAAATCTTGGTAGTTTTCATGTTCTTGTGCCTCATCTAATTCTTTCTACAATAATCCTTTCTTAAAAATCTTCATGAGGGACTTTGGGGCTCGGTTTTGAGAGAGTAGAGAACAAAGGGAAGTTTTGAGGAGTTAAGGAATACATGTCCAAGCTAGGGCTTTACAAAGGTAGAAATCTATCGTTTTTCTTTGAGTTTTGTGATGATATTTTTAGATCTGGTTGTATAGAGTATTTCAATGGTTTTTGAGCTTATTTTTATGCTTATGATTGAGGTTGTGTGATATGATGAATTTGCATGCATGCATGTTGCTAGGGTTTATGGTAGAAATGCTTGTTATGGTTAAGTGTTAGTAAAAATGCATCCTGCAAAAATTCGTGGTCTGGCTTCCAATGAGTCAGATCGCACCTTACTATCTATGTTTGTGAAAATAATTTGTTTAATGGTGTATTTCTTGGTGAGTACTTAATGTTAGGCTTTGGAAAATTACAAAAAAGTGTTTTTATGGCCAAGTTATGCACTTTTTGGCATTGTGATGCGAATCTGGAAAATTTCTTGGCAGCATGCACTGCCATATTTTATTATTTATTACACCGATTTTACAGATCTAAAAGCTATGAAATTTGGTAGAATATTACTTGATACATGTATGAGAGTGTAACGACCTGAATTTGCTAATCGGGCTTAGGGCCCTGATTAGTGTGCCTGGAGGGCAATAAGTAGTTTAATATGCTCATATGTTGATTTATGTGTATATATGATTGTGATGCATGTTTAGCTAAGTTAAATAATCATGTGGACCCCATCTGGATATTAGGGGTATAAATGTGATAAATTTTGCATATATGTAATATGTCTGTGTAGCACGGACCGAGATAGTCCTAGTGAGCGGTTAGTCGAAAAATCACAACCGGGTTGAGATTCGGACTCTGGTCGAGTCAAGGGGTAATTTGGATACTAGGTGTGTTACAGGATTATTGGGACATAAAAATAAATATTTGGAGATATATTTGAGGATAGAATGTCTAGGCGGGCATACTGGGGAAATTTACCATTTTGCCCTCGGGGATGTTTTCGTACCCCGAGCCTTGAGGTAACCCTTTAGACTTAAGTCAAATAAAACAAAATGGGGAATTATTTAGAAGCTTTAGAAACCGACCTACTCTATTTTCTTTCAGCTAAGGATAGTTTTATCTCTTCCTTCCTCATTCACTCTCTAAGATAAACACAAGGAAAACTATGGGAATCAACTTGATGGTCTAGGGGAATTCAGCTGTGATATAATAGGAGCTTGAAGCTTAAGGCTTGAGGATCAACCCAGGGACTAAGTTCTGCAGGGTAAGCTCTAATTAATAAGGTTTAGTCTTAAATTTCGGTTGGTTATGGGGGATTGCATGTTAGTTCAGCTTGATTTATCTTTGGGTGTTCTAGCTGAGTTTTGGAGCAAATTTTAATGGGGTCTTGATGTTGTTTTTGAGCTGAAATAATTGTGTTGGATATCAAGGAATGTTAGTCAAGTTTTAGGATGAATTGGCTTGAGGAAAGGTTTAGAAAATGGTGTGAAAATCTGGGTTCTGTGGGGAGCGCCGTGGCCCGTGTGCGCGCGCAGCCATGGGAGGCCAAGTGGATCATGCGTGCCGCGGTGCTTGGTGGGCACGCCGCGGCCCGTGTGGGGGTCAGTGTGGTGCTAGCCTCTGTTTTGAGGCTAGCCGCGGCTCTTGTGGGTGGGGGTCGCGGCCCTTAGTGCAAGTTGAGTGTTAAGGGTATTTTAGGATTGGGAACTCATTGGGTAAGGCTCGGGAATGATTTTATCACCCAGAATGATAAAATTAAAAGTCCCAGAGGTTAGGGTTATGGCTCGAGGTTATTTAGTGGATTAGAATTTGATGGACGGACATTGTTAATGTGTTGTGACTAGGGTTTCAGCGAGGCTCACATTAGAGGACTGTGCTCGGGGCATCAGTGCTCAGAAAGCTCCGAACTCAGGTAGGAAAACCCTTGTTTCCATAGAGCTTGTGTGCAGGGCTGAGCCCAATATGTATGAATAGAATTGATATGCAGGGCCGGGCCCAATATGTTAGAACTGCGGGGCGTAGCCCTTTAACTGAATATGTTAGAATTCTATACTTGCTTGATATGCTATGTGTATTATGGTATGAATGATCGGCTAGTACCGGGAACGGTGTAGACCGAGAACGGCGGAGGGCTGGGAACGGCAATGGGCACGCTGAGTGCAAGGCCGAGAACGGCAAGGGGCCGGGAACAACGTTGAGCACGTGGGTGCGAGTTGGCAGGGTGAGTCCCTAGAAGGATACCTGGGATATCGTCATGGCGTGGTCCATGAACCCAAGGCATGGTAAATGCCTGGGACAGCTAGGCCGTATGTGTTTAGCCATTGGTGGCCTATTTATATGCTTGATATATGTGTGTTGCATATGTTATCTATTTATGGGATTTTTTGCTGGGCTTCGGCTCACAGATGCTCTGTGGTGCAGGTAAGGGTAAATAGAAGATCAACCAACCATCAGTACAGCAGGCATGAGGCGGCGTGTACATCTTTGGCCAGCCTGGCTGCCACAGCCAGAGGATTTTGGGAGATGCTTGTAAATGAACTTAGATTTTGTCATTTAGCCGACTTAGTATAGTTTTTATGTTGTAAATATTTCTAAACTGTTTTTTGGGATCCCAGGTGTCAAACTTTTACGATCTTCAATGATATGAAGTTAATTCTATATTTTTCCTCTGTTTATAGCTTAATTACACTGTTTGATTTAAAACCTCGGTTAGCGAGTTGAAAGCACGTTTTTAAACTCACTTAGTAATGGCTTTAAGGAAGTAGGGCATTACAACTTGGTATCAGAGCAAGCCAAGGTTATTGGTTCTAGAGATTGACCGAACATGTATACACGTAGTCAGTGACAGGCTTAACTCAGGGTTGGTTGGTAAGATTGGTTGATATGTCTGAATATGTGTTTGAATGCCTTGTTTGCCTGCTTAATTTGTATAGAGCATGATGAATGAATTAACATATGCATGATGCTAGGGCATGGCCCGTTGTGTGTTATATGCTATATGAGATATTATTGTGGATGACTGATGTGTTTGGGAGGTGGTTTTTTATTTTTTTATCATGCTTAATGAGCGGTGTCGCTGGTTGCAGGCATATTTGTTGAGATGCCTCGATAATCAGCTAGACTCCGCGGCAGTAGAGCCGAAGATGACAATAAGGGTCAAACCCTCCACCTGCCCCACAGAACTGGCAACAGATATTGGCTGAAATGGAGGCTAGACTGCAGAGAACAGAGGAAGAACTCCGTCAGATGAGGCAACAGACCCTTCCACAGGTTTCTGGGTTGCCAATACAGCAAGATGTGTTGCTAGTGCCGGTTCGGCTTGTGACTGAGAACAGGTGGGAACACTTGTATGAAAGATTCAGGAAGCAGCAACCTCCTACCTTTGAGGGTGGATCAGACCCACTGCGGGCAGAGCAGTGGATGAACAAGATTTCCTTGATCATAGACTTTATGAGGGTCAAAGGAAGTGAAAGGGCTGCTTGTGCGAGCTATGTGCTTAGGGAGGATGCCCGCATCTGGTGGGATGTGGTGAGTCAGCGGAGGAATGTTGTAGTCATGACATCGGAGGAATTTAAGGTTATCTTCAATGAGAAATACTATAGCATAGCAGTTCGAGCTACGAAGGTTGATGAGTTTATCAACCTGACTGAGAACAGGTTATCAGTTACTGAGTACGCCTTGAGATTTGACAGACTGGCGAAGTTTGCGCTAGACTTAGTGCCGATGGATGCGGCAGGAGAGACAGATTTATACGGGGGTTTAATGTGAATATCGCCTGTGATGTGAATATTACGTTGATTCCAGAGACTACCACTTATGCCCAAGCAGTGGATAAGGCCCTTACTGCAGAGAGGGCTGAGGATCAGATATGGAAGGACATCACTGTAAGGCGCGATTCCAGGAGGATGATGCCTCCTTTTGTTGGGTCTAGTCGAGGCAGTGGCCCCAGTGAGCAGAAAAGGAAGGCCCCAGATTCCTTTGTTCCTCCCAGCTCAGATAGGAGGGCACAGGGTGCTTCTACTGGTCGTCAGGGTGGCGGTGATAGTTGGAGGAGTTTTCCTATGTGTCCACGGTGCAGGCGTCGACACCAGGGTGAGTACAGGATCAGGGCCTGCTTTGTTTGTGGGAGTGCCAACCATCTGAAGAGGGATTGCCCTTAAGTAAAGAAGGAGGAGCAGAAGAAGAGTGACAGCCTTGCTCCTGCCAGGGTATTCACTTTGACACAGACTGAGGCGGAGGCTAGCCCTTCAGTTGTGACAGGTCAGATCTCTAGTGCTGGTTCTTTGTATACTGCATTGTTTGATTCGGTCGGCTACCCATTCATTTGTATCTGCTAGGGTGATTGATCAGCTTTGTAGGCCTAGTGGAGTGTATGCTAGGGGATTCCAAACTTTGTTGCTAACAGGAGAATTGGTAGTTTCAAGGAAGTGGATTAGGGCATTGCCAGTAGAGGTAGATGGTAGGGAATTGTCTGTGGATTTGATTGAGCTAGAGATGGATGATTTTGATATGATTTTGGGAATGGATTGGTTATCCAAGTATGGGGCAACGATTGATTGCAGGTGCAGAATGGTGACTTTTGAACCAGAAGGGGAGGTACCCTTTGTGTTTGTGGGGTCAGTTAATGGACCGCATATACCAATGATTTCAGCCTTAAGGGCTAGGGACCTCATGCAGGAAGGTTGCATAGGATTCCTGGCAAGCGTTGTGGATACTTCTAGGGTGGTGTCAGTTGGACCGAGTGAGACAAGGTTGGTGTGTGAGTTTTCGGATTTGTTTCTAGCGGATTTTCTAGGGTTGTCGCCTCAGAGGGAGATTGACTTTGTTATAGAGTTGGTACCAGGGGCGGAGCCAGTATCTAGGACACCTTATAGAGTGGCTCCGGCAGAATTAAAGGAGTTGAAGATTCAGTTGCAGGAGTTACTTGATTTGGGGTTCATCAGACCGAGTTTCTCGCCATGGGGTGCACCAGTGTTGTTCGTTAAGAAGAAGGATGGGTCCCTTAGGATGTGTATTGATTACAGAGAGCTGAACAAGTTAACCATTAAGAACAAGTATCCACTGCCTAGGATCGATGATTTGTTTGATAAGCTACAGGGAAGAACAGTGTTTTCCACGATAGATCTCCGATCAGGTTACCATCAGCTAATTATTAAAGCGGAGGACATACCAAAGACCGCTTTTCGAATGAGGTATGGACATTATGAATTCCTGGTTATGTCCTTTGGATTAACCAATGCCCCAACAGCTTTCATGGACATGATGAACAGGGTTTTCAAGGATTATCTGGACAAGTTTGTGATAGTATTCATCGATGAAATCTTAGTGTACTCTCAGACAGAGATGGAGCACGAGCAGCATCTGTGGTTGGTACTACAGTGGTTGAGGGAACATAAGTTATATGCTAAGTTCAGTAAGTGTGAGTTCTGGTTGCCACAAGTTACATTTTTGGGCCATATCGTCAGTAAGGAGGGGATTCTGGTTGACCCAAGTAAGATTGAGGTGGTCAGAGATTGGCCTAGACCGAGTAATGTTCCTGAAGTGAGAAGCTTCTTGGGTCTAGCAGGGTATTATCGGCGGTTTGTTGAGGGGTTCTTCAGAATAGCCACGCCATTGACAGAATTGACAAAGAAGAAGACAAGGTATGTCTGGACAGACAGGTGTGAGAACAATTTTAAGGAACTGAAGCGGCGACTGATGACTGCGCCAGTGTTAAGCTTGCCAATAGAGAATGAAAAGTTTGTGGTATACTGTGATGCTTCTAGGCAGGGTTTGGGGTGCGTGTTGATGCAAGCTGGTAAGGTGATAGCCTATGCATCGAGATAGTTGAAGGAATATGAGCAGAGATATCCTACACATGACCTGGAGTTGGCAGCGGTGGTGTTTGCACTTAAGATTTGGAGGCATTATTTGTATGCTGAGAAGTGTGAGATATACACTGACCATAAGAGCCTAAAGTATTTCTTTACTCAAAAGGAACTGAATATGCGCCAAAGGCGGTGCCTGGAGTTTGTTAAGGATTATGATTGTGATATCCTTTACCATCCTGGGAAGGCTAATGTTGTGGCTGATGAATTGAGTCGGAAGGGCCCAGGAAAGTTGTTTAGCTCGAGGCAAATATCTGATAAGTTAGCTGAGGAGATGACCAGAGCCGGTATAGAGTTGGTGGTTGGTCAGTTGGCCAGCATCACTCTTCAGTCTACACTCCTTGAGAGAATCAAGGAAGCGCAGGGGAAGGATTCTCAGTTGCGAGGTCATAGAGAGAGTGCCTTAGTCAGAACGACAAAGGGCTTTACCATTTCAGAGATGGGATTACTAAAGTATAAGGGTCGGATCTGTGTTCCGATGGATTCTAGTATCCGACGAGAGATCTTGGATGAATCACATACCACTCCCTATTCTTTGCACCTAGGTATGACGAAGATGGACCAGGACTTGAGAGCTCTGTATTGGTGGTCGGGCATGAGGAGGGACGTGGTGGATTATGTGGCTAAGTGCTTAACTTGTGAGCAGGTTAAGGCTGAGCACCAGAGGCCTGCGGGGTTATTACAGCCTTTGGGGATTCTAGAATGGAAGTGGGAAGATATTACTATGGATTTCATAGTTGGTTTACCAAGAACTGTCGGACAGCATGACTCAGTGTGGGTGATTGTGGATAGGTATACCAAGTCCGCTCACTTTTTGCCTGTTAGGAAAACTTATACTGTGGAGCAGTATGATGAGTTGTATGTGAAGGAGATTTTTCGACTTCATGGGGCTCCAAGGTCGATAGTGTCAGACAGAGACCCCACCTTCACCTCCAAGTTTTAGGAAAGTCTGCAGAAGGCCATGGGCACACAGTTACGGTTTAGTACCGCTTATCATCCTCAGATGGATGGGCAGTCTGAGAGGGCGATTCAGATATTAAAGGATCTGTTGCAAGCCTGTGTGCTTGATTTTGGGGGATCGTGGAGTAAGTACCTTCCTTTGATCGAGTGCTCGTACAACAGCAGTTATCAGGCGATCATTGGTGTGGCTCCGTACGAGATGCTTTATGGAAGGAACTGTAGATCACCTATTCATTGGGATGAGACAGGTGAGAGGAGGTATTTGGGTCCAGAGATGGTTCAGAGGACCAATGAGGCAGTTGAGAAGATTAGAGCGCGTATGCTCACCTCCCAGAGTCGACAGAAAAGTTATTCAGACCTGAGACGTAGGAGCGTGGAGTTTCAGGTGGGTGATCATGTGTTCCTTAGGGTTTCACTCATGAGGGGAGTGAAACGGTTTGGTGTTCGGGGCAAGTTAAGCCCTAGGTTTATTGGCCCCTTCGAGATTCTGGAACGGGTTGGAGAGGTAGCTTATAGAGTAGCGATCCCTCCAGCTTTATCAGGGGTTCATGATGTATTCCATGTATCCATGCTCTGGAAGTATATGTCAGATTCAACGCATGTCTTAAGTTTTGAGAATTTGGAGCTTGATCAGGATTTATCTTATGAGGAGAAGCCAGTTCAAATTCTTGACCGAAAAGATAAGGTCTTGAGGAACAAGACCATCGCCTTGGTGAAAGTGCTGTGGAGAAACAGCAAGGTTGAGGAGACGACGTGGGAACTTGAGTCAGAGATGAGGGAGCGGTACACCGAGTTGTTCAGGTAATTTCGAGGATGAAATTTCTATAAGGAGGGGATAGTTGTAACGACCCGAATTAGTGTGCCTGGAGGGCAATAAGTGGTTTAATATGCTTATATCTGGATTTATGTGTATATATGATTGTGATGCATGTTTAGCTAAGTTAAATACGCATGTGGACCCCATCTGGATATTAGGGGTATAAATGTGATAAATGCTGTATATATGTGATATGTTTGTGTAGCACGGACCGAGACAGTCCTAGTGAGCGGTTAGTCGAAAAATCACAACCGGGTTGAGATACGGACTCTGGTCAAGTCAAGGGGTAATTTGGATACTAGGTGTTACGGGATTATTGGGACATGAAAATAAATATTTGGAGATATATTTGAGGATAGAATGTCTAGGCGGGAATACTGGGGAAATTTACCATTTTGCCCTCGGGGATGTTTTCGTACCCCGAGCCTTGAGGTAACCCTTTAGACTTAAGTCAAATAAAACAAAAAGGGGAATTATTTAGAAGCTTTAGAAACCGACCTACTCTCTTTTCTTTCAGCTAAGGATAGTTTTATCTCTTCCTTCCTCATTCACTCTCTAAGATAAACACAAGGAAAACTATGGGAATCAACTTGAAGGTCTAGGGGAATTCAACTGTGATATTATAGGAGCTTGAAGCTTAAGGCTTGAGGATCAACCCAGGGACAAAGTTCTGCAAGGTAATCTCTAATTACTAAGGTTTAGTCTTAAATTTCTGTTGGTTATGGGGGATTGCATGTTAGTTAAGCTTGATTTAGCTTTGGGTGTTCTAGCTGAGTTTTGGAGCATATTTTAATGGGGTCTTGATGTTGTTTTTGAGCTAGAATAACTGTGTTGGATATCTAGGAATGTTAGTCAAGTTTTAGGATGAATTGGCTTAAGGAAAGGTTTATAAAATTGTGTGAAAATCTGGGTTCGGTGGGGAGCGTCGCGGCCCTAGGAGGGGTGCGCCGCGGGCCGTGTGCGCGCGCGGCCATGGGAGGCCGAGAGGTTCATGCGCACTGCGGCGCTTGGTGGGCACGCCGCGACCCGTGTGGGGGTCAGTGTGGTGCTAGCCTCTGTTTCGAGGCTAGCCGCGGCTCTTGTGGGTGGGGGCCGTGGCCCTTAGTGCCAGTTTGAGTGTTAAGGGTATTTCAGGCTTGGGAACTCATTGGGTAAGGCTCGGGATGGATTTTATCATCTAAAATGATAAAATTCAAGGTCCCGAAGGTTGGAGTTATGGCTCGAGTTTATTTAGTGGATTAGAATTTAATGGACGGACATTGTTAATGTGTTGTGACTAGGGTTTCGGCGAGGCTCACGTTAGAGGACTGTGCTTGAGGCATCGGTGCTCAGAAAGCTTCGAACTCACTAAAGAAAACCCTTGTTTCCATAGAGCTTGTCTGTAGGGCTGAGCCCAATATGTTTAAATAGAATTGATATGCAGGGCCGAGCCCAATATGTTAGAACTGCGAGGTGTAGCCCTTTAACTGAATATCTTAGAATTCTATACTTGCTTGATATGCTATGTGTATTATGGTATGAATGATCGGCTATGCAGAGTCCAAGAACTTTACTTAGCTAAGTTAGATAGTAGTATAATAGTAACAATAGTATTATCGTTATGACTATGGATTTTTGGTTCAGACCGGGATTTATTTGGACACTCATAGTGGTACTTGTAGATTTTCTAAGTTTAACCTATAGTTTAGGAATATTAATTTTAACCTAAGGTTTGATTAATATGACTGACATTGAGGATAATATCTAATATACTATAAGGTTTAGATAAGAACCGATAAGATAATAGCACATGTCATGCATAGGTTTATTAATGATTAAGTATTTTGAGGATTAAATTTATTAAGGTTAAAATTTGAATACCCTAAGGTCACTCAGCAGCTTTGAAAACGTTAGAGGGCTTAGTCAAGGCTGTTTACTCAATTCAAATTAAGCTAAAAATGTGTAACTTCGTGTTTAAATAATCAGTTTATGCCGATATATCGCAGCTATAGGGGCGATATATCGCAGCACGAAGATACGAAAAACACGAGACATTGCACGATTGACTCGGGCATACTGGCCCAGGCGATATATCGCCTAAAAGGGGGCGATATATCGCCTCTCTCAGCATATTTTGAAAGTTTTCAAAAACGTTCTCCATTCAAACCTTCAACCTCTTGATAAGTCTAGCATCTTTTTGAACGAGTCTTCAGCCTCTGCTGAACGATAATTCAAATTATTTTCACTTAAAAAGTCATTATTTTTATTCAAGTTAAATGAAGATCTTTTCATTCCTAAACTCTATAAATAGGACCTAGTACCCAGCCATTTATTCATCTATTACTCTAAGTTCAGAGGCTACAAGTTGCTAGGTGAGTGTGAGAGTGTAAACACTTGGGCTAGGAATTATAAGCTTATCAAACACTTGGGGAAGTAAGGTTTATTCACATTTCGGTTCAAGGTTTAGATTGGTCATATAAGTGTTCAAGGTATTTCCAAACTCTAGTCCATTTCTGTATTATGTTCTTTAAAAATTCTCATAGTCTTCTACTCATTCTAACCTTATTCTTATTCTTGGTTAGGAAATCCAAGTTCTTAAGCACAAGGTTTTTGGTAAGTACATTTTGATAGCATAGTTCCTTTTTCATTTTCATCCCTTTTCTTCAATATACTCACCATATTATAAATGGTTTTTAGAAGTGTTCCAAGGTCCCAAATCAGTTCTCATATCCCGGTTATTTTGGTAAGGAAAATAGGATAGGATTTATGTGTTATATGCTTTTATATGTTATCTTATGAGTTTATGTTATGTAATATGTTATGTTAAGTATGATTGTATACTTGGGCAGATGACCTATATGACTAACAAGCCCCAAATAGATTATGGGCATATGACTTACTTAGCTAGCAAGACCCCACTAATCTAATGGGCATATGAATTGCTTAGTTTATGGGACACCAAGTAATAATGGCCATTATAGTATGTATGTGACATAAGTGTTATGGTATGTTTTTATGTTGCATTATGAATTTTTATGTATATGGCTATATGTTAGATTTTCCTTGCTGGGCATTAGGCTCACTCCTTTTTGTTTATATGTGCAGGAAAATAGCTATAGTGGCGGGAAAGGTTTGTGGATGCTTGGGGAATGTGTATTGAGGCGGAATGGATTCAAGGGGTCGAGAGTTTCAATTTCGAGGATGAAGTCTTGTTTTATGGTTTATGTGTATTTTCCGCACCTATTTATGTAATATCTTTTTAATTATCATTATGTCATGTTTTGATTTTAAAACAATGGGATCCCATATCCTAACTTAAATTTTATGTAAGTTTGACCTTTATTTTTTTCTTTCAAGTTTTAATAAAGTTATGATCTTATCACTTGTAAGTGTTATTAAGAATTAGTGTTTATGTATAGTTTTCGTTAATGGTCCAAAAGTCTAGAGTATTTGGGTCATTACAGTTGGTATCAGAGCAACGGTTCCTTCGCATGAAGTTCTCCTCGATACACACACTCAAAGCTCCGAATCTGACCGCCAAGTAAGTATTTAAGTTATAGTTATTTTGCCTATGTGTATAGCTAACAATTTTAGTATTTATGTTATCAGTTAAGTATGAACGGAGCATTAAGAAATGAGGATATCTGAGCCATTAAGGCTTTAAAAAGAATAAGGGAACCAAGAAACACCGTAGGAGCACTAGAAAGAATCACACGAAGACTGCTTTTGTTCCACAAAGAAATAGGTTACTTTCAAGAGTCTAAGCAAATAATGATAAGAGCAACGGAACAATATGTATTAATAATTAGACTATTTAAGGATTTTCATCCTGTAATAGCAGCCTTAGAGGAAATATGGGAAACAATGGATGATGAAGACGATCTGCCAGTAGCAATGCGATATTACTTCTTCTTAGTTAGGTTCACTGCAAAATCAAAATTTCAGTTTACAAATGAGAAAAAGCATAGGATTTTCACAAACCTTCCTAGAGGTCATTTTGATGCACATGACAATGAGGATTATGAAGAATTGGATGATGATATGCTAGATGAAGGATCAGATGTAGAAGATCCGGATTTTTAGAATAGTTAGTGTTGACTGTGTTTTTAGCCAACGACGTGAGAACGTCAATAACGACAAGCCTTCAAGAGAATGTAAACGACAATAGACAGTTTAAACAAGAAAAGTAAATTAACACACAAGATTTTATAGTGGTTCAGCCCCGATTGTCAGTAATAGCCTAATCCACTTAGAGTTGTGATTAATAGATCCGTACTCAAGATCAGATGGACTGAGTCAACTGAGTTTCTTCAGTACAGATTGCAAAAATACAAGAATTCTCTCAAATGCCAGCACTTTCTATCTCTAGAATACTCAGACCCAAATTTCTCTCTCTAGAAAGAAGAAGCAGGAGAAGCTCCTCTCTCCTCCCATAAGCCCTCTATTTATAGGCCTAGGGTCATACATACGGTATCCCCTAGAACTGGGATATTTTATTATATTTATTAAATTTCAATTACAAAGAAACATTCAAAATTCAAAATGCAACAAACCCCCCATTTGTGGGAAGAATGAGAGATTCCTGCATATCTTGTTGAAGTTGTTTCTGGGAATCTTGACTTAGTCTCCTCTAGCTCGTTGATCCACCTCCTACTGACCACTCATGCAAGTGCTGGTCGGACATGTGCATGGTGGTAGGACAAACATTTGTGGGTCGGACGTGCATGGTGGTAGGACATGCACTTCTCTCCTCTAACATGGCACTCTCCTCTAGCATGCCATTTTTCTCCTCGGACCAAATCCTTGGGGTCTCCTAGGACCACTCTCTTGGGGTCTCCTAGGACCATTCTCTTGAGTTCTCCTCGGATGCACTCTCCTTAGATCTCCTAGGATGCACTCTCCTTAGCTCTCCTAGGATACATTCTCCTTAGCCTCCTAGGATGCATTCTCCTTAGCCTCCTAGGATGCATTCTCCTTAGACTCCTAGGATGCATTCTCCTTAGCTCTCCTAGGATGCATTCTCCTTAGCCTTCTAGGATGCATTCTCCTTAGCCTCCTAGGATGCATTCTCCTTAGCTTTCCTCGGACCAAGGTGCACTTGGCTTGGTTATGACATCTTTCAAGCAGTCCAAATTCTTCGTCAGTCTACCGGGTCACTTTATCACAACTCTGAGGAGTCAATGTATTTATTGACTATTAATGTGTCTTTTACTGATCATGCACTGCCACTTGTCACCTTTATTGCCACGTTATTGATCTCCAATTTTTGGGTATAACAGTTAGTTTTTCATTGTTTGTTTTATTTAATGTTTGTTTTATGGTTGTAATAAGTGAAAAACTATTTTTTCCAAATTAATATCATGTTATTTTATTATCATGTATGAGTTTGATTTTATTTTTGCAATCATAATAAATACTAAATAAAATGAATAATGACTAAGTTCGGTGAGGGTGGATACAAATCAATGAACCAGGTTTCCTTATTGAGAGTTAGGGGGCCATAGTCGTGGGAACGATTTTACTGATCCCAACCCTCCCTCAATATGGTTAACTTTGGAACAAAGATAAGTTTCAAGCCTGAGAATTAAGTCATATAGGATGATTAGAAACACACTTAGAAAATAAAGATGACTTGTTTTTCTAAGTATAGAAACCCACTCTAAATAATAAATAAAGACCTATATAATTTTTCATAAGAAGTCATAATAAATAGGTCCGAGATATGTTTGTTTTAGAATATGTTTTTGCCTTAGAGCCTATTAGGTAAAGTTCTAACATGTTTCTTTTAACTGTTAGAACTCTGCTACGATGTCGCTCCGAAGATCTGCACGCACCAACGGAAATGCCTCCAACGCTATTCCAGCGACCAATGAAGACCCTCCAGTTCGCAGAAGGGGAATGCATACTACTGCCCGCCGCAACGCGCCGGCACCGCCAGCTGACAACACTGCGGAGATCGCCAGACTGCGACAACAAGTCGAGAAACTTTTGCAGGAACAACGTCAACAGGCACAGACTCAGCCTCAGCCTCCGCCGCAGCCGCAGCCACAACAAATGGCCCCAGCATCCCAACAAGTCGGTCCATATGGGGGATGACCAGTGGCGAACTACGGCCATATCCAGTACCGAATATGGAGCCAGTGTATGAGAGGTTTTGGAAACAGCACGCTCCAAACTTCGAAGGGGCTACAGACCCCTTTGAGGCAGAAGAGTGGCTAAGGAACGTGGAGCCGATTCTGACGCACATGAATCTCAGTAATGCGGACCGCATAACCTGCGTCTCGTCATTGCTCAAGAAGGATGCTAGGATATGGTGGGACTTGGTCCAACAATCGTATGATGTTGCCACCATGACATGGACTCGATTTTGGAGCTCTTCCACAAGAAGTACTACAATTCGGCTGTACTCGCTACGAGAGTTGAGGAGTTCGCCAACTTGAAGCATGGTACTTTATTAGTGGCAGAGTATGCTCGTCAATTTGACCGCTTAGCTAAATTCGCATCTGAGATGGTTCCAACCGATTTTCTGAGGGTGAACAAATTTGTTAGAGGACTTCGACCGAAAATTGAGATGGGGGTTAAGTTAGCAAACTCGGGAAATACTACATATGCCGAGGTTCTTGAGACGGCAATAAAAGTAGAAAGGTTGCAGGATAATGTAAGTAAAGAGGAAGCCAGTAAGCCTGAACCTAGATAGTAAAATCAACCTCGGACTAATCGAAACAACAACCATAATGGAAACAATCAGTCCGGCAACAACGGTAATAACCAGAAAAGATGGCATCTGGATAACAAGCAATTTGACAGCGATAAGAGGGCACAGACGAATAATGGGGGAAATAGGCCGGGTTACGTGGAATACCCGCCATGTGCTAAGTGTCAGAAGAAACATCCTGGAGAATGCCGCGCAAACACCAAGGAATGTTTTAACTGTGGTTAGGAAAGACACCGGAAAAGAGATTGTCCTCAGCGCAAGTCAGAAGGAAAGAAGGACGACAAGATGGTTCCTGCTAGGGTTTTTGCCTTAACCCAAGGAGAGGCTGATGCTAGTAATAAGGTGGTCACAGGTCAGGTTTCTATCCTCAATAACTTATGCTCTGTATTGTTTGATTCGGAAGCCACTCATTTGTATATCTCGTTAGGAATGATAGAAAAACTAAACAAACCTTGTGAAAGATTTAGAACTAGGTTTGTAACCAAGTTTCCCTCGGGCAAAGTAGTTCTATTATCACTGATAGTACGAGGCGTACTGATCAAGATTGAGGACATAGAACTAGAAGGAGACCTGATAGAACTAGTGATCAAGGACTTTGACGTAATACTAGGCATGGATTGGCTAGCACGACATGGCACAACCATCGACTGCAAACGCAAGAAGGTAATGTTCGAGACTCCTGACGGACAGAGACTATGCTTCAGGCTTACGCACCCCGTTAGTATCATCTCTCAAAGCTCAGAGAAAGATGGAGAAAGTATGTCAAGCGTTCTTAGCCAGCATCACAAATGTGGAAAGGGAGACACCACTAAAGGTTGGAGATGTCCGTGTTATACGAGAATTTCCTGTTGTATTTCCCGACGACTTGCATGGATTGCCGCCAACTCGGGAAATAGACTTCACGATAGAATTTGTACCAGGAACCGAGCCTATGTCTAAGGCACCATACCGGATGGCACCTACGGAACTCAAAGAGTTAAAGACGCAGCTACAAGAACTCCTAGA
The DNA here is from genome assembly GCF_963169125.1 of Humulus lupulus. NCBI lineage: Eukaryota > Viridiplantae > Streptophyta > Magnoliopsida > Rosales > Cannabaceae > Humulus > Humulus lupulus. Next base: position 49,329,139 of record NC_084797.1, read on the forward strand.
CTTGGGTTTTATTAGGCCGAGCCATTTTCCATGGGGAGCTCCGGTACTATTCGTGAAGAAGAAGGACGAAAGTATACGGATGTGTATAGACTATCGCGAGCTGAACAAAGTAACGATTAAGAACACGTACCCGCTACCTCGGATCAACGACTTGTTTGATCAACTCCGAGGTGCGACTGTATTTTCAAAGATCGATTTACGGTCCGGGTATCATTAGCTCAAGGTAAAGGGAGAAGATATTCCTAAGACAACCTTTAGGACTCGTTATGGACATTACGAGTTCTTGGTTATGTCATTTGGTCTTACCAACGCACCAACTGCGTTTGTAGACTTAATGAATAGGGTCTTCAAAGACTACTTAGATAAATTCGTCGTTGTGTTCATCGACAATATCTTAGTATACTCCAAGGATGAAGTAGAGCACGAGGAACATTTGACGTTGATTTTGACGCGATTGAAGGAGCATCAGCTCTACGCAAAGTTCAAGAAATGCAAATTTTGGCTTTCGCAAGTGGCGTTCCTCGGGCACATTATATCAAAAGACGGAGTTGCAGTAGACCCATCAAAGGTAGAGGTCATGAAGGATTGACCCATACCAAAGAATGCATCTGAAGTAAGAAGCTTTCTAGGGTTAGCAAGTTATTATAGGAAGTTTGTAGAGGGCTTTTCAAAGACAGCCACTCCGCTCACCAACCTGACCCGGAAACAACAAAGATTCAACTGGAATGATAAGTGTGAAGAAAGCTTCCAGTTGCTCAAGGATAAGCTTTGCAAAGCACCAGTACTTAGTGTACCGACACCCAACAATAAGTTCGTAGTCTACAGAGATGCATCAAAGCAAGGATTGGGTTGCGTGTTGATGCAAAATGACAAGGTGATAGCCTACGCCTCACGACAATTAAAGGAGTACGAGTAGCGCTATCCAACTCACGATATGGAGTTGGCAGCAGTGGTCTTTGCATTGAAAATCTGGCGCCATTATCTTTACGGAGAACAGTGCGAGATTTATACGGACCACAAGAGTTTAAAGTACTTCTTTACTCATAAGGAGCTCAACATGAGGCAGCGCAGGTGGTTGGAGTTAGTAAAGGATTACGACTGCGAAATCCTATACCACCCAGGAAAGGCGAACGTAGTTGCCGATGCACTTAGTAGGAAAAGTTATGGAAATTTAGCAGCTTTATCTGGAATAGAAAAGCCGCTACAGCAGGAGCTGATCAGTGCCAGAATAGAAGTAGTTATAGGCAAGGTGGCTAACTTGTCTATCCAATCAAATCTGTTAGAGGACATACAGATTGGTCAGAGACATGATGACACACTAGCAGCACATATGGATGCAGTCAGAGAAGGCAAGACTACAGATTTCTCAATATCTAGTCAAGGTTTATTAAGATATAAAGATCGGGTATGCGTTCCAAATGATCAAAGTGTTAGGAAGACGATTCTGGAAAAAGCACACAGTACCCCATACTCAGTTCACCCAGGGTCAACCAAGATGACTCATGATGTTAAGGCAGTATATTGGTGGCCAGGAACGATGAAGGACATAGCAGAATTTGTGTCCAAATGTGTTGTATGCCAACAAGTGAAAGCAGAGCATCAGCGGCCTGCAGGTTTATTGCAACCGCTTAGCGTACCAGAATGGAAGTGGGACGACATAGCTATGCACTTCGTAACGGGTTTGCCAAGGACGAATAAGCAGCATGATTCCACTTGGATAATAATAGATAGAATAACCAAGTCGGCTCATTTCCTTCCTGTTAAGACTTCATACACGGTAGACCAATATGCAGACATCTATATCCAAGAGATAGTACGGTTGCATGGAATCCCCAAGACAATAGTGTCAGATAGAGGGTCGGTGTTTACATCGAGATTTTGGGGAAGTTTACAGCAAGCTATGGGTACTAAGTTAAGTCTTAGTACAACTTTTCATCCTCAGACAGATGGGCAGTCTGAGCGTACGATTCAGACTTTAGAGGATATGCTACGCGTGTGTATCCTTGATTTCGGAGGATCATGGAATAAGTACTTACCGTTGATAGATTTCTCCTACAACAACCACTACCAGTCAACGATCGGGATGGCACCTTATGAGTTGTTATATGGAAGAAGGTGCCGATCACCGTTGCACTGGGACGAGGTAGGAGAAAGGCAGCTTCTAGGCCCTGAAGCAATTAGACAAGCTCAAGAAGTAGTAGTGCTTATTAGACAGTGTATGCTTGCTGCTCAAAGCCATCAGAAAAGCTACGCGGATGCCAAGCGACGCGATGTGGAATTCCAAGTCGGAGATCAAGTCTTCCTGAAGATATCTCCTATGAAAGGTCTAAAGAGGTTTGGGAAGAAAGGCAAGCTTAGTCCCTGATTCATAGGTCCTTTTGAAAAATTGGACGAAGTGGGAGCAGTTGCGTATAGACTAGCCTTACCACCGGCACTAGCCAATAGTCACAACGTGTTCCACATCTCGATGCTACGCAAGTATGTGTCAGACCCATCTCACGTCCTCAAGTACGATACGATAGCACTCCAGAAAGACTTGAGTTACGAGGAGCGACCGGTTAGCATCCTAGATAGGGGGATGAAGCAGTTATGGTCCAAGAGCTTTCCTATAGTCAAAGTCCTATGGAGTAATAGTTTTGAACGAGAGCCAACGTGGGAGTTGGAGGAGGACATGCAAGGCCGGTATCCGGAGTTATTTGGTAAGTAAATTTCGAGGACGAAATTCTTTTTAGTAGGGGAGAATTGTAGAGTCCAAGAACTTTACTTCGCTAAGTTAGATTATAGTATAATAGTAACAATAGTATTATCGTTATGACTGTGGATTTTTAGTTCAGACCGGGATTTATTTGGACACTCATAGTGGTACTTGTAGATTTTCTAAGTTTAACCTATAGTTTAGGAATATTAATTTTAACCTAAGGTTTGATTAATATGACTGACATTGAGGATAATATCTAATATACTATAAGGTTTAGATAAGAACCGATAAGATAATAGCATATGTCATGCATAGGTTTATTAATGATTAAGTATTTTGAGGATTAAATTTATTAAGGTTAAAATTTGAATACCCTAAGGTCACTCAGCAGCTTTGAAAACGTTAGAGGGCTTAGTCAAGGCTGTTTACTCAATTCAAATTAAGCTAAAAATGTGTAACTTCGTGTTTAAATAATCAGCGTATGCCGATATATCGCAGCTATAGGGGCGATATATCGCAGCACGAAGATACGAAAAACACGAGACATTGCACGATTGACTCGGGCATACTGGCCCAGGCGATATATCGCCTAAAAGGGGGCGATATATCGCCTCTCTCAGCATATTTTGAAAGTTTTCAAAAACGTTCTCCATTCAAACCTTCAACCTCTTGATAAGTCTAGCATCTTTTTGAACGAGTCTTCAGCCTCTGCTGAACGATAATTCAAATTATTTTCACTTAAAAAGTCATTATTTTTATTCAAGTTAAATGAAGATCTTTTCATTCCTAAACTCTATAAATAGGACCTAGTACCCAGCCATTTATTCATCTATTACTCTAAGTTCAGAGGCTGCAAGTTGCTAGGTGAGTGTGAGAGTGTAAACACTTGGGTTGGGAATTATAAGCTTGATCATTATAAGCTTATCAAACACTTGGGGAATTAAGGTTTATTCACATTTCGGTTTAAGGTTTAGATTGGTCATATAAGTGTTCAAGGTATTTCCAAACTCTAGTCCATTTCTGTATTATGTTCTTTAAAAATTCTCATAGTCTTCTACTCATTCTAACCTTATTCTTATTCTTAGTTAGGAAATCCAAGTTCTTAAGCACAAGGTTTTTGGTAAGTACATTTTGATAGCATAGTTCCTTTTTCACTTTCATCCCTTTTCTTCAATATACTCACCATATTATAAATGGTTTTTAGGAGTGTTCCAAGGTCCCAAATCAGTTCTCATATCCCGGTTATTTTGGTAAGGAAAATAGGATAGGATTTATGTGTTATATGCTTTTATATGTTATCTTATGATTTTATGTTATGTAATATGTTATGTTAAGTATGATTGTAGACTTGGGCATATGACCTATATGACTAACAAGCCCCAAATAGATTATGGGCATATGACTTGCTTAGTTTATGGGACCCCAAGTAATAATGGCCATTATAGTATGTATGTGACATAAGTGTTATGGTATGTTTTTATGTTGCATTATGAATTTTTATGTATATGGCTATATGTTAGATTTTCCTTGTTGGGCATTAGGCTCACTCCTTTTTGTTTATTTGTGCAGGATAATAGCTATAGTGGCGGGAAAGGTTCGTGGATGCTTGGGGAATGTGTATTGAGGCGGAATGGATTCAAGGAGTCGAGAGTTTCGATTTCGAGGATGAAGTCTTGTTTTATGGTTTATGTGTATTTTTCTGCAAATATTTATGTAATCTCTTTTTAATTATCATTATGTCATGTTTTGATTTTAAAACAATGGGATCCCATATCCAAACTTAAATTTTATGTAAGTTTGACTTTTTTTTTTCTTCAAGTTTTAATAAAGTTATGATCTTATCACTTGTAAGTGTTATTAAGAAATAGTGTTTATGTATAGTTTTCATTAATGGTCCAAAAGTCTAGAGTAGTTGGGTCATTACAGGCTAGAGCCGGGAACGGTGTAGACCAAGAATGGCGGAGGGCCGAGAACTGCAATGGGCACGCTGAGTCCAAGGCCGAGAATGGCAAGGGGCCGGGAACAGGGTTGAGCACGTGGACGCGAGTTGCCAGGGCGAGTCCCTAGAAGGATACCTGGGATATCCTCACGGCGTGGTCCGCAAACCCAAGGCTTGGTAAACGCCTGGGACGGCTATGCCGTATGTGTTTAGCCATTGGTGGCCTGTTTATATGCTTGATATATGTGTTGCATATGTTATCTGTTTGTGGGTTTTCTTGCTGGGCTTCGGCTCACAAATGCTCTGTGGTGCAGGTAAGGGTAAATAGAAGTTCAACCAACCATGAGTACAACAGGCGTGAGGCGGCGTGTACATGTTTGGCCAGCCTTGCTGCCACAGCCAGAGGATTTTGGGAGATGCTTGTAAATGAACTTAGATTTTGTCGTTTAGCCAACTTAGAACAGTTTTTATGTTGTAAATATTTCTAAACTGTATTTTGGGATCCCAGGTGTCAAACTTTTACGATCTTCAATGATATGAAGTTAATTCTATATTTTCCTCTGTTTATAGCTTAATTACACTGTTTGATTTAAAACCTCGGTTAGCGAGTTGAAAGCACGTTTTTAAACTCACTTAGTAACGGCTCTAAGGAAGTAGGGCGTTATAGAGGGTCCCTGTAAAAGTTTAGAGGAAAGTGTGTAATGGTTTAAGACAGATAATTTTTCAAAGTTGGCCTAAAACGTTGGAAACAAAACTTCTGGGCGGCAAGCACTGCCTAAATTGCTTCAAATATTTGAATGGGTTTTATTATTCCAAAAATTATGAAATAATGAAGGAAGCTAGTTTAGATATGTGTTAGAATCCTTGTAAAATGTTAGGGAAAACTGTGTCATTGTATAAGAGAAATAATTTTTCTATGTTTTCTCTAAAATCTGAAAACTAGTAATTTCGAATTGTAATGAAAAATGACTTTTGGGAGGTTAGTTTTCCTAACCTAAAATGAGTTTTGACACTAGTCTTTTGCTTAGTTCCCATCATTATGACACAAAATATGTAAACGATAGTTTAAGGACATTGGCAAAAAAAAACTCAACTTAGGGCAAAAGTTAAAAAATGTGGTTTTATCATTTTAAATCAATTAGTGAAAGTGAAATTTTGGAAATGGAAAGAAATAGTTCTTTTTCAAAGGTAATTAAGTATTTGATGGTTTAACAAATCCCTAATCAGCTTGAGTTAATAAAATTTTGATTTTTACCTTTTTTATAAGGTAAGGGTCCAATTACCTTTCTTTTCAAAAGTAACACGAAATGAGATTCTATGTTACAGATAAAAATGGTAATCTTGACAGATAATAATAGTTAAAGGGTCAACACAGCGGTATTTTGGTATATAGTAGAAAGCAGTGAACTTTGTAAAAGAGCGAAAATTTATGGTATTTTTCTATAGAGAAGAGTTGTTAAAACTCCCTTTTCTAAAACCAAAGTACAAGTTATCACATAAGAAAGTTCTTTATTGAAAACACATGGTATGGAGAGCGTGTCACGGTGAAGCCAATTTTCTTACGATCACTTAAAGACTGAAACAAAAATCTGGTCTTATACACTGTGAAGTGTATATAAGGCTATAGTATAGAGTCTTCGAGAATTTATTGCATGCATCTATTGTAGAATATTAGCTATAAGAATATGCCATAGTTTAATCTGAGCATACTATACTAATTATAGTAACCACCAAGTAAGTTAGCCTTTCCCTTCTTGGCTATGACATGAATATACTAGTGTGTGATAGTCGTAGTAGATTACAATAGTTTTGTTTGGGTTGTTATGACAAAGATATGCTTAATTCCTACTTTTGCAATGCTTTTGCACTCTACAGCTAAATTGTAAGAAGGATCGGGTTAGAGCTAGATTCTTTTGATAATATAGTATAGATTACATCTAGGACACGGTAAGTTAAAGTTCAGGTTGGAGCCAGAACCTTAGCATAATATAGTCCTTGTTGGACTTAGGACACGATAAGCAAAAGTTCGGGTCGGAGCGAGGACACGTTAAAAATATAGTCCATGTTAGAGCCAGGACATGGTACAAAATGTAAGTCCGGGTTTGAGCCAGGACAAGATAAAATGTAGTGTCCCAATTATGGATATTATAAGTTTAACCTATAGTTTAGCAATATTAATTATAACATAAGGTTTGATTAATATTTCTGGTCCTAGAAATATTATTTATTATAACCTAAGGTTTAGATAGAATTAATTAGAGCATGACACTTGTCATAATCATGTTTATTACGGATTTAAGTATTTTGATGAATATTTTAAATAAAAGAAAGATCTAGAACCTCTAGAACATTGCAGAAACTGTTAGATCACATTTAGACTTAGTCAAAGCTGTTTTATCAATTCAAAATATGCTGAAAAAGTGCAAATACGTGTTTGATATATCAACGTATACCGATATACCGCAGCTATAGGGGTCGATATATCGCCTACGGGAGAAATGAAAAACACGTCGACTTCGTACAAACGAACAAACGGGGCTCGGGAAAATGGTCTAGGCGATATATCGCCCAGGGTAGGCGATATATCGCCCCTGGTGCATCATTTTTGAATCTTGAGGATTTTTAAATTTAAAAATAGCCTTAACCACTTGGACCTGCCTTTGAACGATTTTAACCGAGTTCTGGGCGTCTGTTGAACAAAAATTCAAATATTTTTCTTTTTATATTCATTTATTTATTCAAATTAAAAGGGGTTAGTTTCACTCCTTGAACTCTATAAATAGGGTCTAGTACTCAGCAATTTTCTTCATTCTTCAAGCATTTGTTCAGAGCCTCCATGTTGCTAAGATTACTATAGAGAGAAACGCTTGGGTTTTTGGGTTAAAAGTTTTATCATTCTAAGCTTTTCTAAACACTTAGGAAGTGAGATATAATTAGATTTCGGTATCGAGGTTTAGATCAATTCATAAGATCATTCAAGGAATTCTTATCCTTAAGGTCAGATCTTCATGGTTCTTTGGTTTTCTTTTATTTTCTTTCAGATCCTAACTCTTTTTTATGATTCTTGATTAGGTGTTTAAGTTTCTTGAAACATAAGATTCTTTTCGGTAAGTTTCTACTCAGATGGTTTAGTTTTCTTTTCATCTCTTTTTCTTTAGAAACTCACCATTTTTACTGTTGGTTTTAGGAGTGTTCTAAATCTTGTTCTTGTCTCCATATCCTGGTTTTTGGTAAGGAAGATATGATAGATTATATGTGTTTATATGTTTATGTTATGATATGTTTTATGCTATAATATGTATATGTATAAATATGTTTTGTAGTCCTTGGGCATATGACTTGGTTAGACAGCAAGCCCCAAGAATATGTTTTGTAGTTGCTTGGGCATATGACTTGCTTAGAAAGAAAGCCCCAAGAATCTTTATCATTTTCATGGTTTAGAGTAATGATTTACCCTACCTCGATTAGTAGACAGAGGACCTAGATGGGCTATCATATACTACCTTGTTATTTAACCTACCTCGATTAGTAGACAGAGGACCTAGATGGTTTTATCACATGCCATGTTAATGAGTTAATGGCCATTAATATTGTAGTCTTATATGTTATACATTGTTATAGTCATATATAACATATGTTTATGATAAAGTCTTATGTTTATGATTTATGATTTACGTGTTAGTAGATTTTCCTTGCTGGGCATTAGGCTCATTCCTTTATTTTTAGCTTGATGCAGGAAAATGATTATGGAAGGTGGAAAGATTCATGGTAGCATGGCTTGTGTGTTAAGGATGAATTAATTGAATGGACTGCGTGAACAATTGAGGATGACATTATTTTAAGTTTTTTGAATTATGTTTCTTTTGTAATTCCGCACTTAGTTTTTTAAAACAATTGATTTAAGTTTATTTGTATGTATGGCTATTCTTACTAAGTGTTTTCGCTTACTTAGATGTTCATGTGGTAGGTAAGTGCAAAGGCAAAGTGGATTAGTGAGCATCGAAGTTTGCTTGTCGATATGTATATGTGGCCTAACCTGGGGAGGTTTTTGATGGATCACCATTTTGAAAAGAAAAACCTGGAAGTGTTTTATTTCTTTAAGATAATTATTTTGTTATAACTCTGTGGAAGAATAGTTGTATTTCCATTTGCTAAACTAAAACTGTGCGCAAACCATCTTTTTAAAAAAAAATTATATGGATTTTCGGTATAATGAGTTAAAAGTAAAAAGTTTAAATTTTCGCATGATTTTGGTCTTGTATATTTTGTGTCACTACAAGTGGTATCAGAGCTCGAGTTGAGCCGATTCTGTAGACAAACCCATATGTACAGTCTGCAAGACACACCGACACTCACTTTAACTTTAACATTCCTTTATTTACCTCGATTCTTTAAATTGTAGGTTATGGCTGATATATCTGAGATATTTGACCCTTTGATAGAGAACCTACCCATGCCCCTGCGCCTAGGATTGATTACTATAGACTCTTTCATGCTAAGAATCTTTGATGGTTCGAGTATGATCAATGACATCGGCGTGTCATTTGGAAATTGACACATTACATGATAAAAGTTGATAGGGACAACACACCCGAGCGATGGAGAGTGTGTTATGCCGGCACTTGTCTGAGAGGCTCGGCACATATATGGTTTCGTCACAGACGTTGGTGGCTAGTTCGCGGCATGTGAGATAACATTCGTATGCAAAACGAGCTAGCGTTTGGGCCGTGGATTGGCCTATCTCTGTGGTTGATAGCATACCTTGAGGCAGGGCAGTTGAGCCAGAGTAGGATTATGACCTGACTGATGAGGATACTGACATAGATCTAGATATGTTGATTGATAGTATAGATTAAGTTATGCTGAGAGATTCTTGTTGATACTTTTTGTAAAGACTTTGCAAACCTACTAGGTTGTAGGGCTTTTGTATAGTTTTAGAAGGCGAATATAGATACCTAATGTGTAGCTAAGGTTTTCTTTTATATTGATCGTTCTGTTAGCTAAAACTTTATGGCATGATCTGTCATGATTATTTTACATTGCTTGGTTATATATCTGAATGTTATGACGATTTGTTTTGAGTTGAATCGTTATGATTTTTCCTTTCTTTTCCTTCTGTGTGGAAAACTTGTATACTTAAATGTTTTAAACATTGTTGTATAGACACTTGTGATGGTGCCTAAAACTCGAGCTAGTGGAGGTCGAGATAAATAATCATTCTTAGGCTTAATCATACCATAAGCATTCCAACTAAACAAACTTTCCCAACAAATTTCAAACCATTCATCCCTTGTTACATCTTTTTTTGTGCAATGATTGAGATTTTTTTTCTTTCTTTTCAATGATTGAGAAAACTATGCAAAACAAGCTTATTCTTCTTTTTCTTTCCCTTAATACACTCCCCCAAACTTTGATTTTTCAAGAGATAACTATTTTGGAGTGTAATCATTTTGCACTTTCTTTTTCTTTTCTTTCTTTAACTTTTCATAATTACAAATAATTTTATGAATTACACATTATACATACATCCCATTACACATTCACTCCCCTCACATAATAGTTTTCATGCTCATGGTATGGGTCAAAAAGATTAAATGGTAATCCAATTCACAGCTAGGCTCAAAAGAATGTGTTAACAAGAAAACAGTTATAAAGCTCAATATGGTTAACTAATGGGTATACCTTGAAAGGCACAACTAGTCCAAAAAAATTGCCTATATAATTTTCCTAAATGTGCATTGTTTCAAATTTCATCTCAAATAATAAGCAAACAGGTTCTAGAAATTTTTTCAAACCAAATCCAAATTTGACATGCATAAAATAATTCAATTATAACATTTTCAATTTATGAGAAATAGATCTCTAATGTCAATAGATCACAGTGAAAAAACAAAGTAATCTAACCAAGCACACAGATTGTTTCAGAAGCACATTAACTTTTCCTTTGGAATATACTACATAATAATCAATCATATTAAAATGGCAATTATCATCAACTCTAAAACATGACTCAATACAACTAACTAAAAAAAAAAACCAAACTGAAAAACACATCAAATAACATAACACTAAAAATAAATCTCTCCCCCAAACTAAAAACCTAACATTGTCCCCAATGATAAAGACTTACCTGCGCAACCATGTCAGTATGGCGGTGGTGGAGGCTGGGATGAAGATCCATCAAAAGGTTGAGACGACGGATGCTGTGTTTTTTGAAATCTAGCAAATTGTAAATGTAGAGATGGAGAGAAAAATGGAGAATATGGTGGTGGTGGAGAAAAATAATTTTGACCTGCCTCATTTAAAGACCATTGACTAACTAAATTATCTAAGAGAGCCACATTGTTCACTTCGTACTCGTACTGTTGTCCCATATATTGATTCATCATTTGACGTTGCTAAACCATGTATTGATTTTGTTCGAGAATATAGTCCAACTTTTCAGTGATTTTTTGCATGCTATGGTCACTACTACCCCCTAGCAACACCGGATCAACATCTTCTTCCACCTCAGTTTCAACACGGCATTTACCCTTCTTCCTTGTCTGTGGCACATACAGAGTAGGTGCGGGATAATCCTTCATTAACGTAATAGACAAAGGTTTCTGCAATGACTGATAAATATCTGTGATGAACTCGGGAACTCCAACTTTATAGCATAACATAGTGATTACAGACCCATGGCCCAAACCTCCAGTGGTATGGCCTTTTTCAATGTACTCAATGTTCTCTTTAATCCACGATCCCATGTTAAGAGTCATTCCTATCATCAGCTCATACATCAAAAGTACTTAATCCTTAGTCATGTTAGACACATAACTCACTGGCATACACCGAGCACATACAAAGAGAGCCCAGAATCTGGCCTCAATATTCAACTGACATGAAGCAATACTCTTGGGTAAGGAACCAGATAAGTTCCATGGAGCACCCTCAAAACATAACTTCTCCGCTACAACAACATAATCTATGTACGCTTTCAAAAATCTTAAATATTCCTCCTCTTGCTCTTTTATATGTAGCACATTAAACACCTTATTAATTGATTCAGCTGTGAAAGGCACTCGCTTGTCTCTAACAAATACTTTATTGTTGACGGTGAAATCTCGTCAACGATATAAGGTTAGAAAACTAAGACTGTATTGCAAAAGGTATCTTAGAAGAAGATGGAGGCAACTTGAAAGAGTAAATATGCAGAACTACAATGGAGTCAAAATTGTATATTGCTTAATAACCTTAGCATACAGTCAATTTTCCAACCCCCTTTCTGGAGGGGTAATGATCTATTTATATTGGAGCTCTAATGACTCCTCATACATTGTGGTCCCTGGGGACAAGAATGTACATAGGTACATTGTCAGGGTAGTGACACAGGTTGTGGTGGGCCAGAAGGCCATAGTGTCGGCCTAGTACCTAGTCAGAGGCATGCATGTAGTGCTTCCACTTTCTGTAAAAATCCATTCCTCCACTACTTGTGTTATACAGATTTCATGGTCATGCTTCTATCATCCTCATGGTCGTACGTCCTACACACGTACACGTATGGGTGCTTTGTAACTGATGGTTATGCATGCGAGGCACGAGAGGGTGTGAGACCCAACGTAGTGTGAGACCCTTAGGTGCATGGTGAGGCATGACAGTGTAAAAGACCCTCGAGTGCATGGTGAGGCATGCAAGGGTACGAGGGTGCAAGACCCTCGGGTGCGCGACGAGGCATGCGTGGGTGCTAGGCGCTTGCGAGGGTACGAGGGTGCGTTGGTGCGAGGCGCTTGCAAGCGTACGAGGGTGCAAGACCCTCGGGTGCGCGAGGATCCCCGTGGTATGGAGTGCCTCGCTGTGCGAGGCTGGCTGAGGTAAGGAGCGCCTCACTTTTCGATGCTGGGCGAGGCCTAGAGTGCCTCGCTATGCGAGGCTGGCTGAAGCAAGAAGTGCCTCGATTTGCGAGGCTGGGCGAGGCTGGCCAAGGGAAGGAGTGCCTCACTGTGCAAGGCTGGACGAGGCCTATGGTGTCTCGTTGCGTGGGGCTAGGCATGGCATGGTGCGAGACACCCTTCTAAGCATGGGGCTCATTTGAGTCGCAAATCGCCCTGATGGCGTGAGGCATTATCCTAGGGAAATGTTCACCTATAATTTCCATACTTCCATCGAGGAAAGCTCTAAGAGAAATTAGTCCATATTCCCAAGATCCACATGTTCGAGCTCAATAGCATGAATACCCGACCTTTAGCCATGTGGTCTAACTAGGGACCAAAGATTTTTTCCTTGCTCACATTCACCCTTGCCCCCCAGCCTAAAGACTTCCTGGTAGACTCATAATAATGCTACACTTACTTTTATCTGATGGTACTGCTGGGTGATTCGTGTCGGTTGGTGCACTTTGATTGCTTGTAAGGATATGTTGACCCCTTGGGTTCTTGCAATCCTTTTATGTATTTTAGCGCGCGCTTATTATTTTTTTGCAAGAAGCGTCCTTCTCATCATTAGGCATAGTACTATTTTTGCAAGCGTCTTCGTTGGGACCGTTTTTGGCAAGCGCTTTCTTTGAGACCCTTTTTGCGAGCGTCTACTTTGAGACCCTTTTTGCAAGCGTCTACTTTGAGACCCTTTTACGATTTTTTAGGTGATCTCTCCTCGTGTTGGGACTTTTATGGCTAGATGGTCATCGTCCAATTTTAAACTTGGTAAAAGACCCCTCTAGCATGACGTCTCCTTCTATATGGACTCTTTAGACGTATTGGTAGCAGGGCGACTGGAGGAAGGTTTGCTTTCTTCAACATGCGAGTTCTTATGGCCCTCTTCCACCCGTATGTACTTCTGTGCTCTTTCGAAGAAATCATCTAAATTTGAAACTTCTCTTTTGAGCATGCTACCCCATAACTTGCTTCATGGACGAACTCCGACTGTAATAGCCATCTTGAGTTCAGCTTTGGTTAAACTCCCCACCTTTGTTGCTTCCATATTGAACCTATGGATATAGTTCTTCATAATTTCATTTTTGCCTTGCTTTATGTTAACGAGTCTGGTAATTGGCATAACGTAATGACAGACCGCATGGTGCTGCTGAAGAAATTCGCCAGAGAATTGCTACCATGATTTGATTGTTCTTGGCCTTAACCTATTGAACCACTTGTATGCAACACCTTTAAGTGTAACAACAAAGAAATGACATTTTTCTCTGCTGTTGACCCCCCTTAACCTCATCAAGTGATTGAAGTAGTCTAAGTGATACTTTGGGTCCGTAGTACCCTCGTATGGAGTCATGCAAGGCTCTATAAGGTTGGCGGGGATTTGCTTGGCCTAGATCTCCCTTGTGAAGGGAAAATCATGGTCAAATCCTTCATCATCTCTGTGCCCCCCAAGTGCAGTGATAATCTTGCCTTGAAGGTGCTGCATTTTGATATCTAGTTCTCTCCTCTTTTTGCATAAGGAGTCTTGCGGGTTCTTAGGATGATCCCTTGCCTTGGTTGTGTTCCTTGGGGGAGCCGCGGCGGATATGTTTCTTACTTTTGACCTCTTCCCATGGAGCTCTTCTCTTAGGCCAGGGGGTGCCTCTTCTAAGTTGACCTCTGCTTCATTCTTACGACCATCATCTTCCCCCCGCCTTTTCTCTAGGGGGCATTTCATCGGCCTAGGTCCCTCATGGTACTTTGTCTGGGGAGTTTTACTGCTGGAGAGTCGGGTTCTCCCATCGTATGTGGGGACAATATTTTCTCCTTTTTCACGCTCCTTCTCGTTATGCTTAGGAAGGGGTATGCTTGACTTTCCTTGCAGGAGGTCGTTTAAGACCTCCTGCATGTTCTCTATCGTGGTTTCTAGCCTTCGAGTCTTTTTATGCAACTCGCGAATCTCATCCTTGTAGAAACGAGTCCTTGAGTTGGAACTTACCAAGTGTACTCGGGGACTCTTGCCTGGCCTGTGCGTTGAGGGACCCGGGTCTTGGTAGCCTAAGCATGGTGCCACCGGGGACCGAGGATGTGGGTACACTGGCAGCTTTGAGTAACCTCCGTCGGGCTTGACAGCTTGGGACGATGCTTCCTTCTCCTCCCCTAGGGGAGGATATTCCTCCGGCATATCTCCATGCCTAGGCGGAGGAGGGTCTTTCCTGGAAGCCATCATTTGTACTCCGTTCAGGTGAAGCTCAACCTCTTGTAGCTGCAGCAAGCGTTTTGAACGCCTTGGCATCTTTCTTTTCTAGAAGTGATGAAAGAACATTGGCTTGATGCTTGTTTTTCCCACAGACAGCGCCAACCTGTTGATAGTGAAATCTCGTCAATGATATAAGGTTAGAAAACTAAGACTGTATTGCCAAAGGTATCTTAAAAGAAGATGGAGAAAACTTGAAAGAGTAAATATACAGAACTACAATGGAGTCGAAATTGTATATTACTTAACAGCCTTAGCATACAATCAATTTTTCAACCCCCTTTCTGGAGGGGTGATGATCTATTTATATTGGAGCTCTAATGGCTCCTCATACATTGTGGTCCCTGGGGACAAGAATGTACATAGGTACATTGTCAGGGTAGTGACACAGGTTGTGGTGGGGAAGAAGGTCATGGTGTCGGCCTAGTACCTAGTCAGAGGCATGCATGTAGTGCTTTCACTTTCTGTACAAATTCGTACCTCCACTACTTGTGTTATACAGATGTCATGGTCATGCTTCTGTCATCCTCATGGTCGTACATCTTACACCCATACACATACGGGTGCTTTGTACCTGATGGTTATGCATGCGAGGGTGTGAGGCCCAACGTAGTGCGACACCCTCAGGTGCATGACGAGGCATGACAGGGTGCGAGGGTGCGAGACCCTCGAGTGCATGGCGAGGCATGCGAGGGTACAAGACCCTCTAGTGCACGGCGAGGCATGCATGGGTGAAAGGCTCTTGCGAGTGTATGAGGGTGCATTGGTGCGAGGCGCTTGCAAGGGTACGAGTGTGCGAGACCCTCGGATGCACGAGGCTCCATGTGGCATGGAGCGCCTTGCTGTGCAAGGCTAGCTGAGGCCTGGAGTGGCTCACTGTGCGAGGCTGGCCGAGGCAAGGAGCGCCTTGTTGTGCGAGGCTGGGCGAGGCCTAGAGTGCCTCGCTGTGCGAGGCTGGCTGAGGCAAGGAGCGCCTCGCTGTGCGAGGCTGGATGAGGCATGTGGTGTCTTGCTACGTGAGGCTAGCCGTGGCATGGTGCGAGATACCCTTCTAGGCATGAGTTCCATCTGAGGCGCGAATCGCCCTAATGGCGCGAGGCCATTAGCCTAGGGAAATGTTCACCTATAATTTCCATACTTCCATCGAGGAAAGCTCTAAGGGAAATTATTCCATATACCCAAGACCCACAGGTCCGAGCCCAATAGAATGAATACCTGACCTTTATCCATGTGGTCTAACTAGGGACCAAAGATTTTTTCCTTGGTCAATTTTTTGCATTCACATTTATCATTGTGTTTAGCCTTTAAATTCACATAGAACTCATAAACCAATTATACGTTCGCTTGAGCTAGTTTAGTAACAAAGTTGTCCCACTTTCGAGCTGCTAGATTAGCTATAACAAACTTAAAAATTTGATGATCAAAGGGTTCAGATTGAAATTCTACTTCTCTTTTAGGAATCAACGTTTTTCTCACAAACTTCTCATACCGTTCTTGAGCTGAAAAATTTATAAACCTTGTTTCATCAAACTCCTGTTCTGGTGTGTCTTCTCGTTGTTGGGATGTAGATTCTTGCTTTTACCTTTATCCTTAGACTTCCCATCCTTACTTTTAGGAGCCATAGTATCTATGCTCTCAACAACAAAAATCCCAGAAAAATTTTCGGCAGCACCACCCCTTAAATTATATACTTTCCTTCTTAAAAATCACCTTATAAATCCAATATCACAGAACACAATACCCAAATAACACAGATCACAACAGCAAAAAGCAAATTTCTACAAAGACAAGCAACATTTAAACCCAACCCTAAATGTGGAAGGAATCTTTAAATTAAAATGAGTGAAAACACTTACTAGCCTTTGAAATGGCCTTCCACGTGCTTGAATGACCAAAGCCCCTTTACAATTTTAACTTTCTTCAAGAAATTTGAAACTTTGATTTTTAGGGTTCAAAAAGTTGATTTTGAAATTGTTTTTGTTGGGAAGAATTGGATCAGTGGGAAAAATGGCTGAGAGAAGAGAGAAGATGAAGAAGAAAGGTGGAAAAATATGGTGGGATTTCTTGGAGGAGGCTTTAATGGAGGATAAATGGTTGTTTTGGGGTGTTGGAATAGAGAGGAAACGGAATGGGAGAAGAAGAAATGAGGGTTTGGGGAAAAAAATTCAAAACACAGCCTTTTTTAAAAAAAAATTGAGGGTTAAGGGCGATGTAGTGCTACTTATATAGCGCCGTAGCGCTACCTGGGCGATTCTGGCCAATTTTCAATTATGAGAATAGCGCTGTAGCGCCATTTGCATAGCGATGTAGCCCTACTTATATAATTCACACCTCCTTTTTGTTCTGAAAGTAGCGCCATAGCGCTACTTTGATAGCACTGTAGCGTTGCAGCTTCCAAAAATTTTATGCTAACTCCTCTGTAAACAGCGTTGTAGCGCTTCTTCAAGAGCGTTGTAGCGCTATAGCTTCCAAAAATAAAATTTTCTAAGCCTTTTCTTGTAGAACCATTGTGTTTTTCACGTTTTTCACAGTTTATAAATTACATCAATTTTTTTCTAATTACAACTAAAAATAAATAAAACAAATTCCCTAAAACATTGTTCCAAACAAAACAAAAACAAATAACATAAAGTTAAAGTAAAAGAAAATAAAATAAAAGTAAACATAGGAATGCCTCCTAAGAGCGTTGTCTTTAACGTCTTTTAGCTGGATTTCAGTTTTCATTCAATTCAGAGTGGTTCCATAATCACCACAGACTGGCATTTTTCCACCGGGCCCTCCAAATAATGCTTCAATCTCTGACCATTCACCTTAAAGTGTCCCGTCTTTTCGCTATGAATTTGCACTGCTCCATATTGAAATGAAGCAACTAATGTGTATGGTCCTGACCATCTTGACTTCAATTTATCGGGAAAGAGCATAAGTCTATAATTGAATAGTAGTACTTTGTCTCCTGGTTGAAAATCCTTCCTAAGTATCTGCTTAACATGAAAGGACTTCGACTTATCTTTATAAATCGATACGGGTGACAATTGTTATAGGACCATTTGCAAGTGGATGGTAGAACAATGCCATAATGAGTACAGAGAGCAGTAAAGGACTTGTTGCAAAAATGACTCCTTCTATCACTAATTGCTCTTGGAGTACCGAACCGGG
Organism: Humulus lupulus; assembly: GCF_963169125.1. Taxonomy (NCBI): domain Eukaryota; kingdom Viridiplantae; phylum Streptophyta; class Magnoliopsida; order Rosales; family Cannabaceae; genus Humulus; species Humulus lupulus. Next base: position 49,347,075 of record NC_084797.1, read on the forward strand.
TAAAAATATTTTTGAGAAGGAATTTAAGTACCTCTTTACCATCACAATTAGGAGTTGCTGCAGCTTCCACCCATTTAGAAACATAATCCACTATAAGCAGAATGTACTTATTATTATAAGATGGTGGGAAAGCTCCCATAATGTCTATTCCCCACACATCAAACAACTCAATTTCCAAAATACCAGTCATTGGCAGTTGATCTTCTCTTGATATATTACTAGTTCTTTGACAACGATCACAACTCTTGACAAAGACATTAGCATCTTTAAATAATCTAGGCCAATAAAACCCTCATTGCATAACTTTTGCTGCTATTCTTGTTCTTCCGAAATGACCGCCACAATGCCAAGTATGACAATGAGTAAGAATGGAAAGCATTTCTTCTTCTGGGACACATCTTCCAATCACTTGGAAGCACAATGGCGAAACAGAATGGGATCTTCCCAATAATAATGCTTAATTTCCGAATAGAACTTTTTAAGTTGTTGCCTTGACATGTTAGGAGGCACAACATTCACTACCAAATAATTAACATAATCTGTGAACCAGGTAGCTTTTCTTCTCCATCAATAAAAAATAACTGTTCATACGGAATAATGTCATCATTTTGTACAATTTTCTTATTAGGATCTTCTTCTAATTCCAATCTAGATAGATAGTCCGTAACTAAATTTTTTGTCCCCCTTTTATCATGAATTTCCATGTCAAACTCTTGCAATAATAGGACCCATCGAATCAAGCGAGGTTTTGCATCCTTCTTGGTCATAAGGTATTTAATAACAGAATGGTCTGTATAGACAATGACCTTATTACCAATTAAATATGGTCTAAACTTATCAAATGCAAAAACAATTGCAAGTAGTTCCTTCTCAGTAGTTGCATAGTTTAAATGAGTAGCATTGAAGGTCCTACTAGCATAACAAATTTTTCGGAAAACCTTCTTAACTCGCTGTCCCAGAATTGCTCCAACTGCATTATCACTAGCATCGCACATCAATTCAAAGGGAAGTTCCCAATTTGGTAGTACCACATTCGGTGCAGTGATCAATTTCTCTTTCAACGTATTGAAGGCTCTTTGACAATCAACATCAAAATTAAAATGTACTCCATTCATTACTAGAGCAGACAGGGGTTTAGAAATCTTGGCAAAATCTTTAATAAATCTCCTATAAAATCCAGTGTGGCCAAGAAAACTTCGAACACCCTTAACTAAATTGGAGGAGGCAAGTTCTCAATAGTTGAAACCTTCGCACGATCTACTTCTACTCCTTTGTTGGAAATCTTATGGCCCAAAAAAATTCCTTCACTCATGATAAAGTGACATTTTTCCCAATTCAGGACCAAATTAGATTTTTCGCATCTCTTTAACACCTTCTCCAAATTCTGTAGACACATATCAAATGATGGGCCAAAGATTGAGAAATCAACCATAAATATTTCAATGCTCTTCTCCACCATATCAAAAAATAATGACATCATGCGTCTCTGAAAAGTAGCAGGAGCATTGCATAAACCAAATGGCATTCTAGGGAAAGCAAATGTACCATAAGGACAAGTAAAAGTTGTTTTCTCTTGATCTTCGGGAGCAATAGGTATTTGGTGATAACCAGTATACCCATCTAAAAAACAATAGAAGTGCTAGCCCGAAATTCTATAAAGCATTTGATCAACGAAAGGCAGTGGGAAGAGATTTTTCCTTGTTGCCTTATTTTGCTTTTGGTAGTCAATACCAATTCTCTACCCCGTCACTGTACGAGATGGAATTAACTCATTATTCTCATTTTTTACTACTGTCCATCCCCCTTTTTTTGGTACCACTTGTACTGGGCTTACCCACAAACTATCTGAGATTGGATAAATAACACCAGCATATAACCACTTAAAAATTTCTTTTCGAACCACCTCTTTCATAGCAGGATTTAGCCTCCTTTGAGCATCAATACTAGCCTTACTGTCCTCCTCCATGAGAATACAGTGCATAACAATAGATGGGCTAATTCCTTTTATATCAACTAAAGTCCAGCCAATGACCAATTTATGAGCTCGAAGTACTCTTAATAATTTTTCCTCTTCAACAGTAGATAATGAAGCAAAAATAATAACAGGGAGAGTATCATTCTTACCCAAATAAGCGTATTTAAGATGATCTGGTAAAGTTTTCAAAAGTACTGGTGGTTTCTTTATCGATGGTAGTGGTCTCTCAGGCCCTTGTCCAAGTTCCTCATATTTCTTCTTATAAATAGGGCCAGCGGAGTTTAGCCAATTTATATATTCAAGAACCTCAATACCATCACAGTCTTCCCCTCCTTGCGCATTAAGGTTCATCTCAAGCGGATCTTCAACAAGTTGTGTCTTTGAAAATTGTTCCTCAATTACATTTACACTAAAGCAACTATCAATTGCTCTAGGATACTTCAAAGCCCGGAACACATTAAATACAACCTTATCATCTTGCACCCTTAGCCTTAATTCTCCTTTTTGAACATCTATCAAGGCTTGACCAGTGGCCAAAAATGGTCTTCCCAAAATAATTGGAACATCGTCATCTTCCTCCATATCAAGAACAATAAAATCAGCGGGAAAGATCAATTTGTCCACTTTGATAAGAACGTCTTCAATAATACCTTGGGGGTGTGTCAATGAACGGTTAGCCAGTTGTAGAGTAATCGTAGTGGGCCTAGCTTTCCCCAAACCGAATCTTCAAAATACAGACAATGAAATTAGATTAACGCTTGCACCTTGATCACATAAAGCCCTCTCACAATGAAAATTCCCAATGGTGCAAGGTATGATGAAGCTGCCTAGATCTCTCAACTTTTGAGGAAGTTTCTTTTGAATTATGGCACTACACTCTTCTGTCAAAGCCACAGTTTCATAATCCTCTATTTTTCTCTTATTAAACAATATCTCCTTCATAAACTTCACATAACTAGGCATTTGTTCAAGAGCTTCCGCAAAGAGGATGTTAATTTTAAGTTTCTTAAATACTTCAAGAAATTTGGAGAATTGCTGCTCAAGATTTGCCTTACAGAACCTTTGAGGATAAGGAATCGTTGGTGTCGACTAGGTGTATTTTGGTGTCTCTTTCTTTGGAAGGTCTTCAGTAACCTCCTCTTATGTTGGATTAGGTACAGGTAGATAAAGAAACATTCTTAGGCTTAATCACACCACAAGCATTCAAACTAAAAAAACTTTCCCAACAAATTTCAAACCACTCATCCCTTGTTACCCCTTTTTCTGTGCAGTGATTGAGAATTTTTTTTCTTTCTTTTCAACGATTGAGAAAACTATATAAAACAAGCTTATTCTTATTTTTCTTTCTCGTAATACACTCCCCCAAACTTTGATTTTTCAAGAGATAACTGTTTGGAAGTGTAATCATTTTGCACTTTCTTTTTCTTTTCTTTCATTAACTTTTCTCAATTACAAAGAATTTTCTGAATTACACATTATACATACATGCCATTATACATTCACTCCACTCACATAATAGTTTTCATGCTCATGGTATGGGTCAAAAAGAGTAAATGGTAATCCAATTCACAGCTAGGCTTAAAAGATTGTCTTAACAAGAAAACAGTTATAAAATTCAAAAAAGTTAACTAAGGATAAAATTTAATAGGGATAGCTTGAAAGGAACAACCAGTCAAAAAAAATTTCCTATATCATTTTCCTAAATGTGCATTGCTTCAAATTTCATCTCAAATAGTAAGCAAACAGGTTCTAGATATTTTTTCAATCCACAATCCAAATTTGACATGCATAAAATAATTCTATTATAACATTTTCTAATTTAAGAGAAATAGATCTCTAATGTCAACAGATCATAGTGAAAAAACAAAGTAATCTAACCAAGCACACAGATTGTTTCTGAAGCACATCAACTTTTCATTTGGATTATACTACATAACAATCAATCATATTAAAATGGCAATTATCATGAACTCTAAAACATGACTCAATACAACTAACTAAAAAAAAAAAAAACTGAAAAACACATCAAATAACATAACACTGAAAATAAATCTCTTCCCCAAACTTAAAACCTAACATTGTCCCGAATGATAAAGAGCATAAGGAATGAGAGAAAAGACTTACCTGTGCAACCACGTCAGTATGTCGGTGGTGGAGGCTGGGACAAAGATCCATCAAAAGGTTGAGACGGCGGATGCTGTGGTTTTTGAAATCTAGCAAATTGTAAATGTAGAGGTGGAGAGAAAAATGGAGAATACGGTGGATACGGTGGTGGTGGAGCAAAATAATTATGATCTGCCTCATTTAAAGACCATTGACTCACTAAGTTATCTAAGAGAGCCACATGGTTCACTTCGTACTCGTACCGTTGTCCCATATATTGATTCATCATTTGATAATGATGAACCATGTGTTGATTTTGTTAGAGAAGATAATCCAACTTATCATTGACGTTCTGCATGCTATGGTCACTACTACTCCCCGGCAACGGTGCCGAAGCTTGATTTGTAAATTCTGTACGCATGTATACGTAGTCATGTCAAGTAATAAAGTCTGTAAGAACAGAGATCGTCCCACGGTGACTATTAACCAATTACCAATAATTTCTTTTCAAATTCTATTTGGTGACTTAAATTAAGATGAATAATTCTAAATATAAACTTAATTTAAATAACTAGAAATCGAATAATAAATTTAATGAATTAAAAATCAATAATAAAAAGCCTAGGAATTAATTTAATCAACTTTTCATTCTATTAATTTAACTAATCAGTTCTAGGAATTAGTACCAGGCACCAAGCCTATCTCTAAGGCACCATACCGGATGGCACCTATGGAACTCAAGGAGTTAAAGACGCAGCTACAAGAACTCCTAGAGTTGGGTTTTATTAGGCCAAGCCATTCACCATGGGGAGCTCCGGTACTATTCGTGAAGAAAAAGGACGGAAGTATGCAGATGTGCATAGACTATCGTGAGCTGAACAAAGTAACAATTAAGAAAAAATACCCGCTACCTCGGATTGATGATTTGTTTGATCAACCCCGAGGCGCGACTGTATTTTCTAAGATCGATTTACGGTCCGGGTATCATCAGCTCAAGGTAAAGGGAGAAGATATTCCTAAGACAGCCTTTAGGACTCGTTATGGACATTACGAGTTCTTGGTTATGTCTTTTGGTCTTACTAACTTGCCAGCGCGTTTATGGACTTAATGAATAGGGTCTTCAAAGACTACTTGGATAAATTCGTCATTGTGTTCATCGATGACATTTTAATTTACTCCAAGGATGAAGTATAGCACGAGGAACATTTGAGGTTGATTTTGACACGATTGAAGGAGCATCAACTCTTCGCAAAGTTCAAGAAATGCGAGTTTTGGCTTTCGCAAGTGGCATTCCTCGGACACATTATATCGAAAGACGGAATTTAAGTAGACCCATCAAAGGTAGAGGCCGTGAAGGATTGGCCCAGACCAAAGAATGCATCCGAAGTAAGAAGCTTTCTAGGGTTAGCAGGCTATTATAGGAAGTTTGTAGAAGGCTTTTCTAAGATAGCCACTCTGCTCACCAACCTGACCTGGAAACAACAAAAGTTTAACTGGAATGATAAGTGTGAAGAAAGCTTTCAGTTGCTTAAGGATGAGCTTTGCTCAGCACCAGTACTCAGTGCACCAACACCCAATGATAAGTTTGTGGCCTACTGCGATGCATCAAAACAAGGATTGGGTTGCGTGCTGATGCAAAATGACAAGGTGATAGCCTACGCCTCATGACAATTGAAGGAGTACGAGCAGCGCTATCCACAATATGGAGTTGGCAGCGGTGGTCTTTGCGTTAAAAATCTGGCACCATTATCTTTATGAAGAACGGTGCGAGATTTATATGGACCACAAGAGCATAAAATACTTCTTTACGCAGAAGGAGCTCAACTTGAGGAACCGCAGGTGGTTGGAGTTAGTAAAGGATTACGACTGCGAAATCCTATACCACCCAGGAAAGGCGAACGTAGTTGCTGATGCGCTTAGTAGGAAAAATTATGGGAATTTAGCAGCCTTATCCGGAATAGAAAAGTCGCTACAGCAGGAGCTTATCAGTGCCGGAATAGAAGTGGTTGTAGGCAAGCTGGCTAACTTGTCTATCTGGTCGAATCTGTTAGAAGACATACGGATTGGTCAAGGACATGATGACACACTAGCAGCACATATGGAAGCAGTTAGAGAAGGAAAGACTACAAATTTCTCAATATCTAGCCAAGGTTTATTGAGATATAAGGATCGGGTATGCGTGCCAAATGATCAAAGTATTAAGAAGACGATTCTGGAAGAAGCACACAGTACCCCGTACTCAGTTCACCCAGGGTCTACCAAGATGACTCGTGACATCAAGGCAATCTATTGGTGGCCAAGGATGAAGAAGGACATAGTGGAGTATGTATCTAAGTGTCTTATATGCGAGCAAGTGAAAGCAGAGCATTACGGCCTGCAGGTTTATTACAACCGCTTAGCGTACCAGAATGGAAGTGAGACTATATAGCTATGGACTTCGTGACGGGTTTGCGAAGGACAAATAAGCAGCATGATTCTGCTAGGATAATAATAGATAGACTAACCAAGTCGGCTTATTTCCTGCCTTTTAAGACTTTATACACGGCAGACCAATATGCAGACATCTACATCCAAGAGATTGTACGGTTGCATGGAATCCCCAAGACGATAGTGTCAGATAGAGGATCAGTGTTTACATCGAGATTTTGGGGGAGTTTACAGCAAGCTATGGGTACTAAGTTAAGTCTTAGTACAGCTTTTCATCCTCAGACAGATGGGCATTCCAATCGTACGATTCAGATTTTAGAGGATATGCTACACGCGTGCGTACTTGATTTCGGTGGAGCATGGAACAAGTACTTAATGTTGATCGAGTTCTCGTACAACAACAGCTACTAGTCAATGATCGGCATGGAACCTTATGAGTTTCTATATGGAAGAAGGTGCCGATCACCGTTGCACTGGGACGAGGTAGGAGAAAGGCAGCTTCTAGGCCCCGAAGCTGTTAGACAAGCTCAAGAAGCAGTAGCGCTTATTAGAAAGCGTATGCTTGCTGCTCAAAGTCGTCAGAAAAGCTATGCGGATGCCAAGCGATGCGATGTGGAATTCCAAGTTGGACATCAAGTTTTCCTGAAGATATCTGTTATGAAAGGTGTCAGGCGGTTCGGGAAGAAAGGCAAGCTTAGTCCCCGGTTCATAGGTCCTTTTGAGATATTGGACAAAGTGGGACCAGTTGCATATAGACTAGCCCTACCGCCAGTACTAGCCGATAGTCACAACGTATTCCACGTCTCGATGCTACGCAAATATGTGTCAGACTCATCTCACGTCCTCAAGTACGATACGATAGCACTCCAGAAAGACTTAAGTTACGAGGAACGACCGGTTAGCATCCTAGATAGAGGGATGAAGAAGTCACGGTCCAAGAGCTTTCCGTTAGTCAAAGTCCTATGGAGTAATAGTTCTGAACGAGAGGCAACGTGGGAGTTGGAGGAGGACATGCAAGGCCGGTATCCGGAATTATTTGGTAAGTAAATTTCGAGGACGAAATTCTTTTTAGTAGGGGAGAATTGTAGAGTCCAAGAACTTTACTTAGCTAGTTAGATAGTAGTATTATAATATTTATAGTATTATCTTTATGACTGTGGATTTTTGGTTCAGACCGGGAATTATTTGGACACTCATAGTAGTACTTGTAGATTTTCTAAGTTTAACCTATAGTTTAAGAATATTAATTTTAACCTAAGGTTTAATTAATATGACTGATATTAAGGATAATATTTATTATACTATAAGGTTTAGATAAGGACCAATAGGATTTTAAGCACATGTTATGAATGGGTGATTAAGGATTAAGTATTTTGAGGATTAAATTTAATAAGGGTAATGTTTGAATGCTCTAAGGTCAGTCAGCAGCTTTGAATACGTTTAAGGGCTTAGTCAAGGCTATTTAGTCCATTCAAACTTAGCTAAAAATGTGTAATTTCGTGTTTAAATAATCAGCGTATGCCGATATATCGCAGCTATAGGGGGCGATATATCGCAGCACGTAGATACGGAAAACACGAAACGATGCACGTTTGCCTCGGGCATAATGGTCCAGGCGATATATCGCCTATAGGGGGCGATATATCGCCTCCTTAAGCATATTTTGAATAATTTTGAAATCATTTTCCATTCAACCCTTCAACCTCATGATAAGTCCAGCACCTTTCTGAACAAGTCTTTAGCCTCTGCTGAACGATAATTCAAATTATTCTCACTTAATAAACCATTATTTTTATTCAAGTTAAATTTAGATCCTTTCATTCCTAAACTCTATAAATAGGACCTAGTACCCAGACCTTATTCATCTTTTGCTCTATGTTCAGAGGCTGCAAGTTGCTAGGTGAGTGTGAGAGTGTAAACACTTGGGTTGAGAATTATAAGCTTGATCGTCATAAGCTTATCAAACACTTGGGGAAGTAAGGTTTCATTGTATTTCAGTTCGAGGTTTAGATTGGTCTTACAAGTCTTCAAGGTAACCCAAAACTCTAGTTCAATTATGTACTTTTCTTTCAAGTTCTCATAGTCTTCTACTCAGCTTCTAACCTTAATTTTTATTTTTGTTAGGAAATCTAAGTTCTTAAGCAAAAAGGTTTTGGTAAGTATGTTTCTCAAAGGTTTAGTCCTTCCATTCCTTTCATTTATTTTTCTTCAAATCTACTCACCCTGTTATATATGGTTTTAGGAGTGTTCCAAAAGTCCCAACTCTGTCCTCACATCTCGGTAACTTTGGTAAGGAAAATAGGATAGAATTCATATGTTATATGTTTTATATGTTATCTTATGTTTCTTATGTTACGATAAGTGTTATGATATGTATGTTTGTAGGCTTGGGCATATGACCCATATGACTAACAAGACCCCAAATAGATTATGGGCATATGACCTGCTTAGCTAGTAGGACCCCACTAATCTCATGGGCATATGACTTGTTTAGTCTATGGGACCCCAAGTAATAATGGCCATTATAGTATGTGTATGTTATAAGTGTAATGTATGTTATGTTGTGTTTTTATGTTTCTTATGAAATTTATGTATATGCACTATGTGTTAGATTTTTCCTTGCTGGGAATTAGGCTCATTCCTTTTTTCTTATATGTGCAGGAAAATAGCTATAGTGGCGGTAAGATTCGTGGATGCTTGGGGAATGTGTATCGGTGGTGAATGGAGTCAAGGAGTCGAGAGTTTGATTTTTTCGAGGATGTAGTCTTGTTTTATGGTTTTACATGTAATTTTCCGCACCTATTTATGTAATCTCTTTTCATTTCAATTAAGATATGTTTTCTTTTTAAAACAATGGGATCCCATATCCTGCTTTGAGTTATGTAAGTTTAAACATTGGTTTTTACAAGTTTTTAATAAAGTATGATCTTTTTCACTTATAAGTTCTATTAAAGATTAGGGTTTATGTATAGTTTTCGTTAATGGTCCAAAGTCTAGAGTAGTTGGGTCATTACAATTGACAAAATCATTACTTGGACATATTGGTCCCGAAAGACACGATTTTCTCCAAAAGAACTCCATTTTCTTCAACTTTCACTTCATTCCACTCTTTTCACCATCTTAGCTTCAAAAACCTGAAACATGAACAAACGAGCACAATTCTGCAATAAAATAGACCTAAACTAATGAATACCTTCCTAAAAACTTGACTATAAATGAACCTAAAACTCATTTATCAAGAACTACCAAAATTGATCTCGGAACAGTTTAGCAAGCAAAACCCACAAGTATTTGAAGGGACTTTGGACCCCCTGATGGCAGAAGAATGGGTCAATGTGCTGGAGAGAATTTTTGACTTTGTGGCGACTAACGAAAACGAAAATGTAATATGTAACGCCCTACTAACCTAGAGTCCTTACCATGTGATTTAAAAATGTACCATTAGCCCGCTAATTTAGGTATTAGACCAAAAAGTGTGGTTAATTAAAATGAAGACTCATTTAAATATGATTTTAGTATAAAAGGTTGGACATTCATTTAAATCATGAAAGCCTTACACTGGGATCCCAAAATACAGTTTAAAAGAATATTTACAACTACAAAGTTAATTTATAGTCGACCTAAGTGACAAAATCAAACATTTATAAAACGCTCCTCAAAATACCCCAGTCATGGCGGCCAGGTAGGCCAAACATGTACGCATCACTCCATGCCCTCCAACTCATGGTTGATCAACATTTTTCTTGCCCTTACCTGCACCACAGAGCACCCGTGAGCCGTGGCCCAGCAAGAAAACTTCACAGCATAACATACAATAATTTATTTCAACACATACATATTTAAGCAAAGACAACAAACAATTTTCAAGTTTCTATTGGAATTCACAACAGCGGCCTACGCCGATCATGGTGGTTACCAGGCACAAAGTTCACAGTCTTCACCGAGCGGGTGTGTACAACACCCTTAGAGGGTCTCACCTAGGCGGCCTACATTCAGCATGCTTAATGTCGATCTCGGACCTTTCCACTCATGGCCTTTGCTGCTCCCAGCCTTTGTCGTTCCTGACCTTTGTTGTTCCAGACCTTTGTCGTTCCGTGACAAACACATGTGTGATGTAATAGTTACAAACAATACACATAACACTAAGAACAATGCATCTCTACGGGCATAGATAATTTTCTAACCTTGAGTCCCGAGCAGACAACCCAAGGCGATCCTGATCAAGATCCCTAATCCCGAGCCTTACCAGCAAAACCTAGTCACAACGCAATAACAACAACAACAACAACAACAACAACAACAACAACAACAACAACAACAACAACAACAACAACAATAATAATAATAATATAATCCATCAAGCCCTAAACAAAATAAGAACTTTAGAATAGCATTCTAGCCTCCGGGTCCTCGAATCCTACTAAATCGGGTAGTAGGATCCTTCACGAGCCCTTAGATTTAGGTTCCCGTGCTTAAAACCCCAAATTGGTTGTTTCTCTTAATTTGAGTCGCAGCCCGCCCCCTAGGGACGCGACCCGCAACAATTAAAAGAGCCTTGGGGCTCTCTTCTATGGAACATGGGCCGCAACGCACCCTACTTGCATTGCAGCACCTGGCCAAAATCAAAGGCTCCACAAGCCTCTTTGCACACACTGGCCACAACTCGTGCCCCAAACCCAGAAATCCGGCATGTTTTCACTACGTTTACCTCAGCCAAATTCACCAATTTACACCCAATTCAACCCCTACACCCAGAATTAAATATAGAATTCTTATCTAGGAATACTAATCAGCATAAAAACATAAAAATAAAAAAACTATCCCTTAGCCTTACCAAAATCTAAAAATCAAACTTAAGGTTTGAACCTAAACAAAGCTTTAAATCACAACTGAAATCTTAACAATTCAGTATCAAATCCCTACCTCAATCAGGGAATTTGACCCTTAGCCATGCCCCAATTACCTCAAGCTTCGAGTCCCCCAAATCATCAGCCAATTTCCTTAAGAATTCTTCCAAAGTTTCCACAGAATTTCAAGTACACAAGGGAGAGAGAATGTATCGAGAGAGAGAGAAGAAAAGGCTGAGAGAAAGGTCTAAATGCTTCTTTTGGTGTTCTGATCACTTCCTAAGGGTTATCCAAGTCAATCACATGCCTCAAAATGACCAAAATGTCCCTAAGTAAATCCTTATGCCTGTAATGCCTCCAAGGACAATCCCATCATTTGCCACGTCCCGCTAATTCCTCGAGTATTCCTATAAATCCCCAATTAACCCTGACATACTTAAATAACCACTAAATCATGACCCGTTACCCAGTAAATCCAGAAAATGTAGTATGTCCCAAAAATACCCCTAGGCTCACCCCGAGCCGAGTGTTCGACCCCATTGTGACTATTCCGCTATTCCGCTCCCTAGAACCGTCTCGGATCATACATCACAAATATATCTCAATAATCCTGTGGTCTCAAGCACAACACAAATATAATTTACTTTAATTCCCTCAATGAGCCAAAATTACATATATGCCCTTACTAACCAGAACGGGCCCACATGCATATTTAATTCTCCAAACCATGCATATCTAGCAATATAATAATTTATCCACATAATCCTATGATAGTACACATATGTTACACTTATAACCCATTAATCGCTCATATAATCCCAATTAAGTCCTCAAAATTTATTCAAAACTCTCGGGATACCAATTCTGCAAACCTGACTATAACCCCAGAGTCAAGTCCTTTACCTTGCCACTTCTTGTAACACCTTCACAAGAAGGATAGTCTTAATTTGTTTGAATTTATTTCTTTATCCAAAATTTCCACTGGCTTTTCCTTACACAATAAGCTTCACCGAATTTCCAGGGTCTCCTCACCTAATTAGGGGTCGTACTCGACACCCATTTTCCTTAACATTGGCACTAGTAACACCTTATGAGCCTCTACCCATGCTGGGGTAAGGCTAATCTATAGGCCCCTGGCCTAATCCTTATTAGGATCTCTAATGTAAATCAAATCTAGAGTTAAACTCATGTTTCCTTTCCAAACCATCTTATCCCTGTTAGTTCATAATACTCGGAGAAATGCAAGGTCCCCAATCCTGGAAATACACGGTCCCATGTTTAGATTTGCAAACTCTTATGTCCTTTTACTAACGCAGACACTCCTGCCCTAACGATCCTTAATAATTTCACTGGTCCTTCCAGCCAATTTAGAATTAGGATACTTCATATCCCTTGTTTCATTTGTCCTGGAATAAGTACTTCTCATTCCCTATATCACAATATCTTACACTGAGCCCCTCTAGTCGTCCACTGACATTCATCAGTGTGACAATCCACTCCAAGGACCGTATTTACTTCAAGGTCCCAAAACTCACATATTCAAAGTAAAACACTCAAAGTTGGAGTTATTCCTTTACGTTATCCATTGTCTGTAGGAAACCTTTAATTCCAAATTCCAATCTTATATTCATCACCCTCTATGACCCTTTTCATGAACCTGGGAACCTAAGGGTCTCAATCTGACACAATCAACTTTGATGTCCAGTGGGGACGTATGGTCTCCTTTAATACACACTCCCTCTCTTGATATCTCACTCACACCAACCACAGTGTGTTAACCCAATAGGTTAAGTCACAACTTTTAGCATTCACTCACCTCATTTGTAATATAAGCTGATCCACCCTTAGGGTCCATAATTATATTCCTCCATACTAACTCCAAGATACCCTAGAGTCATAATAACCCTTGTAGCTTCTGATTATCATCTCTTACTTACTAAAAGATTAGGTCGTGAACCTCTCAGCATACAAATTTTGGTCTTACCACCCATTAAAAATTCATGGGTAAAATAATCGTAAGGGGTAACCTAAGGCTTGTCCCACATCTTCCCCTCAACGCCAGCATCCATTGGATCACTCATCCGATTTGCATATCTTAACCTAACTATGCCAAAGCGGTTGGATTCTTAACCATTCCTACAAGATCTTATTTTGTTTTTTCACCGCTTATTCATAGAAGTATATCTGCCACTTATGTATCACAGGTTCCAGACCAATCTCGGTCATTACTCCACCCTAACTATGGCGACATTATTGTCAACTTAATATCCCATGTAGAAGATATAAGTCCTTATCCCTTCATCCACTGTGATGTACAAACAATCACTCTTTCAGTGTTTATATGGGCGCACCCTAATCCTTGACGCACCACACCAATACTCCATGTTCTAAGCAAGGACAATGTCCACTGCACCATCCTCCTGTACCAGTCCATCCCATGCATATCCTAATACCATGACGTGTGGATCAATCCTATTTCAACCTTTGAGAATTTGGCACGAAATTTCCCATTCAGAAAAACTTTAGGATTCTATGTTACTTTAATCAATGGTATATCAATCCCCGGGGTTGCTTCAAGTAAAAGCTGAGGTGTCTTACCAATCTCACCGTGTCTCTAACCCATAAGGTGTTCCTTTAACAATTGTCTCACAGTCTCTATCTTAACTAGATCATATGCAATCCTATCACTTCCCATAATGAGACCTTGAACATACTTTGGAGAAATCGAAAATTATCCTTTCTGGAACCTTACTTGTAACCCCGCTTCCTTAGCCTTGGTAATATCAGCGAAAATGTTACTTGTGCTCTGTTTCAAACAAGAAGTAGTACAAAATATTCTTAAATAATCCAACACGACTTGTCTAAATCATTCATGTACTCTCTGCTTGTTGAATTTACATGGGTCACTGGAGTATTGGTCAGTTTGAGAACCTTCACTAATAACCCATCACATCATACTTAGTTCGAGCGAAATTTCTTGGAATGTCTATTTCCTTGATCCTCAGTTGGTAATAAGTAGATCGAGGGTCAATTCCTAAGAGCACTGTCCTACTTTGCAACTGGGCAAATAAATCCTTCATTTTTGGCAATGGATATCTATTCGTAACAATTACTTTATTTGGATATCCAATTCACATTTTTCGTAGGCTTGGGCTTCTCCTTGAAAAATGGTGTCGACATGTCCCATGGTGAGATGCTCCATCTGATCACCCTTACATCAAGGAACTCCTTTGACTGAACCCTTAATTTCGTTTGCTCAGCTAGCATCATTCTTCATGATATTTCTGATACTGGTTCTATTCCTTCTTTAATCCCATAGCACGCTCAATTTCCTAGTCACAACAACAATCCCGGAGAATCCTTATAAACCCATCTAGAATCCAACTGATCGACCCAGTTTCCCTTTGGTCTAACTGATATAGTCCTTAGGGGTACTCACCACCATAGTTAGGCATCTTATGAATGCAACCGAGTCCTTCCCTTTTAAAAACCCGGAGGTCACCAAGATCCTCATGTAACCATCTCAATTAATTATTATTGCTAACCTTTTACGCCTAATACTCCGACCCATTTCCTGAAAATTACCAACTTTTCCTAGCAGACATGAGATCATAGGCCCCAAAGCGTAATATTCATACAGTAGGTATCACGAGTCTATATTTCTACTAAGAGGTACGTAGCACCAAACTCAGTCAATACAATATAAAGGAATGAGAACTAGAAGGGAAACTGATCATCTCCGAGCAACCAGATACGGGCTCAGTCTGCCTCCACATGAACTCTCGAGCTGGGGTCGAGCTATTCGTACTCCTTGATTCTTCTGTCATCAATTCTAGGCAATGATTATAGATGTGCCCAACTATTCAACATAGAAAACATGCCTTCACTCAGCATTCTCCCAGATGGCGTCTCTTGCACCTGACACACACTGGATAACTATAGTGTTTTAGTTGGAAACGCAGAAACAGTTATGGATTTTATAAGTTTAACCTATAGTTTAGAAATATTAATTATAACATAAGGTTTGATTAATATAATTTTTCCTAGAAATATTATTTATTATAACCTAAGGTTTAGATAGAATTAATAAGAACGTAACACTTGTCATAAGCATGTTAATTAAGGATTTAAGCATTTTGGATGAATAATTTAATAAAAGAAAGATCTAGAAGCTCTAGAACTTTCCAGCAGCTATTAGGATCACATTTTAGTCAGTCAAAGTTGTTTAACAATATGCTGAAACAGTGAAAAAATGTGTTTGATATATCAATGTATGACGATATATCGTAGCTTTAGGGGCCAATATATCGCCTACAGAAGATACGGAAAAAACATCGACTTCGCACAACGAAACCACAAAGGCTCGGGCATAGGCATAGGCAATATATTGCCTAGGGTAGGGCGATATATCGACCCTTGGGTTTGTTTTTGAAACATCGTGGAATCCGAGCTAGAAACAACCCTTAACCACTTGGACTTGGTCTTGAAGTTTTTTCACCGATTTCTGGGCATTTGTTGAAATGAAAATTCAAATCTTTTCAATTATTATTCATTTTAAAAGGGGTTAGTTTCACTCCTTGAACTCTATAAATAGGACCTAGTACTCAGCCATTTCACTCATCATTCAGGCATTCTTTAGTTGCTCCAAGCTGCTAAGATTACTCTAGAGAGAAAAAGCTTGGGTTTTGGGATCAAAGCTTTTCCAATCTAAGCTTCTCTAAACACTTGGGATGTAAGATAGAGTGACATTTCGGTATCGAGGTGTAGATCAAAGTTCTAGATCATTCAAGGTATTCTTATCCTTAGGTTTAATCCATCATAGTTCTTTTATTTTCTTCCATTTTTCTTTCCAATCCTAACTTGATTATATGGCTTCTTGGTTAGGTATTTTATTTCTTGAAACTTAAGGTTCTTCGATAAGTTTCTACTTTGATAGTTTAGTTTTCTTTTTCATCTCGTTTTCTTTAGAATCTCATGGTTTTTACTGTTGATCTTAGGAGTGTTCCAATCCCATTCTTGTTTCCAATATCCCGATTTTTGGTAAGGAAAATAGGTTAGATATATGTGTGTTATGATATGTTTATGTGATATGATATGTTATGTTGATATGTTATATGTATGAATATGTTTTGTAGTCTCTTGGGCCTTATAGTTTCTTCGATAGCAAACCCCAATATTTTTATCATTATCGTGGATTAGAGTTATGATTTACCCTACCTCAATTAGTAGACAGAGGAGCTAGATTGGTTATCGTATACTACCTTGTGATCTATCCTACCTCGAGTAGTAGACTGAGGACCTAGATGGTTTTATCACATGCTTCGATCATGAGTTAATGGCCATTAATATTGTAGTCCTATATGATATACGTTTTACGTCTTATGTTTATAGTATATGTTTTATGATATAGTCTTATGATTTATGATATATGTTTTTAGTAGATTTTCCTTGCTGGGCGTTAGGCTCATTCCTTTTATTTTAAATGGTGCAGGAAAATGAACTTGGAAGGCGAGACAGATTTGTAGCAGCTTAGCATGTATATTAGGGATGGATTGATTGAATGAACTGCAGGAAGATCGAGGATGAAGTTATTTAAAGTATTTTTAATTTATGTTTTTATGTATTTCTACACTTAGTTTGTAAACGATTGATTAAAGTTTATGTTTTTATATTTTATGTACTAAACAATGGGTACCCATACCTTATTTTGTATTTCGTACAATATTTTTTAATTTAAATAAAGTTATGTTATTTTATGTATGTATGTATTCCAAAATAGTAGTTATGTTTAGTAGTTTTTAATGGTCTGAGGTCTACAATTAGTGGGGGCATTACAATAACTTCTTCAGACCTCATTGCCGCCCTGGCAACTACCCTGTATAGTATACCCTTCCTGTCAGGACCAGGAGTAGCAGAACTATTAGGGTCTTTCTCTTCTGGTTGCTAGGGCCTCTGCCCCTACCTTATCCCACAAACGGGGGTACCATTAGCTGAGCTTCCTGCCCCACATCACTCTCCCTCCATATCTCACCTCCTGCATTTTTTATAACAAGGGCCCTCCCTACCACCTGAGCGTAGGTAGAATCTTTAAGCATTGAACGAATCTAACTCTATGAGCTACCTCAGGGTTCAGTCCTTGAAATACATTTTCACTGTCTTACTACCTTGAACACGATTCGAACAATGTCACAACAGTACCTTTCGTTGAAAAACTGCCTGAATTCCTCCTAACCTATATTGACAACATTCCGGGTCTGGGATATAACCTCCCACCATGTTCAGGCATTCTTTCGCAACATGTATGTGGCACAAGCCACTCTATCATTGCCTTCTGCTCCTACATAGTCAAGGATGGAGCTAATCACATCCATCCACTCGTCAGCTCTGAATAGATCCAGGCCTCCCTCGAAAACTAAAGGGTAATGCTCCTAGAATCTTTCATACAGTAATTCCCATCTGTTCCCACCCTCAAGTTTCACCGAAACTGGTGCCATTGTTTTCAAAACATCTGGAGCAACATTCCCTAATGGAACTCGCTGTCTCAACCACCTAATCTCTTCCTCTTACTTTTGCAGTCTAGCCTACATGTCAGCGAACCTCTGCTGCCAATCCCAGGTGGTAGATGGAGGATTCCGGCCCTATCTATCATTCGAAACCCCAGTATAAAAAATGCCTGATTCAGTTGACTGCCTTAGATACATAACTTCTAAACCTGTCTGCAGTCAATGACTTAACCTATCAGGCATGATACTCATATCTGAAAGTATTCCACGAACAAGGCCAAACAACAGAATAGCCACATGCAATAAGCATACCAAGACATAAGTGTACAATGCTCTTGCTCTCTATATTAACAAGAAGATAAGGCAATTAAGATAAGCTTCTAGACAAATATTTAACTTAATACCAACCAACCCTGGGTCAAGCTTGTCTCTGGCGACGAGCGTACATGTTTGGTCAATCTCCAAGAACCATAAACCTTGGCACACAGTAATACCAAGTTGTAGCGCCTTACTACCCTAGAACCATTACCGTGTGATTTTAAAATATGCCATTAGCTCACTAATCTAGGTATTAGACCAAAAAGTGTGGTTAATTAAAATGAAGACTCATTTAAATTGGATTTTAGTATAAAAGATTGGACATTCATTTAAATCATGAAAGTGTTACATTGGGATCCCAGGATATTGTTTAAAAATATATTTACAACTCAAAAGTTACTTTATAGTCGAACTAAACAACAAAATCAAACATATCTATAACACGCTCCTCAAAATACCCTAGGCGTGGTGCCCAAGTAGGCCAAACATGTACGCACCGCTCCATGCCCTCCAAATCATGGTTGATCGACCTTTTGCTTGCCCTTACCTGCACCACAGAGTACCCGTGAGGCGAGGCCCAACAAGAAAACTTCACAACATAGCATAAAATAATTTATTTCAACAATTACATATTTAATAAAAGAAAACAAACAATTTACAAGTTTCTATTGGAATTCACAACAGCGGTCTACGCCGATCAGGGTACGTTACCAGGCACCAAGTTCATGGTCTTAACTGAGCGGGTGTGTACATCACCCTTAAAGGGTATGATCTGGTGGTCTGCATTCAGCATGCTTATCTAGGTAACCTAATCAGTATCTTGGTAAATCTAGATTTCGTATCTTGGTATCCTAATCAGTATAAACAATTCAAAAAAACTATCCCTTAGCCTTACCCAAATCCAAAAATTAAACTTAAGGTTTGAATCTAACCAAAGCTTTAAATCACAGCAAGAAACTGAACAAATCAATATCAAATACGTACCTCAATCAGGGAATTCAACCCTTAGTTATACCCCAGTTACCTCAAGCTTCAAGTCCCTCAAATCTTCAACCAATTTTCCCAAGAATTCTTCCAAAGTTTCCACAGAATTTTAAGTACCCAAGGGAGAGAGAATGTGTCGAGAGAGAGAGAGAGAAGAAAAGGCTGAGAGGAAGGTCTAAATGCTTCTTTTGGTGTTCTGCTCACTTCCTAAGGGTTATCAACGCCTATCACATTCCTCAATCTCGTTAGTTTCCACATCCCGCTAATTCCTTGAGTATTCCTATAAATCCCCAATTAACCCCGACATACTTGAGTAACCGCTAAATAATGACCCATTACCCAGTAAATCCCGAACACGTACTATATCCCCAAAATACCCCTAGGCTCACCTCGAGTCGGGTATTCGACCTCGTTGTGACTATTCCTCTATTCCGCTCCCTAGAACTGTCTCGGATCACACATCGCAAATATATCTCCACAATCCTGTGGGCTCAAGCACAAGACACATATAATTTTCATTTATTCCCTCAACAGGCTAAAATGACAAGTATGCCCTTACTAATTAGAACAGGCCCACATGCATATTTAATTCTCCTAAACATGCATATCTATCCATATAATGATTTATCCACATAATCCCATGTTAATACACATATATCACACGTATAACCCATTAATCTCTCATATAATCCCAATTAGGCCCTCCATGCACTGTAATCAAGGCACTCAGCCTTAATAACAAATTTAGGACGTTACATAATTTTTGCGGTGTATATGTTAAAGAAGGACGCCTGCAATTGGTGGGATTTCGCTAGGAAGGGGTGTGATGTTGCACTAATGGAATGGGCAGAATTCCTGACCTTGTTCAATTACAAGTACTACAACCAGACGGTGACACTACAAGAAAAAAATGCTTTTAACAAGGCCAAAAATGTGTTATCAAAACATACCATAACACTTTTTAACGTGTTATGACCGACTATGTTATCGTAGGTCAGGGTACTTTACATAACACTTTATCATTGTTATACAGATGTGTTATTATACTGTCAACGATAACACACTTTCTGTGTTATTTTAATAAATAGATAAGAGTTTAATTATATTATTTATAGTCGATTATATAACACATTTCAATACTTATAAATTTGTGCTATACTACACATTAGTATAACACATTTTTGTGTTATATAATGAAGTTTGCATAACAAAATTCGTATTATTTTAATATTTAGATAAGTTTAAATTCTCATTATATATTCATTTATATAACACTAATTTATTCTATTATATTTTTATTTTTTATTTATATAATTAAAATTAGCTTTCTAATATATACTAGCATCACCAAATGAACTTGAGTTTCAAATAACAAAAGTAAAAACATTCAACATTGTATTAACAATCCACAAATTAGTTTAAAACATTCAACACTATCATCAACAACAAAATGTTCTTTAAGTATTCAAGTAGTCTTAAATATTCAACATATTGAAAAGTTACTACTTTCAGCACAAAATATTCTACAGCTGCCCAACACAAAGCCTTCAAAATTTAGTATCCTTTTCTATTTCGCTTGTCACATCTGCAAAATAAACAAATAAATATTTTATTATTATTATCTAGCATCACAAATTACTTCAAGAAAAATGCTATGGAAATTATTTCCAAGAGAGGACACCACATACAAAATAATGAATTCATAACTACACAAAAGCAAACAAAGAAACCAAACACTAAATTATAAGACATTGGTTCTTTTTTTAGTATGAAAATGTACCTCTTGGAATAACTTTTTTAGAAGGCCATGCAATTGTGGAACCAACTGCTTCTTGTATTTTAAGCATCGCATTATAAGGACAAAATAAGTAAGATTATGGTACAATATTAGCATCAACCCATACTCGCATAAAGTCTGGTCCAAGAGGCTTTCCATGTACAGTTAACTTTGGATCACTAGAATCCCAGCGACTTTCAGCAACAATTACATCTTCCTAGTCAAGCAAGTAGCAAGCATTCTTCGCTTCTGTATAGTTATGTCTTTTTTCTAGTGCAATACTCTACCAAATTGATTTTAAAGACAATATATTAGTTTTTGTATTTTTTCTTCTAAAATGAATCATTAAAATAATAACAACTTTTATAATTTACCTTAGGGGAATGAATATTTTTTGACTGCGGTACATTGCGAGACTCTCCTTCGCTTGGTTTTGCTTTACCACCAACCTAAATATAAAACCAAGATAAGTTTCATTGGAAGAAAAGAAAACTAAGGTTTATAAGTGTAAGATAGAATTACCACCAAGTGTTCTTTAAGTAGATTCATCATTTCAGTCATTTTGAGCTTCATATTCTGTTGCTCTTCTTCTAACTTGGAGATCTTGCTATTACACATTAAAAAAAGTTAGCTTTGACCTTGTTACACCTCTTCCGTGTTTGATTAAACGACCAGATTTTGGGTTACCAAACAATTTTGTCAAGGCATCCTCATCAGCGTTGTCTGTAGTTCCAGATTTTGGGTCTTCAAGGAATCTCATTCAATGAATCCTGCATATAAATTAGTATAACTAATGTATGCATTATGGAAAATAAATATAAAATCACAAAAATTAAATGACTAATACTCACAAAAATATCAGATGTCGTTGGGTTTACAGGTTCACCATTCTTCTTGGTATGGGCTCTCTCAAAA
Source organism: Humulus lupulus (assembly GCF_963169125.1). NCBI lineage: Eukaryota > Viridiplantae > Streptophyta > Magnoliopsida > Rosales > Cannabaceae > Humulus > Humulus lupulus. The sequence continues at coordinate 49,368,924 of NC_084797.1, forward strand.
AGCATCGATTCTAGATATTTTAACATCCTCATTTTCTTTTTTCTACACAATATAATAATAGAGATTATAAAATAGAGTGTAACGACCAACTAATCTAGACTACTTGGACCATTAACGAATCTATACATAAAACTTACATTTTTGCGGAAATACCATAATTATATTGAAAACTTATGGAAACAAAGGTTACTTTCATAAAATAAGTAGGATATGGGTACCCATTGTCTTTAAAACAAAAAAAAATACTTAAAGTAAAAAGGGTTACATAGAAAATGCGGAAAAATACATTTAAAAACCATAAAAACATAAATAAGACTACATCCTCGAATCGAATAACGCTCGGCCCCTTGACTCCATTCACCATCGATACGCATCCTCTAAGCGTCACGAATCTTTCCGCCTCTAAAGCTTATTTCCTGCACATAAACAGAAAGGAATGAGCCTAATGCCCAGCAAGGAAAAATCTAACACATAGTCATAAACATAAACATAATTTCATAATAACGTAAAGACATATCATAACACATAATTCACTTATTATAATGGCCATTATTACTTGGGGTCCCATAGACTAAACAAGCTTATGCCCATGAGATTAGTGGGGTCCTACCAGCTAAATAGGCTTATGCCCACAATCTTTTTGGGGTCTTGTTAGTCAAATAGGGCATATGCCCAAGCCTACAACATACACATGCACAACATATTCATAACATACCCATATCATATCATAACACAAAAGATAACATAAACATAAACATATATATTCTAGCCTATTTTCCTTACCAAAGTTACCGAGATTATGGACTGAGTTGGGACTTTTGGAACACTCCTAAAACCATAAGAAAGAGTGAGTCTAAAGAGAGGAGATGAAATGAAAGAGATGGAAAGACTAAACCATAAAAACATACTTACCAACTTATATGCTTAAGAGCTTGGATTCCCTAACCAAAATAAGAATAAGGTTAGGGGACTGAGTAGAAGGTTTTGAGAAAAGAAATAACATAAAATACAGAAAGGAACTAGAGTTTTGGGTTTACCTCAAAGATTGCAAGATCACTCTAACCTTCACCGAAATACTATAGAACTCACTTCCCAAAGTGTTTGATAAGCTTATGATGTTTAAGCTTATAGTTTTTCCCCAACCAAGTGTTTACACTCTCACACTTACTTAACACTAGCAGCTTCTGAACTTAGAGAAAATGGTGAATAATGGCTGGGTACTAGGTCCTATTTATAGAGTTTGGGAATGAAAATATCTTGATTTTACTTGAATAAAAATAATGGCTTTTTAGGTGAAAATCATTTGAATAATCGTTCAGCAGAGGCTGAAGACTCGTTCACAAGATGCTGGACTGTTGAAGGAGTTTGAATGGCTGAAAGGAAATGAATTCAAAAGAGTTTGAATCCATGCTGAAGGAGGCGATATATCGCCCCCTGTAGGCGATATATCGCCTGGGCCAGTATGCCCGAGGCGACCGTGCATCGTTTCGTGTTTTCCGTATCTACGTGCTGCGACATATCGCCCCCCATAGCTGCGATATATCGGCATACGCTGAATATTTAAACACGAAATTACACATTTTTAGCTAAGTTTGAATGGAGTAAACAGCCTTGACTAAGCCCTCAACGTACTCAAAGCTGCTGACTAACCCTATAACATTCAAACTTTACTCCTTATTATATTTAATCCTCAAAAATCTTAATCCTTAATTACCATTCAAAACATGTGCTTAAAATCCTATTGGTTGATGTCTAAACCTTATAATATAATAATATAATCCTTAATATCAGTCACATTAATCAAACCTTAGGTTAACTTAATATTCTTAAACTATAGATTAAACTTAGAAAATCTATAAGTACTACTATGAGTGTCCAAATAATTCCCGGTCTGAACCAAAAATCCATAGTAACAAAGATAATGCTATAAATACTATCATACTACTATCTATCTTAGCTAAGTAAAGTTCTTGGACTCTACATAGAGACTACAATAATGGAAGCAAAAATACAAACAGTAAAAAACTTAATTATTACCACATCATCGATTGTTCGAGCATATCCTCTTCGACTTAAGGTGTGTGGAACAACTTTCTTTCTTCTCTCTTAGTATTTGGCCCTTATATCCTATTTAATAAATAAGTAAAAGAGGCATAATAGTATTTAATTTAACACCAACAGAGTTAAAAGAGGCAGCAACATCACTTCTTACATCATATTTCTTACCAAATGTTCTTTACTAATTTTTTGGGCAAAAAATGCTCTCCATTCTACATAACTTTTTATGCAATCCGACTTTAAGGCTAGTCATTCACTCTCATTTTTTACATTGATAATATCCTTTACAAGTCTAG